>NC_133389.1:51029975-51333006 GCF_047511655.1 Castor canadensis
CTGACCCTATTAAAAAATTTTTTTTTTAGCACCTGCGTTTGAACTCAAGGCCTTGTGCTTGCTAGGCAATTGTTCTACCACTTGTGTCAGTCTTCCAGCCAATTTTTGCTTTAGTTATTTTTGGGATAGTGTCTTGTTTTTATGCCTGGACAGGCCTGAACCTCCATCCTCCTGTTTATACTTCCCACATACCTGGATCACAGGTGTGTGTCACTGCACCCAACTTTTCATTGGTTGAGATGGAATTCTGTGAACTTTGTACCCAGACTGGCCTTGAACCTTGATCCTTCCAATCTCTGCCTCCTCAGGGATGTTCTTTATAGTATTGTATATTCTTGTGAATATTTGGAAGTAGTTTAGAAAATATTCCACTGGAGAATGACTAAGTACACTAAAGTATGTCCATGCCATACTCTGTAGCTGTTAAGTTGAATTAAATAGATTTATATCTGACATTGAAAAGTAAGATACATTATCTGTGAAAAAAGAAGTCACAGAATAATGTGTGTGTGTGTGTGTGTGTGTGTGTGTAAAATGAACCCTTTTTATAGAAAAGAAAGCAATTCATTAGCTTATAAATATCACTCAGCATATTGACAGAAGATCCATAAGGATGCTAGTAGAGTATTAAAATGGTTTTTTACATAATGGGGACCTAGTTGTGTTTGTGTGCTATAGAGCTATTACTTTCACTTTTCATATTTCTGAAATGTTTGGGTTTTTCAACAATGGTCAATGTATTACTGTTTTTTTTTTTTTTTAATTTTGTTTTGTTTTTTGTCTGTTGGTACGGAGTTTGAACTCAGGGCCTTGTGTTCGCTATGCAGGTGCTCTTATCACTTGTGCCACTCTACCGCCCCATGTATTATTGTTTTAACAGTTGTAAAAACATACAGAAGAGAATCTAGATGAAAGTATTAAAATGTTAATACTGTATTAGGACAATACAAACACAGATGACTCATTTCCCAAATTTGTATGATAAAATTATAAAATTGGAACCAGCTGTGGTGATTTACACTTATAATCCCAGCACTCAGGAGGCTGAGGCAGGAGGATCATGGGTTTGAGTCCAGCCTGGGCTACTTAGCAAGTTCCAAAACAGCTTGGGCTACCTAGTGAGATCCTATCTTAAAAAAAGAAAAAATTAGAATAAAAAATACAAAAAAGAAATACAAATTATTCAGAATGTAACTGCCAAGGATTACTTTACTTATTTGAGGTGTTGCAAAGTTTTTCTTCTGTAGTGTTTAAGAATGTATTAACATTAAGTAAACTTACCAGTTTTGTGTTTTGGCTTTCCTTTTGTTAGGTGGACCTTCAATCCTGCTGTTCTCACTAAAGCGAACATTGTCCGAAGTGGGGATACTGTGCAGGGTGCAGAAGGAGGCACTTCACAGTTTCAAGTGGGTGATCTTGTGCAAGTTTGTTATGATCTGGAAAGAATTAAACTTCTACAAAGAGGACATGGCGAATGGGCCGAAGCGATGCTTCCAGTAAGTAGATAAAATAGGGTAATTAGGTTATGCTTGCATAGCTTTTTTAATTTTAGAAATCAAATTAGCATAAACCTTCCTAGATTGTACTTTCCACTGGCAGCTGGACATGCTCGTGCCTTTTGTTTTCTTATTTATTCCAGTCAAATTAGCTTGTGAAGGAATTTGGTTAATATTGATGGCACTGTTAGTAGAGAATGTGTTGTCATGTGGGGGCAGCAGAGGTCTTCCTGGCACGAGATGGGAGCATGCTCATCCAGAGTTGTTGGTCCACTGCAGTTTTCATGCTTCAGAGACCCATTTCTGTAAAACTTGAGTGTGTGTAAGAGAAGCTGAAAATGATTTTCTGAGGGTGGCTTTGCTCCCAAAGAGTACAGTTTAATTTTTTATTTTTTCATTCAATAACTTTTCCATCAAATGTTCAGCAACAGCAAACAAACTTGTTTATTCTGCTCTGCCTTTATCTATCCTACTCTTTACTCATGTAATCTCTCTTTCTGTCCTCTGTCTCTTCCTATACTACTTCCCTATTGCCTCCTCTCCTGTCCCCATCCTCTTCCACCTTGCTCTGCCCTCCAGTTCAGTGTCCACTTTGCCCCCTCCCCTCTATAGTCTCATCCAGTTCCAATTCCTATTCTGCTTGTTACCCCATTCCCAGCTTGTTCATGTTCCAGTCCTGTCCCATTGTACTTCCTGTCCATCCCATTTAGTATGCTGTCACTCTCGCACTGTGCTGTCCAGTTCTTCTTTTCTGGATAGTGCCTTCTTTTTTCTTTCCTATCCACGTAGCCTTCCTAGTCTAACTAGCCTTCACCTATCTTGTCCAGTCTCTTGTTCCTGCTCTTCCTGTTGTGTTGTCCTCCATCAGTTCGTCCATCTTTCCTGCTTCACTGCCTCAAGGTATTGTAGCACATAGAATGTACCTATAGACTGCAGGGGTACCATAGTAAACAAAACAGAAAAAAAGTCTCTTGTTACATTGCTTTCACTCAGAGACGTTTCAGTTTGCAGCTGCTGTACACACACATACCTGTATACATACATACAGGTACAAACTTTTTCTTAACAATGTTACAAGTAGTTGTTGGTATGGCATCCTAAATTTTAAAGGTAAAGAAGTCAGAGCTAAGATTCTAAACTGAAACTTTGAACCCTGATCTGTCTTACTTCAAAACCTAAGTACTCTTTCTGCCATATTAAATTGTTATGTAAACAAAATCTCTAGAAAATTCCTAGGAGGGAATTCTGAGATTCCAGTAGTGGTGATGTATATTTTGAATCCTTTTGAATCCTCTTGATAGAAATAGGCAATTATAGTGTTGCAGGAAGGCTCAGACAGAGACTGAGAGGGCACCAAAGCTTTTGGGAAGCAAGTTTATTAAGCAAGCTGGCAGCGACTCACTGGACTCTAGTCCAAAGGCTGAGAACAAAGGAGGCTTTCCTTATATACCATTTAGAGCAGTTTACAGAAATGAGGAGGGGGTAACAGCTTGTCCCATATATAATCACATGTTATTTCATTGACTGCTTTAACATCTGGGGCGAGGTGACCCTTCTCTGGTCTCCAGGTAACATATCCCAACTCTGGTTTTTCTTTGTTTCACTGTGGCTCTCCTCTCTTCCTCTTTCCTGCCTTCTTCTCCTCTTTGATTCCCAGACCCACTTCTGGGTCAAAGAGCAGCATCTTGATCTAGGGCTTATATTTTTATAGTGCCATTACATGAGCAGCTGTCTCTCTCTCTCTTTTTTTTTTTTTTTTTGAAATAGTGGGTTTTATTACAGTCCTGAAAGACCGAAGTACCAAGGAGATTTTGCAGGGTACTATCAGGCATGGTCCTAAGACAAGGAACATTGTCCTTACTAAGGTCTTGAACCCACCTAGGGTTCAACTAGCCCCTGAACAGGTCATTGGGACCCTATCCTTTTCAGGTCTGTACAAGGATATGGGCAAGTTTTTTTTTTTAATCTTGTCAATCTCTTTAATTACCTTTTTTTTTTTTTATCATTAATCTGTAAGCAGCAGTTACTCAGACTGAGATTATTCCAGGCTATTATAAACTTAGGGAAGTTAGACAGCAGGTGAGTTTGGGGCTCTTGTGTGATTGGGAGCTCCCCACCACTGAGTCTCCTGTGAAGCATCATTGTGAAACTTTTCTCCTAATCAGATCAAGTCCCCTTCCGGGGTGGAGAATTTTGGCCTTTAAAGTGGTCTTGAGGGTTTAGCTCTTTGGCCTCCCATGGCCATTGGGCTTCCATATTTGTTTCTCCATAAATATAATGCAAAGTTACCTTCAGAGTTTGTTCTATGGACTCAGCTAGTGAGAGGAACAGGTTTTTGGTTGTAACTGAGATAGGAAACTCACTTTGTATCTCCTTGTAAAAGGAGTGAAAGACCTGGTATGAGGAGCTCTCATGAGTGATCATGGTGAGTTGAAAATGCAGCAAAGTACTGGGGTCTGTTCTCTGTCCATTGATTAAAATGCCAAACCTTTCCCCAACTTTTTACCCTGTTTCATTGAGGTTGAAAATAGAGAAATTTACAGGGTTACAGACACTAAGAGTGCAGTCGGGGTTTGCTTCCCCCTTTGTAAAAGAGCGGCAGTTCCATGTGAGGTGTGGACCTCCCTTTAAAGCCAAGTTGTCTACCTTTCTCAACCCCAATAAGGGCAGTAGAGTTGTTCATACTGTGCACAACTGGATGTCTCATTGTCATCGTTTGGGCATATATACTTCTCATTTAACCTATAGTTCCTTTTCCAGGCTAACCCCCCACAGTTTTTAGCCCAGTGTTTTTTAGCTATTGTGGCACACACATCAAAGTATATGGACACAGATTTATTGAGGTCATTAACCTGGGTGTGATTAATGAGCTTCCCAGTGCTGGTGAAGCTTCGGACCTCTAGCTATTGCTTTCAAGGGGAATAGATGGGGTTAAAACAGATACACTGACCATCATGAAAGCACACTGAGTAGGTGATATGCTTATGGGTGCATGACCCAACAATGGTGCCTGCACAGGAATGGTAAGTGTGGAAAACCAGAGTTTTGGTAACAGTACTGCCCACTCAGGTAGTGCACATACATGAATCACAGTCCAAAGCCTGGGGGTCCCCAGGTAGAGAACTGACCGAAATTAGCAAGAATACATGGAACGGACTCATCTTCAAAGGTAAGATGGGCAACTTCTCAAGCTTCTGCTGTGTGTAGACTAGTCAGCTTCCAGAGGGACTACAGCAGGGCTGACGTCTCATCATCTGTGGTGTCCTGTTGTCTCCTGGGAAGTAGGGTCCTGCTGGGGAAGGGTGCTGGTGTTTTGAAGGGTGATCTTGTATGATGAGGCTGGGTCGGGGATGCATTCCTGTTCGAGGGAAGCTGGCTTCACTCGGCTGTGGGGGATCCAGGGAATGATCTCTGCTTCTTTAACTGCATGGGGATGGACAAAACAACAAACCTCCAGTGGGGCTTTAATGGTTGAACATTCCATTCCTTTACCCAGACAGCATCCCTGGTTTATAAGGGTGCGTGGGAGTTGTCAGGCTAATGGGGATTCTCTCTCTTACCTGTTTATCCAGTTACTGATTTTCAAGAGAGTCAACCCAAGGGCCTTTATCTGCTGTCTCAGACTGAGATCATCACCTGTTTCCTTAAGGTCCCCTCTTAGGCCCTTGACTAAAGGGGGTAGCTCAAAAAGAATTTTAAAAGGGGAGAGACCCGTCCATTTGGTGGGGCTTGACCTAATCTTGAGTAAGGCTGTGGGCGCTAATTGATCCCATTGTAGATGGGTCTTTTGGCATAGTTTTTTTTTTTTTTTAATTGCAGTTTTAGAGTCCTATTTATACATTTTACTTTCCCTGAACTCTGGGGGCAGTAGGTCATGTGTAGTTATTTTAGTCATGTGTAGTTATTTAGTCATCAACTGTACCACCTCAACCACAAAGGTTGGCCCATTGTTTGACCCAATAGATGCAGGCATTCTGAATTGAAGGATGATTGTCCTTAACAGACCTGGCCACTTCTCAAGCTTTCTCAGTTCGAATGGGGAAGGCTTTCATCTGTCCTGAGAAGGTGCAAACAACAACAAATATGTACATCTTGGCCCTTGTTGAGGATTGTTTCTGGCACACAAACTGCACTTCTCACATATTGTCCTACTTACTTGGAGAGCTTGGGGACAAGCTGTTCCCCGCTGAGTGAGCTCCTTCAGGAACTGCTTGACAAATGTGGGAGCTAGTGACTCAGTAAACTTCCACCATCTGTCTGTTAGAAAATTTTCTCCTTCAGTCCCAAACTAAGCCTGTTTTTGTGAAGTCTACTGTGGGGTCCCATTCAGATTAGGGGCACCCGAACAAGGCAGCTGCTAGTGAGGCTGGGGTTTGTCATCCTGTGAGGGCTGCTCGCTTAGTTTCCTTAGTCTTTTGGTTTGCCCAAACAGCTGTTGTCTCCCACTTCTGGTGCTTTTGGCAGTGCATGACCACTGTTCGCTTAGGGGCCCCTATAGCTTTTAGTAATTTTAGAATTTTTTGTCCATATTTAATACTTTTTCTCCCAAGTAGGAGGTCCCAACTGGCATTGATTGTGTTTCAGTGACAGCATCCAGAATCACTACTATGTATCTGGCAAAATGCATGCCGTCCTGGACAAAGCTGCTGCCATCTGTGAAATACTCAATGTCCGGACGACTAATGGGCTGGTTGGTCAAGTCTGGCCAGCTGGAGAACACCTCATCCATAACTCTAAACAGTTATGCTCCGGTGGGCCTGAATAATCATGGGGCTGGGTTTAGAGTCTTAACAACCTTTAGCCGGACATGCGGGTTTTCGCATATCATGCTTTGATATCTGACCATTTGGGAGTTTGTTAACCAGTAATTTCCTTTATATTCTATGAGAATCAAAACAGTGGGGAACTTGGACTGTGAGTTCTTGTCCCAAAGTAAGTTTGCTTTAGCCACCAAGATGGCAGTGGTTGCCAGGGCACACAGGCAGGGCAGCCAGCTTTGGGAAACTGCATCATGTTGCTTTGATAAATAGGCCACTAGGTGGTGGTGGCAGGAACCTAGCAGCTGGGTCAAGACTCTTACAGCTGTCACCAGTCTTTCATGTACATATAGGAAGAATGGCTTCATCACATCTGACAAACCAAGGGCAGGGTTGTTTGTGAGCTCCCTCTTAATTTCTTTAAAGGCCTTTTTTCTTTCTTTTTTATTTTTTTTTTCTCCTTTCCCCATACCATGGGTTCCTGTTCTGTCCCATTTGTGACTTCATAAAGAGTTTTTGCCAAGAGAGTAATTGGGGATCCAGATCCAGCAAAAACCTGAAGCTCCTAGGAATTCTGTAATCTGTACAGTGTTACATAAGGGGGTGGGAACTCCTTGGGAATCCCTCACTAATATGGGTGGATTTCTCTGGCTTTTTACATTTTTCCCTGCACTTGGAAGCTGCTGCCGCCCTGGCTACTATAAGCCTATATGCTTTTTCTAGGTGGAGCTTTAGCCATGTGGACTGACTGTGGACTGTATCCTGCCAGAAGTCAATATAAGGAGTCATGTTCCCCTACAGCCACTTCAAAAACTCTGTTGATTATGACCTATCTAATGACCCCTCTGAGAGCCTTCCTACACCAAAAGCAGACCAGTCTGTTTCACAGAAGGTCCTAAGCTTGCCAGGAGTCAGTTTTTAGTTTCATTTACAGGCTTGAAGCACTAGTATTTTAAATTCAAACGTTAATAGAGAGGGTAAGGGTGACACATGAATGCCTAATTCCTGTATTTCACATATTAGGGAGCTAATAGACATATACTCAAATGTGTATTTTTAAAGGGAGAAATAAGGAGATTATATATGTGTGCATATAAACGTATACATATGTGTTTATATAATGGTATTAGTGTAAACATAACTATTAGGACAATAGAAAGTTTGCATTAAGCAATGAAAGGATAAAGCTTGAAGTTAAAAAATGTTCCCTGTATGAACAGGGAGTAGGGTATAGGGGACAAAGGTTAGAAAGGGACATCTTTGAGTGTTTTATAAGTTTGATTTGAAATTACACACATTTTGTGCAATAGTAAAATAATACTAAAATTTTAAAAAGAAGACACCTAAAAGTGAAAAATAAAATAAAGCAAATTAAATGTATTCCTTGTTGGCACAACCATATAGAGAGAAAAATTCCAAGTGAACTTTTTTATTATTGGCACATATAATTATACTGAGTAATGAGTTTCATTGTGATGGTTTCATATATGTATGTAACAAGTTCTGATCATGTCCCCCTCTCTCATTATTCTTCCTTGCCCTGTAATTTGTCTTTATCCTTATAGGAATAATGTACCCTAAAGAGCTGCACAAAAAAGAAATTCTTAATTTTCAGAAATGTCATTGTGCATGTTAGGGTTGGTACTGTTGTTCTGAGATCAGTGTAAGTGGCAGAAAAACAAATGAGTACTTCTATTTATTTTTTTGGCAGTATGTAATTTGAAGTCAGGGCCTCATGTTTGCTAGGCAGGCACTGTTACCAGTTGAACCATGCCTTCAGCACTTTTGTTTTTCTTTGCCTTTGACTTATATCTTGGATAAGGGCTCACATTTTTGCCTGCCATGTACCTGGGATTACAGGAATGAACCATCATTCCTAGCTTATCTGTTGAGATGGGACCTACCCAACTTTTTGTTCATGCTGATCTCCCAGAGTAGCTAAGATTGCAGACATGAGCCACCATGCCCGGCCCCTGCAAATGAATACTTATGGGATAATTCTAATTCTGTTATCTCATTGACTTTGAGAACCAGAATTAACAGTGAGAAATGGCACTATCTTCAGATACCTTATTGTTAGAGGTACATGAAATAATACAGGAGTGGAGAATGGGTAGGGTAGATAAAATTAAGAGTCATAAGCCAATAACTGTGTGTGATTGATTGCTGGGTCCATGAGAATGCAGTATACAATTGAATACTTTTGTTGGAATTTCCTATGATAAAACATTAAAGCGGAAAAACAAAAACATTAAAATATTTTACATAGTGTTTTAATAAAGTATGTGTATATGTGCATATATATCTGGCAGAAAGTTTAGACTCTTATCCAGAAATTGAAGGAATAGTTTCAGAAAGTTGGAAACATCAATGCCAGTCTCTTTTCTGTGCTAGGAAATAGTCAAATGTCACTATTTCCACCTGTCTTCAAGTGTTGTGATTTGCTGCTCTATTGTGCCTAAGACAATGAGTTTTGGACCTGAGTTTGAAATGAGGTTGTAATAGTTCCTGTTTCAGTAGTATATGTATTAGGTAAGTCAAGTTCTTAGAATAGTATCTGCCACTATTTTTTTTTGTGGGACTGGGGTTTGAACTCAGGACCTCATACTTTCCAGACAAGCACTCTTACCACTGGGCCATGCCCTTAGCCCCTTTTGCTTTTGTTTCTTCCTCAGAGGTCTCTTTTTTTGCCCAGGCTGGCGTTGACTACAATTATCCTATCTTTGTCTTCTGTGTTGCTGGAATTACAGGTGTACACTATTATGCCTGGCTTATGCATGTCATTTCTACACTGACTTCTATTTTGGAATCAAGTGTGATTCAAAAAACAATTTAAACTGAGAGCCTTTTTGTGATTAAGTAGTTTTTGTTTTTAGAAATAAGATTTCCCTTTATAGGCCATATTGGTAGATTTTAGACTTGCTTTGAGTTGCAAGTTCTCAAGATATATCTTACGGGTTCAATAAGGAGGGTCGAGACTCAAAACAAATTTTCATGAGCATTTATTAGTAAGATAAGCTTTATCATGATTTATCTTTTATATTCTTGTGGAAGTATACTATTAAAATGTCTTTAAAAGTTACTCTTTTTAAATTGAGAACAAGTAAAACTGATAATTTAAAATATAAGAACTGGTGATTTTATGATTATATAATTTATACTTGGAAACATGAATCTAATTTTTCTTTAAGACTTTAGGTAAAGTTGGCCGAGTGCAACAGATTTATTCAGACAGTGATTTAAAGGTGGAAGTTTGCGGAACATCTTGGACGTATAATCCAGCGGCAGTTTCCAAGGTGGCGTCTGCAGGATCAGCCATTAGCAATGCATCTGGTGGTATGTTTGTATTGCGTGTCTTTAAAGATAATGTGCTTTACCTGATTCCTCTGTTCTCATGCACATGTCATCTCCTATGTGTATGTTGCTTTCTCCCACGTTACGTTGGCTTGCTTGACTATTAACCACCTTGTAAACGTTCACTAATAGTTTTTTTTCTGTCTCTCTGTCTCTTTTTTTGGGGAGTGGTATGGTACTGGGGTTTGATCTCAGGGCTGGGCAGGCACTCTACGGCTTGAGCCACTCTACCAGCCCTTTTTTTGTGTTGTTTTTAAATAGGGTCTCTTTTTTTGCCATCGTTGGTCCCGAGGTGTGGTCTTTCTCATCTCTCCCTCCCAAGTAGCTAGGATTACAGGCATGAACCTGGCTTTTTTCTTTTATTATGGGATGAATAACTTTCATTCTGGTTGAGGAACCCCCTGGAAATGTTCCATTAATATGTGCTTTTCCTTGGGTATATGAGCAGCCTTCTCTATACTCAATTTGAGATTCCTGAAACTTAACATACTGTTCTGTAGTCAGACCTTTCGTTTTCTGCCAAAGACCCATCACTTTCTTAGGCTGCTTTATTTTTTATTCCCATCATTATTGCTAGCAGATGTCTTTTTTCTGTATATCTTTATATATCAGCCATATTTTTTCTCTTACCTAATAAGAGTTATGATACATGCCATACCAAGTTGAAAACCATGTTAAGATGTGAACTTGCTGGGTGCCTGCCCCAATAGACTTGTTCCCAAATTCTTTCCTTCCTGTGACCCAGCTTTATACAGACTCAGTTCATTGCACAACATAAGCTACTGTATACATATTGTTGTCATCCAGGAATAAAGGTAGAACCATACTGTAAATGGAAAGATACTAAAGAAAAGCATTAGATTTATTTTTGTACTACCTTCTACTTTCTGTGTTGCCTATTCTTTCAGAAGAGTAATTTGCTAGTGCACTTAAAGTTTAAATGAAGTAATGTTTTTTTTACTTTGAGCCTAGATGGCATCACAATAGGTTGAACCCATGTAAAAAACAAGAATGAAGGATAATTAATATCCTAATCTCAAATAATGTGGTCTTGGCTTCTTTGGTGATTTGTCTCTAATTTGTAATTTCTCTGCTTTTCAGTAAATAGTCCAATAATAAAAGAGTAGATCTTGGTACTTCTATTTTGATTGATAAAATTGAGAAAAAAAAATCTTATAAAAGGGCTAAATATACAGTACTTACTTTTCTCAAAAATAGTCGATTGGAACTTAACAAAGTATATTATTGCCATTTAGATCTTCATCATTTTCAACTGAAAATTGATTTGCCCCTAACGCCTGTCCCCAGACACTACAGATACTGCATTATTTTTGAATCATAACCATCGATATCGTAAGGTCTGTAGTACTGACTTCTGAGAGTCTCTGGTGTGCTTAAAACCTAAAGGAAGTTTATATCATCCCAGTGTGGTCATTCATGATATCTTTGGTATGACTTCTAAATCTTGAATTATTTTTAATATGTAACTACTTTTCCCACAATTATAACTTAAAATACATGAATTGGAGAAAATTTAGAACACTTATGGGCTCAAATTTCATGCAACTTGCTATAGTAGTGATTATAACTTTCCTGGGTAAGTATCTGCAGCACAGTACAAATATAACATTGGCGAAAGAAATAATTAGGTAGAAAAAGATTATAGTAGTTAAAATTTGAGACCCTCCTATATTAGCAGCTTATGTTGATGCTTTGCAGAAAGACTCTCACAACTCCTGAAGAAATTATTTGAAACTCAAGAATCTGGTGACCTCAATGAAGAATTAGTTAAGGCTGCTGCCAATGGAGATGTTGCTAAAGTGGAAGATTTGCTAAAAAGGCCAGATGTGGACGTGAGCATTTTGAAAATTATTTTGAAGCATGTAAACAATAGAATAGCATAATTAACTTTATACTCAGCAGTTGCTAAGATTGTGCCACATGTGTTTCATCTGTTCCTTCTTTCTTGTTTTTCTGAGGTACTTTAAAGCAGATACCAGCCATTATCCTTCAGTGTATATTTAAAAAAAACTGACATTTTCTTATTTAACATTATCGCCTTTTTATAGTATTGTGTATTTCATATATTTTCAGTATTTTATGACTGACAAAACTTACATTTAGGTTTTTAAGTGGTTCATGTTCTTTTGGGAAATTGAGAATATCTTTCCCATGTAAATGTCATTGTATGAATCCTTTAAATGATTTTAGTAAATTTTATGAGCAATTTTTAAACTTTTTAAAACATTTAGGCTTTTTGCCCTCCACTCCTATGAAAGTTGGCCATTTCACAATTTATAATGTGTGTGTTGTCACATGTTTTGTAACTCCTCATAGCTTATGCTGTACACTGTATTATAAGCCCTTTTTTTTTTTTGGCCAGACCTTTTATGTATGTTTGTTTTTCAGTATGCTGAAGTTGTATCTATAATTTTAAGATGTCAATGTCTCATTCTTCCTGTAAGCTCATATGACATTTTAGCTTTATCAGGGTGATTATCAATTGCAGCAACCCAACACAGGAATTTCTGGATTGGTTCAGTCACAAATAATTTGTCTCTGATATTGAAATACTTTTTTTTTTTTTTTGGCAGTGGTAGGGATCAAATCCAGGGCCTTGCACATACTTGGCAAGTGGTTTACCACTGAATGCACATCCCTAGCCCTGGTTTTTTTTTTTTTTTGAGACAGGATCTTGCTATGTAGCTCAAGCTAGCTTTGAACTCGCTATGTTCCTCTGACTAGCCTTGAACTTGTGATCTTCCTGCCTTAACCTCTTAAGTGCTAGGATTGCAGGTGTGCACCCCCATGCCTGACTTCAAATGTTTTTTGTGTTTGAAAGATAGTCAGACTTTCTTTGTATTCAGTTTCTTCAGTTAAGCAGATTTAAATTTCATTGCATTTAATCTTGTTTTTGCATTTAATTGCTAGTTTATTTAAAGGTTTAAAATTTCCTTTTTTTTTTTTTTTTTGCCTGACCCCTAGTTTTAATTTTTTGAAGAACCCCTGTACTGTTTTCCACTGGCTGTACTAATTTACATTCCCACAATGTATAAGGGTTACTTTTGTTCCACATCCTCTCCAGTACTTTTGGTTTTTTTTTGGTGCTGAGACTTGAACCCAGAACCACGCATATGCTAGGCACTCTGCCCCTGAGCTATGTCTCCACTCTAGGACTTGTTATCTTTAGTCTTTTTGGTAATAGCTGTTCTTACTAGGGTGAGGTCATCTCGTTGTGGTTTTGATTTGCGTTTGCCTGATGATTAGTGGTGATGTGCATTTTTTCATTTACCTCTTGGCCATTTGTATGAGTTATTTAGAAACATTTTTTAAGTCTATTGTCCATTTTTTTTTTTTTTGTGGTACTGGGGTTTGAACTCAGAGCCTCACACTTGCTAACCAAGCGCTGTACCACTTGAGCCACTCCACCAGTTCTTTTTTATCTTGGGTATTTTAAGATAGGGTCTCTCAAACTGTTTGCCCAGGTTGGATTCAAACTATGGTCCTCCTGATCTCTGCCTCCTGAGTAGTTAGGATTACAGCAGGGAGCCACCAGCGCCTAGCCATTTTTAAATTTTTTGCCATTTAGTTTTTGGACTTTATATGTTCTGGACATTAACCCCTTCTCAGATGTATGCAAATATTTCCCCCCATTCTGGAGGTTCTTTTATTTCTGTTGATTGTTTCATTGCTGTGCAGAAGCTTTTTAGTTTGATGTAATTCCATTTATCTCTTTTTGCTTTCATTTCCTCTGCTTTTGGGGTCTTGTTTAAAAACCTTGTCCATTCCAAAGTCCTGAGCTGTTTCCTATATGTTTTTCCTAATAGTTTCATAATTTTTTGTCTTAAATTTAAGTCTTTAATCAATTTTGAGTTGATTTTTATAACTGATAAGAAACATAGGGTCTAGTCTCATTCTTTTACATGTGTTGATCCAGTTATTCCAGCCCTGTTTGAAAAGACTGTCCTTTTTCCAGTGTGCATTCTTAGCTCCTTAGTTCAGCATCAATTGGGTGTAGATGTAGGAGTTTACTTCTAGGCTCTCTCTCCTGTTCCATTGGCCTTTGTGTCTGTTTTTGTGTCAATACCTTGCTGTTTTAATTTTTGTAGCTTTATAGCGTATTTTGAAGTCAAGTAGTATAATGCCTCCTGCTTTGTTCTTTTTGTTCAAAGATGGCTCTGCTTATTTCGGTTTTTTTTTTTTTTTTTGGGAGGGGTTGGTTGGTTTGGGTTTTTTTTTTGATGAGTCTATGTAATTTTTAGGATTGCTTTTTTCTTGTTTTGTGACGAATGTCATTGCACTTGAATGTAGATTGCTTTGGGTAGTGTGGACATTTTCACAATATTTATTGTTCCAATTTGTGAATATAGGATATCGTTCCATATTTTTGTGTTCTCTTTACTTTTTTTCTTAATGTGAGCAGTATAGACACTGTTCACTTCTTTGATTAAATTTATTCCTAAGTACTTTATTTATGTTTGTACCCATTAGAGTAGAATGGCTTTCTTGATTGCTATTTCAGATAATTTGCTATTGGTATATAGCAATGCTACTGATGTTTGTATGTTCATTTTGTATCCTGCTACTTTGCTTACTACATTTATTAATTCCAGTAGTTTTTTGTGGACTTTTCAGGATTATATATATAGATGTGTGTGTGTGTGTGTATATGTGTGTAAGATCATGTCATTTGTATACAGTGACAGCTTCCTCTTTTCTAAATTGGATGCCCTTTATTTCTTTGCCTTTACCTGATTGCTCTGACTATGACTTCCAATACTGTGTTAAATAAATGTGGTGAAAGATTTGTCCTAAATCTTTGTCTAAATCCTAAATTTTTAGCTTTCCCCCATTTTAGCATAATGCTAGTTGTTGCTTATTGTATATTTTCTACTTTGTGTTGTGGTACATTTTTTCTGTACTCAGTTTTTTCAGAGTTTTCATCATGAAGAGATGTTGAATTTGATAAAATTCTTTTTCTGCAACTATTGAGATAATTATTTGATTTTTCTCTCCTTGTAGTGTATCATATTTATCAATTTGTGTATTTAAATTATCCTTGCATTCCTGAGATGAAGTCTATTTGATTTTGGTAAATAATGTTTTTAATATGCTGTTGGATTTGATTTGCTAGTATTTTGTTGAGGATTTTTACATCTATGCTCATCAAGGAAATTGATCTGTAGTTTTCTTCTTTGGTGTGTCTGTCTGGTTTTCATATCAGGGTAATGATTGCTGTGTAAAAAGAATTTGGATGAATTCTCTCCTCTCCAATTTTTTGGATAATTTAATAACTGCTATTAATTCTTCTGTGAGTATTTTGGTACAGTTCAGCAGTGAAGCAGGCTGTTCTTGGGCATTTCTTTGATGGTAGTCTTTGTTACTGATCAGTCTTACTACATGTTTTCTATCTTGTGAAGTTTAAATCTTGGTGGGGTGTGTGTGCCCAGGACTGTGTCCATCTTATCCTAGGTGATCACTTTGTGGACATGTAGTTCATAACCACTGTAATGACCCTTTGTGTTTCTGTGGTGTTGGTTGCAATGTCTTCTTTTTTGGCTCTGATTTTGTTTGAGTCTTCTCTCTTTTTCTTAGTCTAGCTAAGGATCTTTCATCTCCTATATCCCACCCGACTACAACCACACACACTGCAGCGTTCTTCTGTGATTTTAGTGCACTGAACCAGTTATTTTTTTCCTTGATCTTTTGTATCTTTTTTTTTTTTTTCTTTTTTAAGTTTCTATTTCATTTATTTCTGCTTTGGTCTTCTTTCAGCTTGCTATATATGCCCCAGGCTGGCCTTGAACTCATGATCCTTCTGCCTCTGCCTCCCGAGTCCTAGGATTACAGGTATGTACCACCACTCCTGGCTTCTGCTGCCTTTTTTTTTTTTTTAAATAATATTTTATTTTTACTGCGCTAAGGATTGAACCCAGTACTTTGTGCATGCTAGGCAAGAGCTCCCAACACTGAGCTATATTCCAAGCATCTGCTTTTTTTGGTATAGACTTTCATTGCTATAAACTTTACTGTAGAAGCGCTTTTGCTCTGTCCCGTAGGTGTTTGGTATATTGCGTTTTACATTTTCATTTGTTTTAAGAGCTTTAAATTTCCTTGATTTTTTTTCCCTTGATCCATTGGTTTTTCAAGAGTAAATTGCTTAATTTCTACAGATTTGTATAGTTTCCAGCTTTTTCTTGCTATTGATTCTAGTTTTATTGCATTGTGGTCAGAGAAGAAGAAATTGAAGATGATTTCAGTTTTTAAAAATTTGTTGAGGCTTCGTTGTGTCCTATCACATTATCTGTCCTGGAGAATGTTCTATGTGCTGTTATGAAGGCTGTGTATTCTGCACTTGTTGGGTGAAATATTCTATAAGTGTCTCATAGGTCCATTTTGTCTAAAGTTCTTTTTATTGCACTTTCTTTGTTGATTTTCTGTCCAGATGATCTGCCCTTTGCTTACAGTGGGGTGTTAAATTTCCCTGCTGTTACTGTATCAGAGTCTTACTCTGCCTTTAGATTGACTTAATATTTACTCTGGTGCTCTAATATAAGTGCATGTATATTTATAATTGTTATTTCCTTTTACTGAATTAACCCTCTCATCATTATATAATGACTTTCCTTATCTCTTTTTACTGCTTTTGATTTAAAGTCTGTTTTATCTTACATAAATATGGCTGCTTCTGGTTTCCATTTGCATGAAATAGCTCATTCTGTCTCTTCACTTTCAGTCTGTATATGTCTTTAGAGGTGAAGTAAATTTCTTATAAGCAACATATAGATGGGTACTCTTTTTCAATCTATTGGTCATTCTGTCTTTTAATTAGAGAATTTAATCTACTTGTTTTAAAATTGTGTTTTAACAGTATCAGATATACTAAAATTTTAAAGCAAAAAATACTTCTAAAAGGTTTATTAAAAAAATCCTTTTCTCATTTTTATTTTCTTATTTTTCAGAGGAATTTGTTGTTTTTTCTTTTACTTTTTATTTTGGAGACTGGATCATCCTATACTGGCCAGTCTGGCCTTAACCTTGCTTTAGCCCAACTGACCTTGAACTCATGATACTCCTGCCTCTGCCTTCTGACTGCTGGAATTACTGGCATGACCCATCACACCTGGTCCTTTATTGTTATTTCTTGATTTTCTTTTATTCTGTGAGTTACCTTTTTTTGGGAGGTACTGGGGTTTGAACTCAGGGCCTTACTCTGCCACTTGAGCCACATCACCAGCCTTGTGAATTGTCTTTTGATTTTACTCTGGAAAGTGAGGAATCACCTTCTATTAGCATAACCATACACACACTCTGTACAACTTCTTAATGAGGTTATAGTGGTTTGTAATTTTGTATGCTGTGTAAGTGATTCATATCTGAACTGTAGAGTGTGCTAGATTATATTTTCTATGCAACTTCTTGTTTCCAT
This sequence comes from Castor canadensis, assembly GCF_047511655.1. Taxonomy (NCBI): domain Eukaryota; kingdom Metazoa; phylum Chordata; class Mammalia; order Rodentia; family Castoridae; genus Castor; species Castor canadensis. The sequence goes on from NC_133389.1 coordinate 51,047,012, forward strand.
TATAGTTTATAATCATCCCTTTCAAGAAATTGAGGTATAATTTCCATGCAGTGAAATACTTGTGTTAGTCAATTTTGATAAATGTATGTACTCACATAATCCACACCCATATTAAAATGGAGTGTATTTCTTCTTTTTTTTAATTTTTTTTTTGTGACAGATTTTTTTTTTATTTTTTTAATTTTTTAATTTTTTATTATTCATATGTGCATACAAGGCTTGGTTCATTTCTCCCCCCTGCTCCCACCCCCTCCCTTACCACCCACTCCGCCCCCTCCCTCTCCCCCCCCCTCAATACCCAGCAGAAACTATTTTGCCCTTATTTCTAATTTTGTTGTAGAGAGAGTATAAGCAATAATAGGAAGGAACAAGGGTTTTTGCTGGTTGAGATAAGGATAGCTATACAGGGCATTGACTCACATTGATTTCCTGTGCGTGGGTGTTACCTTCTAGGTTAATTCTTTTTGATCTAACCTTTTCTCTTCATTTCTTAAAGTTCACTTGTGGTCTTTTCCAGCCCTCATTAATCCCACACATAATTTTTTTCATTTATTAGTCATCTGTATTCATATGATTAATTCCTCCCCAAATTCCTCTCTTATTATCTAACCTCTCAAGACGTTCCTTCTTCTTGGACAAATCTCTGTCAGTGCTTTCTCCCATTCTGCATCTGAACAGGTTGCCCTCTGTACCTAATGCCCATTTGTACTGTCTCCTCTTCCATTGGCTCTGAGACTTCCCTTCTTATTTCTCCTATGTTAGATGTGTTCTTTTCACTATCTTCTGTCTTTCTTTTTCCATGTTTAATTTCTCTTTGGTTAAGTACAGTTTTTATTGGCTTCTGAGAAAGTATGCATGGAAAATAGACCCTTTATGTATGATTTTTTTTGGCCTTACAATTAAGTTTTAGTTGAGAATAGAATTCTATGTTAGGCCATTCTGATTCCTCATTCTATGCGTGAGCTGTTTTTTTTTGTTTGTTTGTTTTTTAAATCTTTCTCAAGCTTGAGGATCCTTCTGTTGTCAAAATTCTGAAATTGCACAATGATGTGCCTTGAGGTGGACCTCTTGTCATCTGGTGTTATAAAAGTTTGACCTTTTCAATCTAGAAATTATGTCTTCCTTATCTATCTGGAACTTTTCTGTAAATTTATTAATTGGTGATTTCTTCCATTTTATTTTTCTCTGATCTGTACTATTTCTTGAATGTTATGTATTTTTTTCTCCCCCACTTCCTTCAACTTAATATTCCATTCTTTCTCTTGAAGTTTTCATTCTATTTGTTTTGAATTACAAAGTTTGTTTTTGGTTGGTGGTTTTACTTTTTATGGTATCATGTTGGTATTTAAAGGATGCAGTATTATTCTTCTCTTCACTGAGTGTACTAATGGTAGGTCTCTTCTGTTTCTTGTTTGTTGGTACTGGGGGTTGAACTGAGGGCCTCGTGCTTGTTGGGGAAGGCGCTCTACCACTTAAGTCACAATCCTAGCCTGGTTTGCTTTGGTTATTTTTGAAATAGGGTCTCTCTTTATGCCCTGGCCAGCCTACACTGTGATATACTATTGTTGCTTCACCACATAGCTGGGATGACAGATGTTTGCCACACTGCCATTGGTGAAGTTGGGGTCTTTTGGACTTTTTGCTCAGGCTGGCCTTAAACTGATCCTCCTGATCTCCACCTCCTGAGTAGTTAGAATTACAGGCTTGGGCCACTCCATCTGACCTAGTCTTCATCTTCTGAGTTACTCTTTTCTGTTTGCTTTGCGTTCTGGTTTTCATGTTAAAGTCTATCCTCGCATGTCTGGTGATCCTTGGTTGTCCCATTGTCTGTTTATCTTTAAGAGTAGACAGTAAAAAAAGCTCATTTGTAGGCTTCTGTGTCTGTCAGTGCTAGACCTTACTGTGGGTCAGATGTTTCCTTGTGCTATGCATCCATTTTTCAGTCTTTTCTCTGGGATTGGTTGTGCTGGGTGTACATTGTAGCATTTACAAAGGTTCTTACAATGTATCAGATATATTATACTTGAATTCTACCTTCTTCTCTCCCTCATCCCCCCTCCCCTGATTCCAGGAACAGTTTCAACAGGTATCATTTTTGCATTTACATATATGTGTATACATTGTTTGCATCATATTCATCCTCCTACCCCTTTCCCACTATCTCCCCCCGACTGGTGCCACCCCCAACCCCCGCCGATTTTGTAGAAGGAAAAAAAAAAACCATAAAAGATAAAACGAGAAACATGATGTTTTGCTAGTCTGAGATGAAGATATCTACACAGGGAATTTCCTTGTGTTGTTCCCATGCACTTGTATATTACAGCTCCAGTTGATTCCTCTCTCCAGTTCTCTTCATTCCTCTTTAGTCCACTTCCCATGGCGATCCCAACCAGTTTAAAATTTCTGTGTTCATTACTGTACAGTGAACACATCAGTCTCATTCAAATTTTTGGTTTCCTTCCCTTGTCTTATCCCTCCCTTGCACAGTCTCACTTTAGTGTGACCCGTGTCCCATAATTGGCTGCATTTGTTATAGGTCTGCAATCCACATATGAGGGAGAACGTGCAGTTTTTGGCCTTCTGAGCCTGGCTAACTTCACATAAGATGATGTTCTCCAGTTCCATCCATTTACCGGCAAATGACAAAATTTCATTCTTTTTTGTGGCTGAGTAAAATTCCATTGTGTATAAATACCACATTTTCTTAATCCATTCGTCAGTAGTGGGGCATTTTGGCTGTTTCCATAACTTGGCTATTGTGAATAGCGCTGCAATGAACATGGGTGTGCAGGTGCCTTTGTTATAATCTGACTCATATTCCTTTGGGTATATCCCTAGGAGTGGTATTGCTGGATTGTATAGCAGGTCAATTTCTAGTTTTTTAAGAAGCCTCCATACTGTTTTTCATAGTGGTTGTACTAGCTTACATTCCCATGAGAATTCCTTTTTCCTCCTGCGTCCTCACCAGTATTAGTTGGTGGTGGTGGTTTGTTTTTTTTTTTTTTTTTGGTGGTACTGGGGTTTGAACTCAGGGCCTCATGCTTTCTTAGCAGGCACTCTATCACTTGAGCCACTCCACCAAGCCCGTTGGTTGTGTTCTTGATAATAGCTATTCTAACAGGGGTGAGGTGCAATCTCAGTGTGGTTTTGATTTGCATTTCCTTTATGGCCAGAGATGGTGAGCATTTTTTCATGTGTTTTTTAGCCAATTCAGAGCTGCTCTGAGTGTTTGTCTGTTCTTTTCCTGAGGTTTAATACTTCCCGTCCTTTCGTGATTATGTTTGGTTTTGTCTTCTGCGTGTAAGATTCCTTTCAGAGTCTTCTGTAGTGGTGGCTTGGTGGTCATATATTGTTTTAATTTCTGTTTATTGTGGGAGGCTTTTATTCCTCCATCAATTTTGAATGATAGTTTTGCTGGGTAGAGTATCCTAAGACTGAAACGGTTTTGTTTCTGTGCTCAAAATACCTCTCTCTGTGCCCTTCTTGCTTTTAAAGTTTCAGTTGACAAGTCTGCTGTTTGTCTGATGGGTTTACCTTTATGTGTTATTTGTTTTTTCTCTCTTACAGCCTTCAGTATTCTTCCTCTGTTCTCTGTGCTTGATGTTTTAACAATAATATGCTGTGGAGAGGTTCTGTTTTGGTCAAGCCTGTTTGGTGTCCTGGAGGCTTCCTTTACCTGAATGGACAGCTCTTTCTCTAGATTTGGGAAATTTTCTGCTATGATTTTGTTAAATATATTATGTATCCTTTTGGCTTGAACCTCTTCTCCTTTCTCTAAGCCCATGATTCTCAGGTTTGGTCTTTAGGTGGAGTTTTTGAGTTCTTGTGTATTCTTTTCACAGCTTTTGTGAGTCTTTTGTCTAAGAGTTCTTCTGTTTTTTTTTTTTTTAATATCTGTTTCATCTTCAAGTCCTGAGAGTCTATCTTCCACTTGTTCTAGTCTGCTGGAGTGGCTTTCCCCTGGTTGTTTTTTTTTTTTTTTTTTTTTTTTTTGATTTAAGGAACTTTCTATTTTCAGGGTTTCTGTTTGATTCTTTTTTTCTGAGGTTTTCTGTATCTTTGTTCGTCTCCTCTTTCATATCTTGTATTATCTTCTTTATTTCATATCTCTCTTTTTTTATAGTCTCCTTTGTTTCACTTTGGAGTTTGTTGATGTCCTTTCTGAGTTCATTTAGTTGTTTTTGTGTCTCTCAAATTTTTTATTTGTGGTGTCTTCATATTTCTTGAGTATATCTTGTACTTTCTGGTTACTCATGTCTTTTAGCTTCTCCATGAGTTTCTCAGTGATCTCATCCATAATTTCCTCTGTGAGAGATTTTTTTATGGACATCACTGAGCTCAGTGGTGATACTTGTCATTGTTCTGTTGGGGTCAGGAACTGGGCATTCATTTTCTTCTTTTCCTACTATCGAATTGTTGGTCTTCTGGGAGGTAGGATATCCTGGCCTCTTTCTCCTCCCCATGCTTCTATGATGTGCTGTGCTCCTATGTTGTTGAGTGGTTAGTTGGGGATTTTAATCAACTGTTATCTTCCCTTGACTTCCTGTGCTATCACTGGTTTAGTTGTTAGCTAGGTAGTTCTGCTATTTCTGTTCCCTGACTAGGTGGTATAAATTAGCAATAACAAATTCACTGATTCAATGACAGACCAGTTATTTACAAAATATCTAGTAAGCCCCTTGGTGATATTATCTATAAGTCATGGAGATTAGGGGGATACTGGTTGTTTGAGTAGAGATGGATACTTAGGTATTAAAAGAACTGGTGGTGGAGGAAGGGGCAGGAAGGGGGGATAAGGTGAGAGGGAAGGGGTATAAGGCATGGAGGTTCTAGGGTACTAAGTCCCTAGTGTGTGTGTTGAGGTGTAGTTCAGTTGTTGTAGAAGAGGGTGCTATTGTCAGGGATTGCCAGGGGATAGAAAGGATGGGGTAAAGTGTAAAGTTGATATCCTAGACTATTCAGTGGGTAGTGTGTTTTGAGAAGGTTGAGGTAGTGGGGGGAGAGGAAGATGAAAAGAGATGAGAAAGAAAAAATTGGGGTAGAGAAAGGAAAGTGGGGGAATAGAGGGCTGAGTGAGTTAGTATTAGGACAGAATGGAGAAGGTAACAGTAAGATAGAAGAAAAAATAAGTTAATATTAAAAATTAAAAAAATACAAAACAAAAGTAAAATAAAAAGATGTGTGTGTGTGTGTGTGTGTGTATCTTTAAAAAGCAGTTCATTGAATGTTCTGGACTCTATCCTCTGATTTCAGGTTGAGGTGGTGACACTTTTATGTAGGGGCTTTGGCCAAGATTGTCCCTTTTTAAGGTTGGTATGTTAGGTTGCATGGCAGTGAGTGTTGCTCTTCCCTACTGGACAGCTTTGGGGGTCTCAGCTCTAGGTATTTGAGCCTGGGCTTCCTTAGTGGAGTGGGTCTCTGGAGCAGACAGGTTCTTAGAAGTGGTCCCATGAGGGGTTGGTAAATGAGCAGTCGCCAGTCTGTTCCACTCACAGGTCAAGCTTGTGAGTGAGAAATGAGCCTTTCTCTTAGTGAGACTGTCAGTTTCAGCTTGCTCCCAGTTTCCCCAAGGCAGTTCATTGCTTGGCCTTCCCCACAGGGACTGCTGAGTAGCTCCACCTCCACAAGAGCTTTTTCTGCCCCTCTCCCCCATCCCAGGCAGAGGGCAAATATTCCCTCTGTGTATTTGGCCATCAGTTTTGTCCAGAAGGGGTGCATTTGGCTCCCCAGCTGTGCTAGAATATGTGGGTTCCCTCCCAAACAGTGTGTGTGCTCACCTGGTGGGTTATCAGATTTGCTTGGTTGAAAACGGATCACAGGGCAGCGCAGGCAGGTGGCAGACAGACGTTTTGTGTCCACTTGTGTTTGGCAGGTCCCCATTTTCGCAGCAACTCTCTTTCTGCAGTTGTTGTGTTATTGTTGGCGAGGTTGCAGACACACTAAGGCAGAAAGAAATCTGAGCCAGTGGGTGGCAGTTGGAAGTTCTGTGTCTGCACATATTATGGCAGGTCCAGGTACTCCCAGATGCTTGCAGGTATCTGCCGTTCTCTGCATTGTGTTTTAGCTTTACCAACCCAGGCGGGAGGGAATTAAGAGAGAGAGAAAAAGAAAAGAAAAAGACAAAAAGAAAAAAAGTGGCCAATTGGCTGGGTCTATCTGACCCTGTTCCCAGCTGTTTCCAGCCCGCGAATTGATAGGCAGGCTGCCGCAGCTGCCTGACCCTGTGCCAGGCTGTATGTGCTTTAAAAAGTTAGTTTAAGGGCCCGGTCAATGAATTTTATGTGCCCCCTGTGTGTTGGCGGTATCCTGGTTGGCAGAAAAAAGCAGTATTACCCAATCCTTGTTGCCACGAAAATCTGCAGTAATTATTTGAAATCATGCGGGTCAAGGTCTAAACTTTTAGGTTCCTGGTTGGTGTAGGGGAGGAACAGTGGGGAAACCCAGGGATCTAAATGCTCTTTAAACACTTACAGTCAGTGCATTTGTGATTAGTACACACCACCACATTTATTCACATTCAGAGGTGTTCAACCAATCAGTTTTGAGACTTTTGGGGTTCACTGGTGAATGGATTGCTTCTAAGTGTTTCTTGTGGCAGGTTTAGGCTTGCTTTCTTTGGTCTGCTAAATTGGTTCTATTTGTTCCATCTGCTTTCAAGCTTCCAGTGTATATGAGAGTGTGTGTGTGTGTGTGTGTGTGTGTGTGTGTGTGTGTGTGTGTGTGTGTCCATAGTTTTAATTTTCTTCGTGTTTGAGGCTTAAAAGGAAAAAAAAAAACTTCAGTAAGATGTCAGGAAATAATGAGGATAAAGGTGATTCTTCTTTTAATTAAAATACTAATATAAGAAGGATATATTTTTATGATACTGAAAAACCATGGTCTCTTGCCTCATATCTACAAATCTTACACCTTTTCTAGTGTTTTTTTTTATTTTTCACTTTAGTTTTCCTAGCATGTTCGTCTTGATTTTTAGATGAAAAATATTTGTGAACAACTCTAAGGGAAATTTTTCCCTCAAGTTTTCTTTTTTATTTGTTTCTTCCAGAGTAACTTCTTTCTTTTTTGTTGGGAATTATTTACTATATTTTGTCTTCTTTTTTTGTGTTTGAGTCTTCTGCAAATCTCTGATCCTTAGTTATTTACTTGTATCTGAATGAGACTTTAAAAAGGCAATTGGTAATTCTGTTTATATGGGTGGGACTTGACTAACTTTGCATTGTGGTGATTGAGTGTATGGAGCTTCAGAGGCTCTCTAAATGCTCTCTCCAACTTCTCACTTGTTTTGGGTAAGAAGCCTCCTTTTTTCTGCCTGGAGACAACCAGCAGCTAAATGCAGACAATACAGCAGCTAATCCTCTGTCCTTCATTCAGGGACTGGGCCTGAAGAATGGCTGTTGCACATTAGATTTACACCTGGAGTCCATCTTATAGCACTCTGATATGCTTATTTTTATAGAGTTTCAGTTTGGAGTACCTTATGCTCTTTGACTTTGGCTTCCTCTGCCCTACGAAGTTAATTAACACTTTCCCCTCTGTTTACTTTCTTTCAAAAATGTGTTGGTTTTTCTTTTTACTGATGTTAGTTCTTTCTTTCCCTTTGTTTTTATGGGTTTTTACATCTTAAATTATTTTACTGTAATTTTAGTATGGTCTCAGGCTACCACCCTTAGCCATCGTTTATGTTTGTATGGATGAGAGTGGAAGGGATAGAATTAAAGAATTACACTTCACTTTTTGGGTTTGTCTTTAGGTAAGTTATGTGTATACACAATATCTGAAATGAAAAAGTTGGAAGGTGCTACTTTTATAATATAATATGTATAATATGTATTATATATTACTTATGTATATACAAGTAATATATATTATAAGTAATATATATTATTTATAGTAGTTATATTATTGCTAACTCATTTATGTATCCTTCATGGTAGTTTGCCTATAGTTGGTAGTTGGAATATTTGTTGAATCAAATTTATTTAAACTGTACTGGCTAATACATTTCTGAGTTTTTTACTTACCTCAGTTTTTTTTCTTTTTCACTTAACTATGGTCTCTCAGATTTAATAAACTAAAAAATACACTGTATATACAAAATTGATGTAACTTCCTTGACTCTTTCCTTTGTTCTGTCAGCTCTACAGATTGGTTAAACAGTTCTTTCACAGCTCTCAATAATGAAGGTTTCTTTCTTTTTTTTTTTTTTTTTACAATGCCTGTCTCCTTTAAGTCGAGTTTTTGTGATCTATACTGTATTATATGGCACATCAACTTAAGTTATTCTTGTAGAACCATACACTATGCTAAATTTAAGCCTATACTGTATATTTGTCGACTGTTTCTCATTTGTGATATTTGTTCATTTTTTACTTACTTATTTTTAATTTAGGTAAATGGGCAATGTGCTGGCCACACAGCTATGCAAGCTGCTAGTCAAAATGGACATGTTGATATTTTGAAGTTACTTTTGAAGCAAAATGTGGATGTAGAAGCAGAGGTAACTAAACTAAGCTTGAAAAACATCTTAAGTAAAAATTCATGCTCTGGAAATGATTTATCATTATTGTTGTTGTTGTTAGTGTTGCAGTGCTGGGGATTGAACTGCAGGTCCTTGTGGATGCTAAGCAAACATTCTACCACTGAACTATGTCCCCTGCCCTTTAGAAATAATTCTGTATGAGTTTGGTTTTATTCTTGAAATTTAAAATTACCTGATGCTTTTCTTATTGAAAATGAAAATTTGATAAAAGACAGCATAAAGCATTTCTTGTTTTTTCTATGTTCCCTCAATATTTTAAGGCTAGTCAGGAGAAGGTAGGTTTTGAGTTTCCTGCCACAGTGGAAGAACCACTATGCTGTTGGGAGCATAGTAGGGCTCACCTAAAAGTTAAGCTTGGAATGTTGAAGGAAGGGTACCATACATACTCTGCATCAAAGTCTTTCCTGGTCTCTTTGACACTCAGAAGCTTTTCTTGGTTTTTTCTTCTTTTTTTTAAATCTTAACTTAATTTGCATTTGTTAGGTCTTATTTTTTCTTGACCTTAATGTGGGTCTTTGAAGAGTTCACAGTACATGCTTATCACTCTGCATATACTTACATATAAATGTAATGTATATATGTATGTATATATTTAACTTGACTTAGTGTTTATATATATACACGTGTGTACTGAGGTTTGAACTCAGGGCCTACACCTTGAGCCACTCCACCAGCCCTTTTTAATGATGAGTTTTTTTGAGGTAGGATCTTGCAAACTATTTGCCCCAGCTGGCTTTAAACCTCAATCCTCCTGATCTCTGCCTCCTGAGTAGCTAGGATTACAGGTTTGAGCCACTGGTGCCTGGCTAAAACATATTCTTATAAAAGGGAAATAAATATTTCTTGTTGTCACTGGAGTTTCAATTTGGAATCTGTAAATGTGGTTTGAAGGGTGGTTTGCCTCATTACTAAAAATATATTAGGATTGTATTTACTTTAGTCCTAGTGCTAGATTACTTAGTATAAATCAGAATCTAGCAAATTTGGACTAGGCAGGATGTTGCAATTTGTCCAAAAGGCTCTCCTGTCTGGGGAGTTTGAAGACTTGAATTGATGAGGATTAAGTTGGCAGGCCAGACTTTTTTTTTTTTTTTGTTACTATTTAAGAAATGTTAAGACACATATTTTAAAAGGAAGTCCTTTTTTTTGACTGTACGGTGGTTTGAACTCAGGGCCTCATGCTTGCTAGACAGTCTTTCTATCACTTCAGCCACTACCCTAGCCCTTTTTATTTTTTCATTCCAGGTTTATTTTCTGATTCACCTTCAGATTCTGTTTTCCTTAGCAGGTTACCTACCTTCACTGCAGTAAAAAATAAATAAGTGTAAGGTACTGCTGAATAAAGACCACTCCACGTGTGGAAAAGAAAGGTTTATTGGTCCAGGCCACAGGGCCGTCACTCTTTTTGGGTTCAGAATGAGGTGGCTTGGCTGAAAATGGGTAGTGGGCTTTATAGGAGGGGCCAAGCCATGGGGGAGGGAGAGAGTCTCTGGTCTCTGATTATCTGCGATCACCAGATAGAATAGGTCGACATGCCTGGCTAGTTGAGTAACTGGAAGTTCCTGAGTTGTTTTGGAAGCTGAGAAACAATCAGGCGGGGAGAAACAAGTGGTCCTAAATCAGGGGGTCTGGTTTCGGTGCTAGCCTTGGGACCTTCCACCTGCCCCAAAAATGCGAGGGACCTAACAGTAAGTAGGGGCGAGTGTGGTGGTATACATCTGTAATTCCAGCTATTGAGGAGGAGATAGAAGGATCAGGCTCTGAGGTGAATGGTACAAAGTGAGTGATAAACCCTTTCTTTAAAAACAAACTGAAGGTAAAAGGACTTGGGGCGTGGCTCAAGTGGTAGAGCATTTGCTAGCAAGTATGAGGCTCTGAGTTCAACCCCTGCCCCCAGCACCAATAAAAAAACGAGTTAAGTAAGCTCTGATGCTCTCATATTTTTTCCTTGCAGGAATAGGAATCAAATCCAGGCTCTTGCACATGCTAGGCAAGTGTTGTACCTCTGAGCTACATCCCCAGGCACTTACTCTTACATAGTTCTAAAACAATGATTGCAAGTGAAAATGCAGATCCTTTCTCCCATAATTAGCCCTTTTTTTGTTGGGCATTTTTGAGATAGGGTCTCTTGAACTGTTTGCCTGGGCTGGCTTCAAACCTTGATCCTTGTAATCTCTGCTTCCTAAGTAGTTGGGATTATAGGCATGAGCTACCAGAGCCCTATTAAAGGGAAGTCTTTTCTAGTTTTGTGTTAATTATTTTTCCCGTTCTATACTTGTATGTACTTTGAGCTGTTGGACAGCTTCTAAAGAGCCTATGGTATCTCAGTGGTAAATAATTCATCTTTGATGTTGGACTTTTCTATTACCCAGAAATTAGCATCTTAGACATCTAGGAACCATATGATAGTTTTGTAACTAATGTTTTTAATGAATGAGATACATAACTTGATTTTTCTTTTGCAATAGTAATTTTTAAATTGCATCTTTCTTAGTTGTGAATTTAGGAACTCATATGTATGTTAAAAAGTTAGTATGATTATGCCAAAAAGACATCTTAATTTTACATTTTGTAAATGGAAGACAATTTTGTTATTGTTTTAATTGGGTTTGAGGGAATGGAGTAAAATTTGCTGACTGAATACCTCACTTTTTTATTTAATGAATCCAGAAACTACAATAGTAACACTACTGAAATATCAAGGCCCTTCTATTATAAATAGTAAGGAAAGAGACTGAAAAGCCTTTTTTTTTTCTTGGCAATTCTGGAGTCTGAACTCAGGGCTTTGAGCTTGCTGAGCAGGCACTCTACTGCTTGAGCTACATCTTCAGCCCTGCCTGTTTTTAAAAGGCCTGATTTTTGACTTTATTCACTAAAACTGGCAACATGAGACTACCCATATGTTTGTGTATGTAGAGATTTTTGTTCACATGAGTAGCTCTGCAGAATGGGATATACCCATGAAGTTTGGAATAAAGTTGGTAGTGTTTTTCATGAGTAGATTTTTCTCTTTTTTCCCTACTTAATTGAATTCAAATGTAAAGCAAATGGTTAGTTGATACTATAAACACAGAAGATTGAAGATGAAGAGAGCCTCAGTAGGCCAGATGTTTGTTAAATAACTTGTTATTTAGAGTACAAAGTCTGTTAACTAGAACAGTATGACTCAAAAAGAATTTTGCCATGTTCCTCATTTATATTTCAATTTTCTCCATTTTCTGTTTTAAACCATTGTACAGAATAGTAATCATCAAGAAAGGATGCAGGGTGTGGGGAGAAGGAGTCTTCTACATTATTGGTGGAAATGTAAATTAGTGTGACCACTATGGAAATCAGTGTGGAGGTTAAAAAACTAAAAATAGAACTGCCACATGATCTTGCTGTAGTGCTCCTGGGTATAAATCTAAAGGAATGAAGGTGTGCCTATAATAGAGATACCTGTACACCCATTCTTATAGCAACATTATCCATGATAGCCCAGCTATGGACACCTACCAGCATAGGTTAAAGAAAATGTGGTACATATTTATAATGAAAGAAAAATGAAATTCTGCCATTTGCAGGAGAATGGGTAGAACTGGAAATCATTATGTTAAATAAAATAAGCTAGACTCATACAAATATTGCATGTTTTCTCTCGTGAAATCTAGGACTTTAAAAAAAAAACAAAGAATGACACTAATGTAAAATGGCAGAACTGTTTAGGGAGAGGAGCCAGGGGTGAATATGATTAAAGTACTTTATACGAATGTATGAAAATAGAATAAGGACATTCACTGAAGATTGTTTAAAAAGGAAGGAAGAGAGGAATAAGAAAGAATAGTAGAGGGGATGAATTTGATTATAGAGTGCATTATATGCATGTATTGAAACACCACAAGGGAATCCCTTTGTACAATTAATATATGGTAATAAAAAAGAAAAAAAACCCATTGTAAACATATGTAGTTTGTCTAAGTAGTGTGAAAAGAGGGATGTTTACATGACAGGTTAACTCAGTTGTTAAAGGAAAAATTGCACTTAAAAATTGAATTAAAATATAACTACAGCTTATGGCCCAACATTGACATAAAAATTCATCAGTTTTATTATTTTTAGGATATAAAAATTAACATTGTCTATTAAACAACAGTATAGTGCTGGTGGAGTGGCTCAAATGGTAGAGCACCTGCTTAGCAAGTATGAGGCCCTGAGTTCAAACTCCGATACAATCAATCAATCAGTCAATCAAATAAATAAATAAATTGATAGATAAATAAATAAAACAGCAATATAGTTGTTGGGAGCCTTTTTTCCCATCTGAGGACTTTTGGAAATGCCTGGAGATGTGTTTGATTGTTATACTGTTTGACTAAAGAGGGGCTTATACTGACATCTATTGAGTAGAAGGTAAGAATACTACTAAATACCCTAAAGTGGACAGGACAGCTCTCACAATTACTTGGCCTAAAATGTCAACACTGTTGAAGTTAGAAAAATAGCTATTTTGCCAATGCACTTAAATTTGTGATTCATCATTTGCCAGCTCTTTAAATGATTTGTTTTTATTAATCTTTTTATTTTTGGAAATTTTAAACATTTACTAAAGTAGAGAGCATAGTATAATGAATCCAGTACCCTTCACTCCACTTCAATGATTATTCATGACCTGTTATATTTGTACCCTTTACTTCCCATTCCCTGCATTGAATTATTTTGAAGTAGATCCAAATATCATATTATAATGTTAGTAAACACTTTAGTATGTATTCTAAAAGATAAGGGCTCTTTAAAAATTTTATTATACTTTTTTATCACACCTAAAATGATAATAGGTTGTCTTTTAAAAATCCAGAATTTTTAGTAAAAATTTGGGGTTGGTTGAATAGCTCATTCTGTAACCTTTTTTCCATCTGCATTAGGAAGTAGACTCAAAATGATATGGATCAGAGGTCTTCAAACTGTAACCAGAAGGCCAAATCCAGGCCTCCTCTGTGTCTGTAATGTATTATTGGAGAACAGTACACCCATTTACTTACATACTGTCTGACTGCTTTTCTGCAACACCTGCAGATTTAAGTCATTGTATAGTTTGATAAGAGACTATATGGCCTGCAGAACCTAAAAATACTCTCTGGCTTTTCACAGAAAAGTCTGCTAACTTCATGCATAGATGACTATTGCAGATTTTTCAGTTGATTTAAGATGTTATTGAACTAAATTATGCAGAATACCTGAGATCACATTTTTCCCTTATTTCTTTTTCTTAGGGAGAACTCAGCTATTTTGTAGAGTTGGTTGTCTCCAGGTATAACCTACTGAATACAGTAGAATTACATTTTCTTTCCTCCTTAATATATAAGTCAAGGCATTGAAGATTGTGAGAGCTTAGGTATGTGGCTATAGGTGAGCTAATTTTTGGATCTACCAGGGACTCAGTATTTTTTTCTTGCTGATGAAGTATAATAGTAAAGGTATAGAAGTTTAGATGGATGACTGCTTTCTTTTTTCTTTGGCAGTATTGGAGTTTGAACTCAGGGCCTCATACTTGCTGAACAGAACCTCTTCCGCTGAACCACATCCCCAGGATGACCACTTCAGAAACATATGCCCTTTACAGTGTTTTCAAACAGTGCCAAATATGCCTAAATTATCAGGAAACATGGGATGATTTTATCATTTAAATTTAATGAAAACTACTTTGAGTGGAGAGAATTGGTAGGAGAGAGCAATACTAGACTTTGTCATATAATACAAGTTTTAATGGTATTTTTGCTGTTAGAATGGTACTGGATAGAAGTTTAATTGGTAAAAGATTCAGTTTCCCCAGTAATTTAAGGGGTTGGAATATGGAATAAGGATATAAGTAAGGCACCATTTAGAGTATATGACACCCTAGGAATTTAAGGTGTTGGTTTTACCCGTGTTTGTTCTTATTAAACACTTCTTTCCAACTGGTGGAAGTGAACAGTACAGTTTCAAGAAACATACTTCTTCTGTTTGATTCGGCTTACCTCATTAATGAAAATAAAACAGTAGAATTTTTTTCTAACTGTTAAAATGAAAAGGAAAGGGCAAGTGGGCTTCAAGATTGTTCACTATAAAGGGATTCTTTTGTGAAATACAAATCAATACTCAAAATAATAACCACCAAAATGGCTATAGGTATACATAATTCTCAGGACGGCAGGTGCTGTTAGAGGCCTTCTCATCCATATTGGGTGTGACTCAGTGGTAGAGGGCTTGCCTAGTAAGCAAGAGGTCCCAAGTTAAAACCCTAATGCCACCACCCCCCATCCAAAAAAATGATGCTGTTAAAAATATGGAGTGTCAAACTAAAAAATAGGAGGGAGAGAGAGAAGTGTGTCACATGAGAGGAAGCAAGATACCCTGAAGGAAGCCAGGCTTGCTCTTTTATAGTTAACCTAAACTTACTCTCTTGAGAATTAACCCTCTGCTGTGAAATCTGAACTAATCCCTTCAGCAGGGTGGTGCCCATGACCTATCACCTTCCATTAGGCCCCCACCTCTCAATACTTCATGTTGGGGACCAGTCTAGCATGGTGAACCTTTGGGGGACAAACCACAAGCAGTCAAATTCTCAGTAGATTTGAAAAGATAAACATGATACAAAATATTTTCTCTGACCACAATGGGATGAAGTTAGAAATCAAAAACAGAAGGAAAACAGAAGTAAATCTATAAAGAGGTTTGTTTTTATATAGTAAAGAGAGACTTTGAGGTGTTTGAGACGTAAAATTTGTGTTTTACAGAGTTCTGTCTTTGGTGTGAAAAATTGTTTAGGTTAAGAATGAAGTAAAGACAGGGTGAGCTATGGTAACATTTCAGGAAGCCTAAATTGGTGGAAGAGTTGGAGAAGGGGGAATAGGTTTGAGCATTGTTTGAAGAGTAAAAGCTATGGACTTTGGTGAAGCATACAGATATTCATAGAGTGGAACTAGATGAGTATGACTTATGGTCTGTGGTTCCATCAGCTTATACAGGGGAGACTGGAACAAGAGCAGATTTTGGAGGGTTAAGAGGAGAGAAAAGGGGGTAGGAGAGTAGAAATCAGTTTTATATTTAATTTGAGGCTCCTTTACAAATGGTTTGATAGCACCTTGTAGAAGTGGGTTATAACCTTCTCTATTGAAATTCACATTTGTTATTAGTTGCAGAGACTGGTCATGTGGTAGGTTTATTTGGATTATTTAAAGTCAGATTCAGAAGAAAGCAACAAAAAATTAAGATTGTGGCACAACCATGTGGTTTTCTAGTTTAGAAGAGAAACCTAGAAATAATTTTATTGTATTCATATATATATATATATATATGTATATATATATATTCCATAATCTTTAATTTTTTAAAAATGTTTTTCCTTTTGACATACATACATAGTGCAGTATCAAGTTTTTTAATGTTTGTTTTACATAACTAAACTGGTGATGGAACCTGCATAAAAGTGTTTCAGTTAGTGGTTTTCTAACAACTGTATATATGATGTTCTTTATAAACAGTTCCTATTTTTATTCAGTCAGTAATCTTGAATTGGTGTTTTATTATAGTTTTGGGTTTTGTCTTTTTTTTTTTTTTTTCCTTATCCTCTCCTCTCCCCTCCCCTCTTCTGTCCTCTCCCCCTCCCTCCCTGCCTCCCTCCCTCCTTTCCTTCCTTCCTTCCCCTCTGTTCTGTTGTCTCTCTTATAAACTCATCTCTTCTCTTCCTCTTCCTCATCTTCTCTTCTTAACTCTTCTCTTTGGCAGGGTCTCACTGTGTAGCCCAGGCTAGCCTTGAAACTCCTGCAAGTGCTGGGACAGACATATGCTACCATGCCCATCTCTATTTTTTTTCTTAGCTATTCACTAATTCAGATTTAAATGCTAACATTTAGGATAAAGATGGAGATAGAGCAGTGCACCACGCAGCTTTTGGAGATGAAGGTGCTGTTATAGAAGTATTACACCGAGGCAGTGCTGATTTGAATGCTCGCAACAAGCGCCGACAGACGCCACTTCATATTGCTGTCAATAAAGGTCATCTTCAAGTTGTGAAGACTTTATTGGACTTTGGTTGTCATCCCAGTCTCCAGGTAAGGTTTTTAAGGGAACATACTGAACAGGTATTGCTGGGATCCTGTTTAAAGGGAAGCACTAAATTCTGTGATAAGCATTCCTTTGTGAGGTTTTTTTGGGGGCAGGAGAGTGGGGAGGGTCTGAACAGTCATAGTAAAGGATACCAAAGGTATAGGATGTTATAAAATTGGCAGCTATTTTTCTTAGAAAAGCCCTTTTAAAGAAAATGTCAACAGATTGGGTTTAGATTGAAGGGTAGAAGTGAGGGCTTCTTACAAAAATATCAGCTTATGAATTTACTTGATTTAATTTTATTGATTGTGACAATGAATTTCAGTAGCTTAAAGAATAGGGTGAGCCTGGGATATGTAGTGTGTTCCAGGTCAGCCTGACATGAGACCTTGTCTCCAAAAAAAAGAAAATGAAGTATTAAATAAAAATGGTCCTTGAAACATCATTTAGATATATAATACCTTATTTAAATTGGAAACTCAGTAGTGATTAAAATAAAAAGGTGAGGATCATTATGATATTATGATCTTAATCTGCTTGTAGTTTAGAGAATTCAGAGCAGCCAAAGAATTCATATCTTAGATAATGAAGAAGACTGAGAATAGTACGAGTGCATACTGCAGAAGCACTGAAGGAACAGGAGACTTTTCAGCTATATGGTTGTTATTAGAAAATAATGTTTCTGAATTAAAGCCATTTTGGAACTGATGGAATCTAGGATATGACCTTGTAAGTAGGTGGCAGATTGGAGGATGGAGAAGGAATCAAGGATGTTAATCTATTGAAAGAACAGAAATTTTTATCTATTGACCATTTTTGTTTGCAGTGGGAGGCAAGGCTTTGTGTTGAGAGTATGAGTTGAGGTTGAGGTAGACAAGGGTAATTGAAAACAGTGTTAATGATTTGGACTAGCTACTGTGGGGACCAGAAGGCAGAACAGACCAGGGGCCTGTGGAAGGGTATTCCAGTCATATTAAGAGCTCATCTCAAGTTGAACACTACACATTTTTAGTGCTATCAGGTACAGAAGGATAGAAAATAGATGGTTGGGTTGAACTTGGGTTAGGAATTCCTTATATGGAGGGATGAAGATATACCTGTGATTGGCAAACTTTTTCAGTAAAGGGCCGGACAATGTAGGTTTTCATGTATTTTCTATCACAACTACATAGCTTTGGCAGTATAGAATGAAGTAGTCATAGGTGATACATAAATGAATGAGTATGGCAGTGTTCCAGTAAAATGTAATTTATAAAAATAGGTGACAAGCAGAATTTGGCAACTGTGATATATTGCCAAAAGGATAGATGGTATATGGCATGACTGAGAATTTGTGAAGCTATGAGTGAGGTCTAAATTATTCATTTATGCAGATGACTGGTAATGAATGACTAATAATTAACTTATTACTGAATCAATAGCTTGAAAAAAATAGTTTGAGACTATTAAGTTTTTGTTTACTTTGAGCTAAGTAGCCGTTTACCTGCCCTTTGAAAACACTTAGGCTGTTGGCTCTCATCTGTGGTTGCTTAATATATTCATCTGGGGAAGTCTGAAAAACTACTGAAGCTTGCCTGATATCTCCAGAGATTAAGTTGGTCTGCAGAACAGCCTAAGTATCAAGAATTTTATGAGCCCCCCCCCCAGTGGATTCTAATGTGTAGCTAAGGTTGAAAACCACTGAATTTGAATTCATTGTCCTAGGGCCTGAGAATGACAGAGATTTTGGTGCAGAATTTGGGGTATAATAATTAATGGTATGACTTCATTTACTTTAAAGCATCTGTTGTTTCTTGCCTGCAGTTTTTTTTTTCTTTTTTTTTTTTTGTGGTACTGGGGTTTGAACTCAGGGCTTTGTGCTTGTTAGCTTGAGCCACTCCACCAGCCCTCTTGCTTGCATTTTTGTATTTAACACAGAACATGATCACTTATTGACAGTTATTGGATATGGCCTCTTTTACTTTGTTTAGTAGTTCTGTGTAAGCATTGCTGTTAGCTGTGATGGTTAATTGAAGGAGGAGTAATGAAAGTCTCTTTAAATTTAAAAAAACAAAAAGGATTCTGAAGGTGATACCCCTCTTCATGATGCTATAAGTAAGAAACGTGATGATATTCTGGCAGTTCTGTTGGAAGCTGGAGCAGATGTTACCATTACAAACAACAATGGATTCAATGCTCTCCATCATGCTGCACTGAGAGGAAACCCCAGGTAAAAGTGCTGTCTCTTGGTACTTTAGGTGCGCTTTGAAAACACCTTACTGATGGCTCTCTTCCTGATATTGATAATGAAATCACTTGAGTTAATCTTCATATCTTAAATCATTTTAAAGGTCTGGAGATTATGCCATCATTCTGTAGACTCATTTTATATGATTTTTTTGTTTGTTAAATTAACACAAATATTATGAAGTTATTATTATATATTAAATATAGGTATAAAATATCAGGAATACTGGCTTCTATCTAAAATTTTAATTAAAATAAATTCCATTGTAAGATTTTTGTTTCTTCAAGATCATTCTTAGGGTATCTTCTAATCCCATGTTACCATTTGCATTGTAATTGTTTTTTTAACTTGTGGCTAAATATAAAGTTACCCAATTCCTCACCAATAATGTAGTTACTTAACATAAACTTCCAGAGTTAGGTGAACCCTAGTCACTGTTACAGTAATAGTTTTGAAAAAAATGGTTTGGTGTATAAAGACTGCTTTAGGAGAGGAGAGTTGTATTATTCGTAAAGGATCTGCAAAGTTCCCAGAACAGGAAAATGTTTAGCTTTGTTTAATGTTAAGATTTTTATGAACTTACTTTTGGGAATAATTTTAACCTTATGATATATTTGAGGAAGTTCTGTCTTAGGTGTCTTCTCTTTATAGTTCAACCAAGTCTACATACCTTGACAGAGGAAATTTTCACTTTGATGTTTATTTTGATCGTTATATCTGTCCTGAATTCTTATTCTTTGATTCCTTATTGTATTTTTATATCATGTTTCCTTCTAACTTTCTGCTATTTTTAAAAACTTCTTAGGATCACCACTAGAGGGTGATCTCAGAAAACAAAATGATCTTATTGTTCTGGCTTGTTGGTACCCTTAACAATGTAGAAGGAAATATAATGTAACATGAAATGATACTAATATCCTAGTAATAATAATAGTATCTAAATATTTTAGATCATGTCTTGAATTTTTTTCAATTACAAATATTTAAATACTCCATACATTGTGCATTGTGAAGGAGACAGAGTAGTATTATGTATTTTCTGCCCTGCAAATAGAAGATGATGGTGATGATAGCACTCGCCACTTGATAACCCTTTGTGTATATTATCTCACTTAATCCTTTCAAACAGCCTTTTGTTTGCTTCTGTGCTAAGAATTAAACCTGGGTCTGTGTACCTGCTAGACAAACACTTAGCCGTCGGGCTATATCCCAGACCTTTCAACAGCTTTTGAGGCAGGTATTAAGACCCTCATTTTATAGGTGAAGAATATGAGGCTTATAAGAGATGAATTTACTTATCTGATTAGAGGAGCAACTGAATTTTAGCAAGTTCTGTGTGCCTAGATTCATAGCTCTTAACTACTTTATATTGCTATTCATGTGTTATGGTCTATATGGGAGGCAAGACACATGAACAGTGAGTGATTTATCTGAGCATTAGCAGTGAGTGATTTGGCTGAGAAAGATGTATCAGTGCATTGTTCCCATTGCTGCCTCATTGTTTACACATGTCTTTGACTGCTTTTTCACTCATGTTGAATCCAATTAGTTCTAAAATTCTGCTTATTTTAATATTTCCAGTCCATTCCATTCTTTCCCTTCCCATTGTTGCTGACCTAATTAAGTACTCACCATTTTTACCTAGACTATTACAGTATCTTTCTAATCGCTCTGATTTAACTTTCATACGGTTATTTTTCTAAATGTACAAATCTAATGGCTCCCCTGTTCTGTTCCAAAACCTTCAGTTGTTTCTTGTTGCACATAGTAAAATGCCACTTTGGTGTGGCATTGGAGCCCTTTTCCCTCCCCTCTCCTTCTGTCACCTCCCTTTTCTTCCCTTCCCTCCCCTTCCTTTTCCTTCTTTCGACAGGGACTCAGGCTTTGAACACAGGATCCTCTGGCCTTAGCCTACCAAATACTGAGACTATAGGTGTGTACCACCACGCCCGGCTCAAAGCCCATTTGGATTTGTCCTGAGCCTTTCTTTCTAACTTTTACCTATCACTAATTAAAATCTCTCTGCATGCCTTGCCCTTCAGCTACCATTATACTGCTCTCCTTCCCTAAAATCTGCTTTCTTCCTCTAATTTTTTGAACATTGTCATTCACAGGATGCTCTGTCCCCTACTTTATCTTCACTATCTTTCTTCGAAAGCCTCCTGTGTCTCATTACTGGAATTATTTCCTGTTTGCTGTGTTTCCCCTTGTTCTGTGTACTTTGTATTGCCTGTACTAGAATCTGCTTAATGCTGTCTTGTTAGCATGTGCATTACTGTTTTTCTTTTCATCATGGGTACCTTTCACAATGCTCTGAATATAGTAAGCACTCAAATGTTAGTCTAAATTTGACAGTAAGATCAAGATTTCACAAGCTATTATTTGATTAATTACAGAATGAATTCAATGGAGGAAACTATGTTAGGAGTTCTAATAGAACAATTACTCAGATTAGAATGGTCTGTGATTGACTTAAGGAGTTTATGTTACATAAATCATAAAGTTTAAGATAAACTGGAAGGTGAGGGGTTTAGGAAGCAACATCTTTTAAATATTTTGAATTATTTCATTTTAATTAGGAGTAGACATAGTATAGTCAATAATACTAAATCTATATAGGAGGAGAGAATTTTCTGCTTCTGTTTAACTCTTGAGGAGTCCTCAGAAAATGTGTGACTTCTTCAACCAGGTAATTTGTGTCAGGTGACAGTTTGAAAAAAGGAAAAAAAAATCCACTTTTATTGTACAACAAAGTTGTGTTTTAGTTAAAGGTACTCAACTTTTTTTTTCTTCCTAATACATTTTAGGCAGTTGTGACTGCAGGTTGGCAGATAAAGCATGATTTAATTGAACATTAAAGAGTGTCAAAAGATGATACAATTTATATATAAATCATAATTGCAAGTAGAGATGTTCTGAGTTTTTTCATGTCAAATTTTTTTATCCTTTAAAGTTGACTTTTCTTTCTTATACTGAACTAACCACTAGTATCAAAAGACTGAAGAACCATTTTTAATGTACTCAGAATTAAAAAAAAGACAAAACAAGAACACAGTAAACCTCTTTAGCTTATGCTCTTGTTTTAGAAAATCAGATATGGCACATTATTATTTCCAGAACCTAATGAATTTACCAGTTTGGATAAAAAATCAAATATGATTAACAAATATGATAATACTTTTTCCTTATAACATTTTATAGTTTTATATTTTAGTGAATTTACCTTGAATTGTGTCATTTCAGCTTGTTCTTTGTTTTATGCTGCAGTTATACTAACTTAATATACTTGGCTTCACTGTTAGACTTTCTGTAGAGTCCATTTTAATTGTAATTGATTATATTTAGTTAGTATGATCTTAGCTATTTTGGGGTTTTTCTTTTTATTAGAGTGTGTATGTGTGTATTCTACAGTAAATTACTTCCAATTGTTACTCTAACCTAGCACCAGGTTATACTTGTATTTGCTTAAAATTATTTTCATTTACTATGATTAAAAATGTTGGAAAATATTTCTAAAATTTGCATGTACATATGTATTTTTGTGGAATTTAAGTTTCATTCTATTCAGTGGTTTTACTTTTAGTTAGCAATAATAATTTTCCAGCAATGATTCAACAACACGATAGAGTTAATAATTACTCGGTGTGCTTTTCTGAAAGAAAAGTCAGTATCCTGGTCCTCAAAATATGTCCAGATGTCCTATATTTTTGAAGAATGTACTTGGAAATGCAGATTTCAAAGGTTCAAATCAATATAGATTCTAGATCTCAAAGCTGATGTTTCCTCATCTATGACAGTAACTGAAATAAAGACATTAAGAGAAAAAATTATTTGTTATACAGGAATTTGTTTTCTTTTAGAATATAAGTTGTGAAATATTGTATACTTTGGTCATGCTTTATAAAGTTTGCAGCATTTTAAAGTAGCTGCTACAACATGTTTTAATACAGTAAGGTTGTTTTTGGGGGGTGGGGAGAGGGAATTCTAGAACTTTGGACTTGGTAGGCTGAAGCTCTTCTGCCTGAGCCATGCATCCAACCCTTTTTGCTCTGGTTATTTTTGAAATAGGGTGTCACTTTTTGCCTAGCCTGGGCTGCAAGCCTCTTATTATAAGCTTACTGTCTTAGCTGGGATGACAGACATGCACCACCACACCCAGCTATTGACTGAGATAGGATTTTGTCAATTTTTTACCTGGCCTTGAATCTTTCATCCGCCCAAGTTGTTAGGACTAGAAGTGAGCCACTGGTACGCAGCTTTTTTTCTGTTTTTAAGAGATTTTAACTAAGAATAATACCTTTGGGCTGGTGGAGTGGCTCAAGTGGTAGAGTGCCTACCTCACAAGTGCGAAGCCCTAAGTTCAAACCCCATTACTACCAAAAGAACAAAAAAATCACAGAAGAATACTCTGTATGTATTCTGGTATGGTGTTTATTTACTTGTTTGGTGGTATTAGGGATCAAACCCAAGGTCTTGTACATGCTAAGCAAGGGCTTTACCACTGAACTATCCTCAGTCTAAAATTTGATGTTCATAGAGATGTTTTCCCCTAGAGTTTAGCCATATTGTCTGACCTCTTTTCTATACAGGTAAAATTTCAAATTTAAATCAACAGCAGGAAATTATTTCTGCTGATAAAAATAAAAACTCAATTTCCTCAGGTAAGCATGAACAAGCTTGTTACTTAGGTACTTTCTATGAGGATATTGCATTTTTAGCTGTCTTTAAGTTTTTAGATTGTCTCACAGTCATAAAAATAAATTAGGTAGCAGTATTCTTTACAACACTGGCAAAAAAATAATTGAGAGGTATTTGGTGGGTAGTAATAACAATATAAAATCATTTTATACATCATTATGGTTTTTCTCTAAAATAAATTGAATGTTAAAAGTAATAATAAAATATGAGTGGACCATGCAATGTGATATACTTATATATTCCAGGCATTTTATTAATTAATTAATTAATTTATTTATTTAGTCGGCACTGGTGTTTGAACTTGGCCTCATGCTTGCTAGGCAGGCGCTCTTACTTCTTGAGCCACTCCACCAGCCAACAGGCATTTTTTATTTACTTGTTTCTTTATTCCCACAAATTCATGTGGTAATATTACTGAATATGTGAGCAACTCAGTTTGAAATATGGTCTGGTTAGTGAGACTGTTGAATATAGGAAGTTTTGATAATCTAGACCCCACTTTGGTATTCTGTATTTTTCTTTCTTTATTATTTTGAACATGCTGAGTGCTGTGCAAAAAAAAGAAAGATTATTAAATGGTAGCATACTTAAAGTATGTCTATTTTCTCTGTTGTGTGCTCATGCATCTCCTCTCAAACATCATGTACATATTATATATGTGTACTTACTGGGCTGGCTGATATATAATTAATATGAACATGAACGCCTGTTTGCAGTGATGAGATTTTTATACACACACACACACACACACACACACACACACACACACACACACACACAACCCCCCCCCCCCCTTTTGCCTGGTTTTTCACTTTGAAATAGAGGAGTGATCAGGACTTGAACATTTGGGTTTTTAAACTACTGCCAGTAACCTTTATTAATTGCTGAACTGTTTTTCTCTGTTTATTAAAGAACATTAAATTATCTAGTTTTATTGTAGTTACTAGGAAAATTGGGTGGATGTTGGATCACTTTCTGCTTTTTGTTTCTCTACACTGAGAGACTTACATGTAAATTTTTTGTAAAGGACAAAGAAAACTGTAGAGAGTAACAGAATGTTATATTAGTGGAGAACTTCATTTTACAACAAAGACAGGAATGGAGAAAAAAGTGGTGAGTAAAAGTAGTGATGCTTAGCATTTTGAGCAGTAAAAACCTTTGGTTCAGAGACAGAGTAGATGTTTACTTTAAGTCTCTCCCCATGATAGTCCATAGTGTTATCTCCTTTTTTCACTTTTCGTGCTAACATTCAGTTGAATAGCGGTAAAATCAAATGCTAATACTGTGGGAGGTATTTACTCAGCCTTTCAAGAGTGTTGCTTTTATATATTGTTACAGTTTTCCTTATTTTAAAATGTGCACATACATGTGAACCACATTACAGTGTCCCATTTCCATCAAATTTTTGGGTGGGCTTTAGGTGAATTTCCCAGATATTTCTTCCTTTGAAGGAAGTTGATTTTTATTACGAAATATACTCTACATTTCATTATTATTTTCTGAAGAATAAGTTTAATACCGAGACTATAAGTAAATAAAACCATTTTATTTGAAATCCTTAAGTCATCCATATGTATTTTCATAAAGCTTTTTATAAACATCTTTAGCCACTGTAGTTCTTCCAAATAAAAGTAACAGTAGAAAGTTATGTGATTTTAATTGCAATCTGAAGAGCTTAAGTAAATCTAAACTAGCTTGCATGTAATGGTGCTCCTGTAGTGATCAATGCATAGCTACAGCTGGTTGAAGGGGACCAAATCCATTGAAGAGGCGATTTGGTTCCATTTTACCAGCTTTAGCACAGCATTGCAGTGCTGCTAGTTTGGAATCCAAGATAGTTAAACGCATTTCCTTAAATTGTAAAAGTACTTCTAGAGGTATTAAAAATTCTTGTATCAGTACTTTAGTCACTCAGTGTAAAATTTCAATTTTGAAGGCACTCTTCCTTCTATTTCCTACTCTTATAAGTTCAGAAATTTTTTTTCCTTTAATGTTAATGCATTAAGGAATTATCAGTGTACATACTTGTTTTCAACATCTTTGCTTAATTCTTAAATGTTAACAACAACCTTTTCTAAACCCAATAGCATTTTAAAAGAACAAACAGACCTGGATATTTTTCAGAGATTATTTAAGTAGTTAACTAAAAGTTGGAGAAGAGCAATGTTAGCCACACATTTCTGCTACTGTTGCTTCTTTTGTATTATAGCTGAGGGCTGATAACAAGTTGCTGACAGGGATGGAGGAATATGAGTGGCCTTAGGAAAATACCTCTACCCTTTGGTTTACAAATAGCTCACACGTGTATTCGGTGTATTGCTTGGACATGTGTTGAGAGGAACTACCATGTATGCTAGATTATTTTTCTTTGTTTTTGCTGTAGGTTTACCAGTCCTTTTAAAAGTGTTTTTTTCCATGACTGAATTCTCTTTTTGTGTTTAGATTGCCTAGTTACATCTCATTAGTAGCTTAATACACTGACTTGTGGTTAACCATATTCTGTGAATTTTGAGTATTAAAAATCTACCACAGACTACATTAAATATCAGTCCCTTAGTTTTTGTTATAATGTGGTTTTACTGTTGGTTTCAATTTTGGGGGATGGATATCTTCTCAAAAATACTTGCATAAAATCCAAGTCTAATAAATTATAGTTTGTATGTAAAGTAAGAGCTCTCAGTAAAACACAAAAAGTAAGATATTCTGTATAGTTACTGTTTTGAACTGAACTGGGAGGTCAACACTAATATGGGCAATATGCAAACAATTCTTATATTAAGTATATTCTGCATCTGTTGGTTGGTAAGTGTCATGCTGCTGATAAATTAATGTAACTACCATTTTTTCCATCATTTATTCTAATGGAAGTGAAACAGGTGTTAAATTGCCTCAACTTAAGTGCTGAAGATAGCAGTACCACTGCTTCTATTTTTACTAGTTATATGGGAGTCATTTAGCAGATCCAGTTGCTCAAGTGTGCTTTTGGATGGCAGCTAAGTTTCATATACTGGCCATATCGGGGCAGGGAGAGGCCATGGGAAAAAATAGTACAGCATTTGATAATGTCAGCATCTGTTATCCCTGTCAGGGAGACAGTTGAAATGTTTGAGTTACACCAGTGTCAGCAGATGCCCAGAGTGTAACATGTACTCAGTTAAAAATGAACAGCTGATCTAAGTGATAGATGTGACATTTTAGAGTGTTTGAAAATATTCTTAGGTATGTTAAACTGAACTTGTAAGCATCTGAATTAATTTATAATTTTACTTTATAAAAGGATAGCCTATCATTTCATTTTCTAAGGATTACACATTCTTAATATTATAGCAAAGAAACTGAGTTGCTGGAATATTTAAAAAGAATTATTAAAACCTTTTATATCTATAAAACAACTAATACAATTGTTCATTACAAAATGTGAGTAGAATAATACCCTGAGTAATTTTATAGAGCAGCTTATACTTTTGAGGACTATATTTTTAGTTTTTGGTATTTAGGATGTGTACAGATAAACGTAACAAATGGAACATGAAGCACTGTTATTCTGCTTTGGGGATGATCAGACAGGCTATGCTTAAATAAATTAAGATTTGAACTCATTTCTTTGAAAAACATAGAATGTTAAAATTGTGCTTCTTATAATTTCCAGTAAACATGCAAGAATGTGCTACTATATGAGTAATTCTCTCATTCTTAATAATTAAATAAATGAAAATAACCCTTCTATTTAACTATATCATCAGACAGAGAATTGAATATAGGTAAACTTGTAGTCATTTCTATTCAACTTCTGACACACAAAAATAAAATATTACTATTTTTATATGTGTATAAATATTGTAGTTCAAACAGTATCTTAGTAAGAAATGAGAGTATATCAATACTAGTATCAGTTTTTTAAAACTTTATAATATAGTAGCTTAAATTAGGTACTATTTATCAGTTGTTGCTAAGAATTTTATAACTTATAAATAGGTTATATAAAATAGACCATATGAAATAAAAACATTTTGATATCTGTAACATGCTATATATAGCAGATCTATTATGTCTATAAAAACTAAATTTTAATTGCATAGTACTTATAAAATGGTTATTCTTTCTGTATAAATTAGTTCTTGACCATGTGCAGTTTTCATTTATATGCCCCTACTTCCTTTGGAAAAAGCAGATTCAAAGATAAATACAGTCCTTTAAATATTGTTGATTCCAGCATTTTGTCATTTGTCATTGTTTATTCTTATTGTTTTAATTAATTTTAAGTACTAACATAGTATTTAAAGTAGAGATTGTGTTAAAGACATGACAGACTTGAGAAGATCAGGGGCCACTTGTTTTCAATGTGCACAGTAGGATTTCACTTAAAAAGATAGTCTTTTAGAATTATGACTATTTCTGTCAAAAAAAGAAAACTTAAAAGAATGAAACTTTTGGTTTAGAAGTTCCTCTGATTATAAATATACAAATGTAAAGGATAGTTATTAAACTATGAGTGAAATCAGCTTTTATTGTATATCACTTTTCTTACCATATCATTTGGCCCTATTAATGTAATACACTTAAGATCAAATTATGGAGACAGAAAATGGGTCATATTTATGTCTCATTCTTTTGTGCTAGTAATATTATTTTCTGTGTTTGAGTGAAATTTTAATTATGTGAGTACTCAAAAATGTAAAATGTAGTGTTTAAAACATAAATGTTTAAAAGAATTCATGATAATTTGAAATCTATTTCTATAAAATTTTTCCTTCACAAAGTATAAATCTTAGAAATATTTAGTTTCTAATTATGAGTAGTGGATACTTTTTTTGGGTGAGTTAGTATTGCCAAAGGTCACATACTTGATACTAGGTTAATTTACCATCCGAAGGTCATCCACGTAGGAAGAAGCAGTGGCTTCCTTTAGCTGCAGTTTAGTTACCTCTCGGTGGCTTAGTACCTACCAAAAATACATACTTCTTTACATTCCATAGCATTATATGTTCATATGGGTACATAAAGAAGTATGTACTCTGAGTAGGTTGTTAGCTGTAAAACACAAAATATCTTATTTTCCTCTTTGTTAATAGAACTTTCAGCTTATTGATGTAGAGCAGAAATTTTTATCACAGGCTAAACTTTGTAACACATTTACCTGATCATGCCATTAATGATTCCTTGTTCTTGATGGACATAAGCCTTCCTAAACTTTGCCCTGGTTTAGGTGTTTTTGCAAGAGATTCATAAGCCAGTGGAGTTTTGCATTATATTTTAGAAATTGCTAAAATCAGCCTAGTGTTTCTTCATAGTCTTCAAAGAGTTTTTCTTCTTTATTATAGTAGTTTGCTTCTAGATCCTACAAAAGATAATAATTGTTTTAAACACCTTTACAAACCAGATACTTTATTCAAAATTGAACTGATTAAGTTGTACTTCTAGAACTGACTATATAGTTGAAACAAGGAGAAAACCCCCATTTTTTCAGTATGTGAGGGAAATGAATTTTTTTTTAAATGGTAAATTTTTCTGTAGCCTTTTTAAGGTTACAGATAAGATCTCATGATCATTTGAAATTTTTTTTGTTGTTCCTTTATCTACATCACTTCCTTACTTGAATTTTGTACTTCTGTCCTTCTGTTTGGGTTGAATACAAATTCATGTAGATGTATAAATGTCTAATTTTGGTGAGTTTAGTTCTTTTTATTTTTAAAACCTTTTTAATAATATAAAGGAAAACTATTAAGACAGTCAGCTTGTCCAAAGTCTTGCATAGAAGAACTGAAAGGTCTATGAACACCTGGATTTTAGCTTGATCATTTAGCATGAGAAAAAGTATAATTGACAAGTAGCCTTTAATTATTATGGTATGAAAGGCTTAATTTAAAAGGAAACCTCTAGGAAATTTCAGATTTGGCAAAGGAGGGAGGGGGGGAAAAGCAGGGGTAGTAGAATTTTTGCAGCTTGTGGTAGAATACTAGCACAACTCGTAGGGAGCAAATCAGAGCATCACAGCAGCCAGCCCAGTTCCTACAGCAGTCCATAATACAGCATTGGAATGACACCATGCACTTTCTGATTTATTTTTATGGCTAATTAATGTTAAGCATAAAAAGTATTTTGTAATCTGCCAAATTTCTTGGTTGACCAAATCTTTAAATAGTTCTTAAAAAATAGTATACTTTGGAGTTAGAGGATGCAGATTTACCTGAGGATTCAAAACCATCAATTAACCCGAAACAGTAAAACCTAAATCTTTAATACTGTTAATGTCAGTTGTGGATTTGTACATTTTTAGATTGAGTTATCTGCTATGATATTTGAACAAAATCCCTTTTTTATACTACCTAAGCCATCAATTTGAACTGTGAAATTAGGCTGTACCAAGAGAGAATTTAGTTTACTAAGAACATGTATTAAGTCAATAATAGATATGCATGCAGAAGGTCATAAGCATCCTTAAGAGAACAGGCCTGGTGCTCTGTTACCTGTGAACTCAGTGCCATGCAGTATTTGCAGTGGGAGAGAGGAAATGGTCTGGAGAGTCACAGCGGCAGCAGCTGGCTATCCTGAGTGTTTCTTCACTCCATCAGCTGATTCAGCACTTCTTTTATGAGCTGGGTGACGAAGGGGGTCTATCAGTAAACACAGAACCTCACCTTTTAAAATAAATTGGAAAAATAAATAAATAAGAAACAACCTACTTTTCTCCCCTCATCCCCTTATTAAAAAAAAAACCCAATAAAACAATCAGTGTTGTTCATTTGATTTGTAATGTCATAAATCAGTTATTTCATTTAATGTAGAAAAAGTTAAGTAACCAAGAATGGTTGCTACACCAGTCAAAAAAGTGTACCTAGCTTTTTTGTTGAATGGAAGAGGGGGAAAAGTTGCAGCAGAAGTTAATTTTATAATCTAAAAATATTAAAAAACAAACAAAAAACCCACATCAAAACACACCTCACATCCCTCCAAGTAACTGTAAACATTCACCCTGTTTTCCTTTGCCCACCAGAGTGCTTTAGGTTCTTCTGACTCCTCAGGAAATATTCTGCATCTTTCTTGTTTTGAGATTTTTTTTTTTGGTTTTGAGCTTCCAGATTAAATTGTAGATCTGTAGTGTAGCTACCTTGTCATATCCAGAGGTCAAGTCTGCAAGCAAGGTCAGGACTTCTACATGGTCACTACAGAGGCTAACTTATTTTCTTCTTCAGTGACCACAGGCTAAACTGTTAAAGCTTTATAGGCAGCTAAGCATTTGAAACATGCACTCCCAGGCAAACAGGCTCTCTTGTGCCTCTCTCTTCCCTGACCATATTTAGTCAACCATAGCAAAAAATAGTCTCTCAGTTGTCGATTGTCGATGCAAAAGCTGAGGAAGCCTCTATCTTGCTTTCGGCCTATTGATTGTTCATCCTGCGGTCCAAACACTGCTTTGCCATTTGTCCTGCTCTTTTTTTTTTTTTTTTTAAAGTGCTGCCAAATAAAGCGGTCTCTCATGTTTCCACTTACATTTCCCAGATTTTCACTGAGCTTGTGCTGAGACTAGGAAAGCCTCATGCGGCTGTCACTATACTTAGAAGCACTGCAGAGAAAGAAAGAGAAAAAAAATCACCCAAGACACTCTTTAGACAGATATGGAGCAAGTGAAATCCCTCCACTGCCAAAAAATATTTTATAACTTCACTTTTTTGTTGGTAAAAAAATGTTTTGGCTGTAATATGTTACACAGCTGAAGACCTGAAGGGATTATATAGGGTTTCATTTAGGGATGGTTATCAATATCTCTGCCTTTTAAATTTATTGCAGAGTATTTGGATGAAAATAGAAATGGTAAGTAAAACCTGTATATTGATGGAGGAGAAAGATCACTAAGAAGATAGTAGTGTGTAAGTGAAATCTTGGAAATGCTGCTTAAAACTTGTAGCTTAATGTCAATTTTAGTTAATTTTTTTCTTAGTGTTTAGTGCAAAACAGGGTCCAGAAGTACCAAAATGCACTTTATTGTGAATTAAATTCTATTTTATATTCAAATGTGAAGTGTTTTTCTCTCCTATAATGCCATGGGTCTCTGATTTTCTGAAATAGCATTTAGGTTTTATCATTGCACACTTTACCACAGACTTAAATCATCACGAACCTGTCTATAACTTTGCTACATGGTGTATTTTTCAAAGAAAAAGTACTTCTCTAAATTTTAATAGTATATTTACAATAAATTTTAATATAGAAAATTATTTTCTAACCAAGGACAAAAGAAGTATTAAAGCATTAAATCCATCAACCTCTGCAGGTGTACTTTCAAATGTCATAAACCTAAAAATGCCCAAGAGAAAACAGCCATAACCTATTCTTAATTCAAATATATTCTCTTAAGTGTTGATTGAGTTAATAATCAAGGAAAACCTTATGAGTATTCAGAGCTCATTCTCCTACAGGAGAAGTTGTCCCTGACATTCTTTTTGTCTTTAATGCTTAGTACCCTAGCAATTCAGTTATTTTGGATAGCTATTTTAAAATAATGACATAAGGAATGCTTCTGTAGATTTTTGGCAGTTTTAGAGAACCAGCTTTCCTAGATAAAAAATAATTTTACACATAATGTGAGATAACACACCTCAGATTATAAAATAGTTTCAGTTTCTAACTCCCAAATTATCCCATTTTTGCTATTTTGTAGCAATGAAAATATTTTTTTAGCAAACATATAATGTATTATCTGCCAGATGCTCTTCTAAGCCTTTTTAAAAAATAAATAATAACTCCTTTAATTTTCGTAACAACCCTGTGAGGTATGACCTGTGATTTTCTCACATTTTACAGATGAGGAAACTGAGTCATAGTTAAATAATTCTGGCTATGGCTAGAGTTAGAATTTGAGCCTATGGTAATTTGGTGTCATTCTGGAAGTTCTTCACGTCATGCCATGCTGCTGTTCTGGTTTGTAATAAATGAAATGAGTTAGAGAATTACCAAGCCTGGGGACTCAACAGTCTACCTGAAATATAGTGAATTACTAATATTCCTACCTCAGCAGGGATATCAGTAAGGTGATTGCTTATTCACTTGTTTGTTTCTTCATTATTTACATTCAAGGGAACTTTGATTTGTATAAGTAGGTAAGTAAAGTATACTTCTTTGAAAGAAATATGTTTAAGTTTTGGAGTCACCTTTTCGCATGCCCCAAATAACTTCTGCTTGGTCACCTTTCTTAGTAAGTTCCTTTATGGATTCTGGACTAACCTGCTTTACCTGTTATTTCAGGGATTTTTCATTATCTTAACTTCCAGTTAACTTTATTGAACACCTAGTATGTGCCATAGTGCTATTCTAATTTCTTTTTCCATTGAATAATACCAATATGTAAGGCCTCCATAGTTTACCTGCTATGATTTGTTTGGAAAAATATCCCCTGTCTTTGAAAAAAAGACAGCAGAGACAGTGCCATTTGAATATTACATACCAATGTAGACAGCTGCTTGTCCCGTCTACTTCTTAGAACTCATTTGTTCATTATTCAGCAAACATTGTGAGTACTACTATGTGCCAGGGATTATGCTAGGCACCACTGTTAGTTGTTCTGCAACTTAATGCTTCTTTGGCACTGTTCACAAATGCCTGCTTAACTGGTAGTAAGATCTTATCTTTAAAACATCCATGTCCTTAACAGTTCAGAATTGAAGAAGTGTTTGAGCATTAGGGAAAATATCACCAAATCTCCACAGGGGAGAGTTTGTTGGCTTAATCAGATCATTAATTTATTGAGCTAGTAATACCTTTATTACTGTAACTCTGTGGTCCCTGGCGCTTGCAGTATAACAACTAGCTGAAGGGAACTGCTTGCAGTGCCTTTTTGGTTATGTTGTGTGTTCCTAAAATCAGCTGCCCTATGGAAGGAAAGGAGGCAGACTGTTTTGAGCCACTGTGGGTGCAAGAGAGGACAAACCAGGGACTTTTGCTTCACTTACCCTTTGTTTAGCTTTCAGGCTGGGCCCAAAGACAGGCTCTTTTCTTGAGGTTCTGTGTTGTTTTGTTTAGTTTTTGAGGGGGTAGGCAATTTCTAATTAAGCTAAAGGGGTCAGAAATTAATCCACCTCAAAACTCCAGTACAGAAGAATTCCAAATAGTTTATGTTGATACCCTCCCTGCTCTCAAGGAAGTAGCACATAACTTCCACTCCTTAAGTGTGGGGCTATGCAGTCACTTACTTGGGAAGAATGTAGTATAACAATAGGGAAAAAGAGAAACTTCACAGCAGAGAAATCTGACAAACACTACCTCATCCATGTGATCAGGGTCAAGATCAAGAGTAATAAGCCATGTTGATAGTATGTACCCATGGTATACTGTGCTGAAAGTTTACTTTACCTATGTGACCTCTTCCAAGAACCCAAACTCCAGTGTAACCATGAGAAGAACATCAGATGAATTCCAGCTGAGGAACATTCTATAAAATATCCAGTTAGTGCCCCTCAAATCTAGAGTCATCAAAAACAAGGAAAGTCTGAGAAACTGTCACAGCCAAAGGGAACCTAAGAAGAAATCACAAATATAATGTATTCTGAAATAGAGAAGGAACATTAAGAAAAACTGATTTTTTGTAAATCTAAAATTGTTCTCAAACAGGGGTAGCTCAGAGCTAGAGCACTTGCCCTAATGTGGACAGGGCCCTGGTTTGATTCCAAGCACTACAACCAATCAATCCGTCAATCAATAACAAAAAATGAATCTACCTATTCTTGGTTAGTTAACCCTTGCAGGTTTTTGTTTGTTTTATGAACAGGGTCTTGCTGTGCAGCCCAGGCTGACCTTGAATTTGTGATCTTCCTGCCCAACCTTCTGAACGTTAGTAGTACAGGCTTGTATAACCATCATGTCTGACTTCGTCATGTCTGACTTGCATTAGTTTTGACTGGAGGCTCTCTGCAACATTGCTTTTCAAGTCACACGAGCAAATGGAGTTGATTTTGCTATCTCTGTTTTAAACAAAACATTAAGTAGAGTCTCATTTTCTTTTAAAAGTATGTCAAGTACTAGATATACTTGATAAAATATACCGGAAAGTATATTTTAGACTTTTTAAAATCAATATTAGTGTTATATTTTAAAGATTTAACTTTTGGGAAGTCTTTTTTAGATGAATGTTGATAATGCTGCGGGAACAAATGAATCTATGAGAAACTTAAAGGAAATCAGTAAGTCAGATGGTTGGATGATTTTAAAGTCATTGTCATTAACCTGTGATAATTTACACATGAAGATGTACTGATTATGGGGATAGCATTTTACTGGAGGACAGTGAATTGCCTGTCATGAACTCTTTCAAATAATTCTGGCGTATACTTACAGACTTTTCTCATTCTTTCTCCAGGCTTCCCACAAACCATTTTTTTCCTTTTCTTTTAACCAACCATTATTATCTGACAAAGACACATAATTTTCGTCTTTTTGTTACATTTCCATTCTGGTACCCAACTAAACATCTGGATTTCTTTTTCTACAAATCTTTTTCTCTGTCTGTTACTGCACGTTAATTTACTTAACTGTTGTCTGATTTACTTACCTCATTTACCAATATAACACTTTCTATGGGAAATCCGAAATTACCATTTCTATTAAAAACACCTCATTAGTATTATTAGAATTTTAGATCAGTTTAAAATGAGGCACTTGGTCTAAATAGTGCCACGTTTCTTTGAAATTTTAATTTTATTACATATTTCTTATTCTGTCAGTATTGAGAGGGAAGCAAAGCTTATACCTGTCAGGGATTGGCTCTAGGAACCCCCATACTAAAATCTACAGATGCTTAAGTCCCTTATATAAAATGGCAAATTTGCATATAATCTATGCATATTCCTGTGTACTTGAAATCATTTCTAGATTGCTCATACACTGAATACAGTGCATATGCTGTATAAATAGTTGTTACATGGTATCACTTATGGAAAATGGCAAATAAAAAAAAGTCTTCTTGTATATTCAGTGTAGATGCAGTGTTTCTTCCTGAATATTTTCAGTCCACAGTTAGTTGAATCCTCAAGTTTGGAATCCATGGATAATGGAGGGCCAACTGTATTTTAATTGTGGTTACATTTTAGTATAATTTACAATGTTTATGTAAGTGGGATTTACTAACATAATAGATTATTCTGAAATGAAAACTTGGGCTTTCTGGAAATCTGAATTTTGTGGCACATGCCTGGAATCTCAGCACTAGGAAGGCTGAGGCAAGAGAATTGTGAGCTCCAGGACAGCCTGGCCTACAATTTCCCCCAATCCTCCAAAAAAAAAAATCTGAACTTTGTGTTTTAATGTTGGGATTTTACTTATTTTGTAGAATGCAATCCAGAAGGGAATAGGATAATTTTTGTTCAAAGATAACCTTGGGATTACTATCTGTCCCTTCTCACAATTCAGTTATACACTAAGAGAGGAAAAACCAAAAAGGTACAACATATGGAGAGAGCCCAGAGATAGTAGGCTTCCAAGAGTATGTATCATTTATGGCTGAGTGCCTAAGTAACATTGTGAACCAATGGCTCTTCTTTTCTAGGGACTTGAGCTCTTCTTGCTTATTTACTCATGAAGTGCAAGGCCAGAAGAACATGTAAATGATGGCTCCATCTCAGCAGATGGCCTATGTCAAGACTTAGCCAGGTGCAGGGGTACACAGCTGTAATCTTAGCAGTTAGAAGGCTGAGGCTGGAGGATTGACAGTATGGTATACTTGATGAAGCTGACATGGATTGTACTTTACTACTTAAAATTTATCGTCAGTTTTAAACTTACCATTTGAAACAGAGTGTGTATGTCGGCTAAAAGGAAGAAAGGTACAAATTAAAATGTACCTAGTTAAGTGGTACTATTTTGTTTATAATGAAAGGTAACTGTTTTCTGCTTCATCTCTCTTTACTCCTTTGTTCTCCTCATCAGTAATTTGGAGCTACTCATTCAGTTTCTTAATTAATGTATCAATTAAAGACATCTGGGGATTTTGAGTTATGGAAAATGAAGATTTAAAACTATCAACACCCTCCGTTATTACCATTTTTTTCAATATAGTTATATTACAGTTTAAATTTAAATCAACAAGTTGTTTTTCGTGATGGCATTTTGTTTTTAATAAAACTTTTTTTTTCACATGACTTAATACTTGTGTCTTCTAGAAAAACTGTTTCTTATACAGTCTGATGTGTAGGCCAATAGATAATGTATGGCATTATCATCTGGATTATCCAGACATCAGAAATACAGCATGGCACTAATAATTTTCTCTATTAAGGATCTGCGTTAAGGTGTACATAGTATTTTATTTTAACCCATGGAATGAGGAAGATTAAAATGCTCATTAGTGACTGAAAACAAACTGCTGTAATACAAACAATTTTAGTCTAGTATGAGGTCCATGAATGGGATTTTAGGGGTTGTCATAAAATTGTAGGTAAAGATTTTGATGTGTATGTCTCTGGAGGAAAGTCCATAGCTTTCCAAAAATGTCTGCTACACTTGAACAGTAGTTAGAACTCAGTAATAGCTACAGAAGGGGATCTTTAAGCTACGATACTCAGGATGCTTTGAGCCATAAATCTGTTTCCAAATCTGGGTTAAAAAAAAAAAAGCTGGGTTTGGTGGTACATGAGTGGTGTGTGGTCCTGGCACTTAGGAGGCTAAGGAAGATACCAAGTTGAAGACAAGCCTGGGCTACATAGCAAGACCCTGTCTCAAAAAAAAAAAAAAATCCGATAAAAGTTATAAACTTCTTAACATAAGTTCAATTTTAGAGCTTCTTGGATCCTCCCAACCCTATTCTTGGAACTCTTGAAGTTCCTACATGGGATTCATAGACTGCTGCCATCCTAGCTATTCAGGAGGCAGAGATCAGGAGGATCACGATTTGAATCCAGCCCTGGGCAAATACTTTGTGAGACACTCTCTTGGGTGGGGGAGGGAGGGACAGCCTAAAAGGGCTGGCAGAGTGGCTCAAGTGATAGAGTGCCTGCCTAGCAAGTGTGCATGAGATCCTAAGTTCAAACCCCAGTGCTGCCAAATGAAAAAAAAAAAAAGAAGAAGAAAAGAAACATTCTGGACTGGCAGAGTATCTCAAGTGGTCAAGTACTTGCCTACCATGTATAAGGCCCCAAGTTCAAACCCCAGTACTGCCAAAAAAAAAAAAAAAGAAAAATTCCGAGTCATTTGAGGGAGGCTTTGGTCTCATTATTTTAGAGACTCTCAGTTTCATTTGTGTATATTCTTATCCTGCATCTTCATTTATATCTCCATATGTATATAACATTTCTCCATTTCAGATTTTTATGTCTCACCTGTATCATCTTAGGAAAATCTATCCCAATTATTATACATTTCTTATCCTTTTGTATTTTTGGCATACTTGCCAAAATTTTCTGTTCTTACTGCTTTTTTTTTTCAAAGTGGAGTATGAAAATTAAAGAGTTAATATGCATCACATGCACAATCATATATGCACACAGACATGTCTGTTTATGCAATCATTGTTGTAACATATGTATCAACGCTGTCCATGCCAAGTTTAGCATTCTCTCTGGGTTGTTTTTGGCAGTACTGGGGTTTAAACTCAGGGCCTCATACATGGTAGGCCGTGCTGTAGCACTTGAGCCACACCTTCAGCAACTAGCACTCTTTTTTTTTTTTTTTTTTTTCATTTTTCTTTTATTATTCATATGTGCATACAAGGCTTGGTTCATTTCTCCCCCCTGCCCCCACCCCCTCCCTTACCACCCACTCCGCCCCCTCCCTCTCCCCCCCACCTCAATACCCAGCAGAAACTATTTTGCCCTTATTTCTAATTTTGTTTTAGAGAGTATAAGCAATAATAGGAAGGAACAAGGTTTTTTGCTGGTTGAGATAAGGATAGCTATACAGGGCATTGACTCACATTGATTTCCTGTGCGTGGGTGTTACCTTCTAGGTTAATTCTTTTTGATCTCACCTTTTCTCTAGTACCTGTTCCCCTTTTCCTATTGGCCTCAGTTGCTTTAAGGTATCTGCTTTAGTTTCTCTGCGTTAAGGGCAACAAATGCTAGGTAGTTTTTTAGGTGTCTTACCTATCCTCACCCCTCCCTTGTGTGCTCTCGCTTTTATCATGTGCTCATAGTCCAATCCCCTTGTTGTGTTTGCCCTTGATCTAATGTCCACATATGAGGGAGAACATACGATTTTTGGTCTTTTGGGCCAGGCTAACCTCACTCAGAATGATGTTCTCCAATTCCATCCATTTACCAGCGAATGATAACATTTCGTTCTTCTTCGTGGCTGCATAAAATTCCATTGTGTATAGATACCACATTTTCTTAATCCATTCGTCAGTGGTGGGGCATCTTGGCTGTTTCCATAACTTGGCTATTGTGAATAGTGCCGCAATAAACATGGATGTGCAGGTGCCTCTGGAGTAACAGTCTTTTGGGTATATCCCCAAGAGTGGTATTGCTGGATCAAATGGTAGATCGATGTCCAGCTTTTTAAGTAGCCTCCAAATTTTTTTCCGGAGTGGTTGTACTAGTCTACATTCCCACCAACAGTGTAAGAGGGTTCCTTTTTCCCCGCATCCTCGCCAACACCTGTTGTTGGTGGTGTTGCTGATGATGGCTATTCTAACAGGGGTGAGGTGGAATCTTAGCGTGGTTTTAATTTGCATTTCATTTATTGCTAGAGATGGTGAGCATTTTTTCATGTGTTTTCTGGCCATTTGAATTTCTTCTTTTGAGAAAGTTCTGTTTAGTTCACGTGCCCATTTCTTTATTGGTTCATTAGTTTTGGGAGAATTTAGTTTTTTAAGTTCCCTGTATATTCTGGTTATCAGTCCTTTGTCTAATGTATAGTTGGCAAATATTTTCTCCCACTCTGTGGGTGTTCTCTTCAGTTTAGAGACCATTTCTTTGGTTGAGCAGAAGCTTTTTAGTTTTATGAGGTCCCATTTATCTATGCTATCTCTTAGTTGCTGTGCTGCTGGGGTTTCATTGAGAAAGTTCTTACCTATACCTACTAACTCCAGAGTATTTCCTACTCTTTCTTGTATCAACTTAAGAGTTTGGGGTCTGATATTAAGATCCTTGATCCATTTTGAGTTAATGTTGGTATAGGGTGATATACATGGATCTAGTTTCAGTTTTTTGCAGACTGCTAACCAGTTTTCCCAGCAGTTTTTGTTGAAGAGGCTGCTATTTCTCCATCGTATATTTTTAGCTCCTTTGTCAAAGATAAGTTGCTTATAGTTGTGTGGCTTCATATCTGGGTCCTCTATTCTGTTCCACTGGTCTTCATGTCTGTTTTTGTGCCAGTACCATGCTGTTTTTATTGTTACTGCTTTGTAATATAGTTTGAAGTCAGGTATTGTGATACCTCCTGCATTGTTCTTTTGACTGAGTATTGCCTTGGCTATTCGTGGCCTCTTGTGTTTCCATATAAATTTAACAGCAGATTTTTCAATCTCTTTAATGAATGTCATTGGAATTTTGATGGGAATTGGATTAAACATGTAGATTACTTTTGGGAGTATCGACATTTTTACTATGTTGATTCTACCAATTCATGAGCATGGGAGATCTCTCCACTTTCTATAGTCTTTCTCAATCTCTTTCT
This sequence comes from Castor canadensis, assembly GCF_047511655.1. Classification (NCBI taxonomy): domain Eukaryota; kingdom Metazoa; phylum Chordata; class Mammalia; order Rodentia; family Castoridae; genus Castor; species Castor canadensis. The sequence continues at coordinate 51,087,139 of NC_133389.1, forward strand.
TCAGAAGTGTGTAGTTTTCCTTGTAGAGGTCTTTCACATCTTTTGTTAGGTTTACACCTAGGTATTTGATTTTTTTGAGGCTATTGTAAATGGAATAGTTTTCATACATTCTTTTTCCGTTTGCTCATTGTTAGTGTATAGAAATGCTAATGATTTTTCTATGTTGATTTTATATCCTGCTACCTTGCTATAGCTATTGATGATGTCTAGAAGCTTCTGAGTAGAGTTTTTTGGGTCTTTACGGTATAGGATCATGTCGTCTGCAAATAGGGATATTTTGACAGTTTCTTTACCTATTTGTATTCCTTTTATTCCTTCTTGCCTAATTGCTCTGGCTAGGAATTCCAGTACTATGTTGAATAGGAGTGGAGATAGTGGGCATCCTTGTCTGGTTCCTGATTTTAGAGGGAATGGTTTCAGTTTTTCTCTGTTAAGTATAATGCTGGCTGTAGGTTTGTCATATATAGCTTTTATAATGTTGAGGAACTTTCCTTCTATTCCTAGTTTTCTTAGAGCTTTTATCATGAAATGGTGTTGGATCTTATCAAAGGCTTTTTCTGCATTTATTGAGATGATCAAGTGGTTTTTGTCTTTGCTTCAGCAACTAGCACTCTTTACATGAGCAGTTATTTTAAGTGTCTTAAATCTTAAGACACTTAAGAGAGTTTCCCCCAAAAGAACATTTTAGGTTTTCCACATGAAATCTTTTAAGAAAAGTTGCCTCTAATTTTACTTTTCTCTTTTGGGGAGGGAGTAGGCTAGCTTTTTCTTTAAGGAGCATCTTTTCTTTTTCTATTTCTTTCTCTTTTTCATTCTTTTTCTTTATAGGAATCCTTAATAATACAAGGGAGTTTTACTGTGAAAATTTCATAGACACACAGTATACTCTGAACAGGTTCACTTCTTCCATTATGTTCCCTTAGTCCCACTCTCCCCTCCCCCTTAAGCAGTATTTGATGGTTTTCATTATGCTAGCTTCATATATCTAGATGTAATAGACTTGGAACCTCTTCACTCCTGGTACCCTTTGTTTATTTCCCTCCTCCCCCACTGATTCCACTCTCCCTGTAGTCCTTTTACATTCATGTCCCATTTTCATTATTGTCATTACCATTTTAGACCTAGATTCCACATATAAGCAAAAAACATGTGATAGCTGGCTCTTTGAGCTTGGCTTATTTCCCTCAGAATGATGGTCTCCAGTTTCATTCATTTTTCTGAAACAACATAATTCCATTCTTCTTTTTGGCTGGATAATACTCCATTGTGTGTATATATCACATTTTCTTTATCCACTCATCAGTTGTTGGGCACTTAGGTTGATCCCACAGCTTAGCTATTGTATATTGTACTGTAGTGAGCATGGGTGTGCAGGTATCTTTCTTGTATATTGATGTACATGCATCCTTTGGACATATGCCTAAGAGTGGTATAGCACAGTTATAAGGCAGGTCTATTTTTAGCTTTCTGATGAACTTTCAAGCTGATTTTCATAGAGATTGTACTAATTTATGTTCTCATCAACAGTGTACGAGGGTTCCTTTTCCCAGCACCCTCACCAGCATTTATTGTTGTTTGTTTTCTTGATGGTGGCCATTCTGACTGGGGTGAGATGGGCTCTCACTGTAGTTTTGATTTGCATTTCCTTTATAGCTAAGTATGTTGAACATTTCTTCATGTTTATTAAGCCATTTGTACTGCTTTTGAAAACTGTTTAATTCATGTGCCCATTTATTAACAATTAAAATCAGACAGCGACAAAAACAAACATAAAAAAAATCAGAATTTTCAGTTGCATTATTGAACAGTGATCTATATATTCCTCCCCCACCCCCATCCCAGTCCAAATCTTTCAGACCACTCTCTTGAGACTTGACTTTGCAATAGTATCTTTTTGTACTCCTTTTCCAGTATAGGGGCAGAGGCTTTGGAAATCTGAATGCGATCTGCAGTGAAGGCTTTTGAAGTCTGGGTCTTCAAAACCCACCTCCCGCCCAGTCTCACACATTTCTCCCAAAGTCCCAGTGAACTCTAGTGGCAGTCCCGTGTGGAAAGCTGCTGAGCTGTGATCCCCTGAATCTGCTTTGCCTGCAGTTACTGGTGTACTCAAGGGCCGTTGATGGACCAAAACTCTTTGCCAGCTAGCACTCACTTTCTTAGCAGTTCTGCCGGGACTTAGGTGAGAGAAATGTGGTTTAATAGGGTACATCTGTGTGGAAGACGGCAGGTGATGTCACTCTGTCACCATCTTGCCATCTTCTCAGTTCTCAGTATGTACCTCAGGCTGACCCCAAACTCACCTCTTCTGCCTCAGCCTCCCTAGAGCGAGGATTACAGGCATGTGCCACTACTTGGGGGAGAGCATTCATTTCTTGATAGTTCTGCTGCTCTTAAATGCTTGTACTTTTAAATCTTTGAAGCTTTTTAGCTTGTCTTTTTTCTTTTTTTTTTTAATTGGCTTTAGAAACCCTCTATTGCCAATTTGTATATTTTAAATACTACATTATAGTTGCCATTTTATGCATTTTGTTCTAAACTGAATTTAGTACTTATAAATATATATATCAGACTTTTAACTCTGCCATTCATGATAATCTGAATTAATTATCACTCTTTTTTCTTCTTTTTTTGTGGTTGTTGTTGCCTAACTGTTTTTTAACTCTTTCATTGATATGAACTACTGAAATTGAGCCTGAGAGATTTCACAAAGCCAAAATTGTGTTCTCATTATAGTATATTCCTTTCCTCTTTGGACATTTTTCCTCTTATGTTTTCTCTTTGTAGCCTCTCATTCTATTTTGCTTTTATTCTCCAAATAGTGATAGTTTGTTTACCTCTCAAAATATCAGAAGCTTTACATTTGAGAATTAGAATAGTTCAATTTCTCGTTGTTTCTAAGGACATGATTTTCTATAGAAAGGAATATCTTCATTTGATTTCAAGTTTCAAGTATATTTTTTCTAAAGAACATACTGAAAAACAAACACTGAAAATACCAAACTATGAATATAAAAATAATACGAACTTTACTTTCAGTGCGATGCGTGTTTTGCTGTCAAAATTACCAAGGCCATGGATTGTGGATGAGAAGAAAGATGATGGTTATACTGCTTTGCATCTGGCTGCTCTGAATAATCATGTAGAAGTTGCCGAACTATTGGTACATCAGGTAGGGAAAGTGGTTCAATAATTTTTTAAGAATTTTGGAACATTCTCATTCATTAATTTATTAATTCTTCAAATACTTACTTACTAAATTCAGCTATAATTCACATTCTGTTTTCTAATAATTGTCTTTGTTTATTTTCTTGTTTTGAGATAGGGGTTTGCTATGTACCCCAGGCTGATCTTGAACCAATCAATCCTTCTGCCCCTCTGCCTCCTGAGTGGTGAGATTATAGGCATATACCAATATACCCTGCTAACATTGGTTCTTAGATATAAGGTGTGTGCGTCTATGTGTGTGTAAATCACTCAGTTCACAGCGTTCTTTTTGCACAGCCTTCCTGGATTGGTCTGATGAAGTGGACATCAAGTAACAGAGATTTCCCAGAATTGCTGCTACTGTTACGGAAGTATCAGTCAACCATAGCCCCAAGAAATGTCCAATTGATATTTAAGTTAGTGTGGCCAGTTGTCATCAGACTTAAAACTGTGGCCAAGATTGGGGGATTGGGTTGCTAACTGTCGATGGACCGATGGAATTTTTGGCTGGACAACAATACCTTAGTCATTTCATTAATCTCTAAATAAGCTAATTCTTTGTTTTGTGAGATTAGATTGTGGGGTGGGAGTAACCTGTTTACTGCAGTTTTATAATGTTTTAGCATATACAACAATTTTTAAATGCTTCAGAAAAGCATATTCCCTGTAGATACACTGAAGTTACCAAAGAATTAGTTATAGTTCCTGTTTTCAAGGAACTGTCTAGTTAAGATGAAACAATTAGTAAATAGAACATTACAGTAATTAAGTATCAGATTATAAGATGTATACCCCAAAACTCCAGTAATTTAAAGTAGTTCAAATGTTAAATTCCTTCTCTCACCACCCCCCCCCATTTTAAGTCCTTATTGTTAAATTTAGTGCTGTTAGTGATGGTAACCCTTTTTCATTTACATCTAAATGACTGTCCAATACCACACTGCACTGCCTTGGGTATTACTGCTTTGTACTAAGTTGTTTTTGTTTTTGTTTTTTTCATTTTTATTAGGATATATTCATTGTACGGGGGGAATTCATTGTTCCAATTCCAAATAGCCTTACATTGTACATTGGTTAGATTTCTCCCACCATCCCCCCACTTGGCCCCCTCTTCACCCCACTTAAAACAGTTGCATGAGGTTTCATCATTCTATTTCATATATTATCTCCTCCATTCACCCCCCTCACAATTACCCGCCTACACTGTACCTATTTTACAGTCCTGTCGTTCACTGAAATCAGGTAGAATAAATCCTCCAACTTTTTTCTTCTTTTGCAGATTTCTTTTATAAGTCTAGATCTTTTTCATACCAATTTTAGAATCAATTTATTTCTGTTGAAAGGCTGTTGGGAGTTTGCTCTTGCAGGTATTACTTTTTGGATGCTATTGTAAATTGTGTCATTTTTACATTTGTTTCCAATTGTATATTGCTAGTATATACAAATACAATTTTATTTTACATTTTGCCCAAGTTTCTGTGACTTTGCTTAAACTTACTCATAAGTTCTAGTAGATTATTTATAGATTTCTTAGTATTTTCTGTATAGATAATCATACAGATCAAAAGAATAGAGAATGAAGTAGAAGAACCACAAGTGTATAGTCAATTAGTTTTGATGGAGTGTCAAAGTAATTCAGTAAGGGAAAGTAATGTTAGAACAAGTAGATGTCCATATATATATGAAAAAATACAACCTCCAAACATAAATCTTTGACCTTTACTTCATATCTTATAGAAAAATTAAATGAGTCACAGACCTGCCCAGAAAAGCTCAAGCCATAAAACTTTAGAGGAAAACTAAGAATATATTTTCATATGATGTGGAGGCACATAGGTTTTTTTTTTGTTTGTTTTTAAAGGAGGCAGAAAGCCATAATCATAAAGGAAAAAATTGATAAATTGGACTTCATCAAAAATTAAAGACCAACAAATCAGGCACTAGTAGCACACTTATGTGATCCCAGCTATTTGGGAGGCTGAGGTAGGAGGATTAAAAGTTCAAGACCAGTGTGAGCTACATAGTGAGACTCCCTGCCCGCCCCCCCAAACAATACCAGGTATTGATTAGAATATGGAACAATTAGAATTCACATACATTGTTGGTGGGTTTTTTTTTTTTGATGGTAATGGGTTTTGAACTTAGGGCTTTCACACTTGCAAAGCAGAGGCCCTACCACTTGAGCCATACCTCCAGTCCATTTTGCTCTGGTTGTTTTGAGATAGGGGTTTGCTTTTTGCCCAGGCTGGCCTTGAATGGAGATTTTTCTGATGCCAGCCTTCTAAGAAGCTCTGATTAGCATGAACAAGCCACCTATGCTTGGCTTTTGTATTCTCTATTAGTGTTCTGTAGCTACATAACAAATTATTACAAACTTAAAAAGAACACATTCATTATCTAACAGTTTATGTGGATTAGAAGTCCAGGCACAGCTTACCTGGGTCCTTTGCTCAGGATGTCATGAGGCTGAAGTAGATTGTTGTCAAGTTTGTTTTCATCTGGAGACTTGGCTGGGAAAGAATCTGCTTCCAAGTTCATCGATATTGTTGGCAGAATTCATCTCCTTGTAGTTATAAACCCAGGCATGTTTTTAAAGCAACTACTTTGAAAAACAATTGGGTGGTTTCTCACAAAGGTGGGCATGTGCTCACTGTGTGACCCCCTAGTCATACTATTAGGTATGTACTGAGAAGACATATTGCCACATAGATACTTGTACTAAATGTTTGTGGCAGCTTTATTTAGAATAGCTCCTTGCTGGAGCAAAATCTGTGTGATAGAGAAAATTCACTACTGTTTATATTTATATGAGAACAGACATGAAGTAAACTGAGATCAAGTGTCTTGTAACCACAAAGAAACATAAATACTATAACAAAAACAAATCAGAAGCCCCATCTTCCAGAATATAGCATACCATTACTGGAGTTTCAGCTCTACCTGACAGCCCAAACAAACAAACAAAGAACAGGTGACAGATGGAGTTGTAATCAGAGGACATGAAGGTTTTAAGACCTAAACAAGAGTGTATCTTTTGAATCTTTAGCTTTTTTCTTAATTTCATTAAAAAAATTGTGCTAGATATTGTGCTGGGCCATTTTCATGTTATTTTTCTTAAGTCTTACATAAATCTCTGGAATAAGTTGTACTGTCACCATTTTGGAACTGAGTAGATGGGCATGAAATGGCGTAATGCTTGCTAAAAGTCACATAGCTTATAATGGGAGAGTTGAAGCAAGGTCCTCTGAGTCCAAGGTCAGTTCTTGTGCGCCTCAGTCCCTTGTCCCTGTACTTAGGTGTCAGCTGTTCTTGTGTAGTCCGTGGCTCTTTTAGGACTCTACATGTGACTTTCTGCTCTTCATTTAATAGCTATTTTCTTTTCTTTCCTTAATGTTTCCACATTTTTTAGCAGTACTTGGATTTGAACTCAGGGCCTCACACTTGGTAGGCAGGTACTCTACCATTGAGCCAAACCTCCAGCCCAATAACTATTTTCATGTACTAAGTAAACATCACCTTCTTTTTACCTCAAGCAAAGTTTTCTTTCCATTGAATGAGGAAGAGTTCAATTATATAAGGAGAGAAAGTGACCTTACCAGGTTGTGAAAGTAAATCTAAATCTAGTATGAAGACTCAGTAGCTTTTCAGAGACACTTACAATTCAAAAGAATTGATTCTCTCAGTGGAGATTGAGAGTTGTGTTGGAGCTCTGCACTGTGCTTTGTCCTTGCACTACTCCTAGATGGACTTACTGAAATAGAAGCAAGTTTTTTAAACTTGGTGCTTTGCTTTAGAAAGTTTGCTTCCTCATCCATTTTTCTCTGCATCAACAACACTTGTTACTGTGTTACCATGTAAGAATAACGTCATAGCATCTTCAGAGGAGGAGAAAGTTCTCAGTAGTATCCAGTGTTACTCCTCATGAATAGTTTTCATGTTCTTTGTTGTCAAAATTTAACCATTTAAAATTTGTTCTTGTTCAGGGTAATGCAAACCTGGATATCCAGAATGTGAACCAACAAACTGCACTACACCTTGCTGTTGAACGACAGCACACCCAAATTGTTAGGGTAAAGTATTTATTAACATAAATTTTAGCTTGCAGTAATTTCTATTTTTTTGTCTCTCTGTCTTGGTTTTTTTATTGGTGTTTCTGGGGTTTGAACTCTGGACCTTGAGCTTGAGCTTACTAGACAAGCACTCTTGAGCCCAAGCCCCCCTTATAGTATTTTCTTTTTTTAAAATTTTTTATTACTCATTTATTCACTTGTGTGTACATAGTATTTTCTTAACCAGGCTGAGTTTAAGACTTTTTTGAAATTGAAATAAAAGTGTTAGAGTTCTCAAAAAAAAATAGTTCAATGCAAAACTTATTTTTTATATTGTATATTGGTATATTTTAGGCTAATATTTTGTATCAGTTGGGTAAAGAGTTTTAATTTTTTTTTTTCTTTTTTGCAATACTAGGGTTTGAACTCAGGGCTTCATGCTTTGCATACAGACGATGTACCACTTGAGCCACATCACCAGTCCAAGTGTTTTAGTTTCTGATAGCAAAAATCTTGAAATTTTGTGTTTAAGTCTTTATCTTGTTGTTCCTAGATTTGTGAATTCCCATATTAAATGAGGAAAAATTTAAAGTAATGTTTAGTTTTAAAAAGTACATCCCCTCCCAGTGTGTATAATTGAGAGTAAACTATAAATTAAAAACTTGGCTGGACATTCATTGCAGATTCCAAAAGGATCAAAGTATGTATTTGTATTTTACTAATCTGATGATTTTTAAACAAAATAGCTAAAAGAGAGTTGTTTTAATTATTTTTGGAGAGCATTCAATTTTTAAATTGAGGCTGAAGCAGCAGCAGCAGTATCACTCAGAAACTTGGTAGAAAAGTTAATTCTGTACCCTGCTTCAAACCTAAATCAGAAAATCCCTGGTTTACGAGTCACCCAGGTAATTCTGAAACTTGTTCAAATTTGAGAAATACTGTCCTAAGTAACATTTTATAAACATTTTTGGAGCAAAGAAGTAAAAGAAACCCTAATTTGCCAAAGCAAGTAAGACCATATGCTTGTGATTGATTTTATAGATGATATTTTTTTCAGAGCTCCTTGATGGTATTTGCAGAAAAGATAAGGAAATCTGTTAAAGCACCATCAACAAAATCTTAAACTTAACATTTACTGCTTAAGTCATCTATTGAAATATGTCATTTATATATTTTATATAAGAGATTGTAGTTCAGCAGACATTTTTTACATTTATTGTTATTTGATATCCCCTAGCTAAAAATTCTTCATTTACTTTCTTCTAACCATATATTTGGAGAAAATTGGCTAAAGAGAATGAAATTAATAATAACTTTTGCTTATTTGTTTAAATAGTAGGAGAATTTTGAACACTATTATGTGGTCATGGTAAAAAAGTTTTAACTCTCAATTCAGTGTCTATAATTAAAAGGAGAAAAAGACGTCTTATAGTAGATGAATTAAACAACATATTTATTCTCATTTCTTTCTGTTTTCTTGTAATTCAGTATATTTAAGTAACCAGGAACACATCACTTTTTGTAAGGAGCCATCATTCTTTGTAAGGAAGCCACAGGGGTATAGAAGAGTAGGAAGCAAAGATATCAAAATCATTAGCTTTAGTGGCAACTCCTTGTAGTAGGTATAGGATGCTACTTTAGATATGTTATCATTTTTTATGGGTGTGGATACTTTACCAAAGTAAAGCATCTCTTCCTCTTTTAGCTTTTGGTCCGTGCAGGTGCAAAGCTAGACATTCAGGATAAGGATGGAGATACTCCTTTGCATGAAGCTCTAAGGCATCACACTTTGTCTCAGCTACGTCAGCTTCAAGATATGCAAGATGTGGGGAAAGTAGATGCTGCCTGGGAACCATCGAAAAACACAGTGAGTCAAACTCCTTTGAAAAATGAATATGAACTTAAAAATGAAGGATAGGATTGTAAAACAGGTCCTGTGGGAGGTGATAAATGAAGGGGATCAAGGAGGGTGAATATGTTCAGTGTATTTTAAATACTTATATGAAATAGAATCATATAAGTTGCAGTCATTTTAAGTAGCAGATATTTCTCCACATTCTTAGCAAAGTTGTGCAGTTCTTTTTAGCCTCAGCCATTCAAATAGGTGTGCAGTGTGTCTTTTGATTTGAATTTGGATTTCCCTGTTGACTACTGGTAATGAGCATCTCTCATTTGCTTGTCATCACATATATTTGATGAAATATCTGCTCAATTCTTTTTTCATTATTTTTTTGAGCTCTTTGTTTTCTTTTGGTTTTATTTTTTTGAGGTGCTAGAGGTTTGACTCAGGGCCTCATACTTGCTAGGCAAGTGCTATACTACTGAGCTCTGTTCTCTTACTGTTTTTTCAAATTTTTAAATATAATCTGAATATAAATTCATATCACATGTGGTTTGCACATTTTCTCCTTGTCTGTGGCTTGTCTTTCCCTTCTAATTCTTTTTTGAACCATTTTTTGGGTCATTATAATTGACAAAGTGCTGTCTTTTTTGTATAGAAGTGATAGCTTAGTCAACAATGTTCTGGCACACTTTTCAAGAATTAGTACATGTTCTGTAGTTTTCAGGCACTAGAGACATCTTCTCCAAGCACAGTTCTAAGAGGTGTAGGTAAGGCACAGCTGCAAATGCATCAGCTGGATATATGACTAATTCTGATGGATACAGTTATTCTCTTCTTCAGTAGGGGGTGCTCCAAAGTAAATGCTCATCCTTATCACCTTCTCCACAAACACAGACCCCATTCTTAGAAAGCTCTAAGAGACAGTGCTTCAGTTCATCCAGGGTTTCCCAATATACTGGATCTAAATAGTTTTGGAAGTTGAAGTCAAGTGGCTGTATGTGGTGATGTCTTTCTTGTAGGCAGAATCCTGGAATGGTTCAGGGCATGGCAAGAGTGAGAAGTGCTCATGTGTGCATCATCTTTTCCTTCCCTCACTCCTCCCTTCTTACCTCCCTCCCTCCCCTCCTTCCTTCTTTTTGAACTCAGTGCCTCACACTTGCTAGACAGATGTTCAACCACTGTACGCACCCGCCAGCCCTTTTTGTGTTGATTATTTTTGAGATAGGGTCTTGATTTATGTCCCTGCTGGCCTTGACTGTATCCTCCTATTTGTCCTCCCCATGTAGCTGGAATGACAGGCACATGCCTCTGAACCCAACCATTGGTTGAGAATGGGGTTTTCACTAATTTTTTGACCAAGACTGGCCTCAAACCTCTTTCTTCCCAATCTCTGCCTCCCAAGTAGCTAGGATTATAGGGTTGAGCCACCACACCCAGCCTTTATCCTTTCATTTTAACTATGTTTTTCGTTTTTTTTGAGATGAGGTATTGCTATGTTGCCCAGGTTGGCCTCAAAGTCTCGATTTTCATTCTTCATTCTCTTCAGTAGCTAAGATTACAGGCATGTGTCACTATCCAAGCATTTTAACAGTGTTTGGGAAGAGCAGAATTTCTTAATTTTGATGAAGTATAATTTTAACCAAACTATTTTTTATTATTTCTGCTTTTCATGTCCCATCTGAGAAATCTTTCCCAAACCCAGGATCTGTAGGGTTTTCTCTTATTTTGTACTAAAAATTTATCAAGTTTTAGCTGTTGCATTTAGGTATGTGGTTTTCAGTTAATTTTATGTGCACTATGACATATGGATCAAAGTTCATTTTCTCACTTGTGGATGTTCAGTTGTTCCTGCACCATTTGTTGAAAAGACTTAAACCTTTTTCCACTGAATTGCCTGTATGCCTTTATCCAATTAACCATATAGATGAAGGTCTCTTTCTGGATCTTGTATTTTGTGTTTTTGGTTTGTTTTTAGCATCATGATGCCACATCAACTTTCTTGTGTCCATCCCTAAACTGATCACTTAGGTGAGGTAGACATCTGATTGTGCTGAGCCACTTCTCATCCTCTGGAGAATGAGTCAGGTCTCAAACCAAATGCTTGAGAAAATTGAAGAAAGGGAAGAAGAGGAGTAGGTATTAGGACTGAAATTCATAATTATTCACACACACACACACACACACAGGGTAAAAATTGATTGCAGATTGTTAAAGGGAAAATCATGGCTGTTTTCATTTGGTTTCAGTTAATAATGGGACTTGGTACCCAGGGGGCAGAGAAGAAGAGTGCAGCATCTATTGCCTGTTTCTTGGCAGCTAATGGTGCTGACCTTAGCATTCGAAATAAGAAGGGGCAATCACCACTTGATCTCTGTCCTGATCCAAGTCTCTGCAAAGCACTGGCAAAGTGTCATAAGGAAAAAGTCAGGTTTGTAGTTTTTACTGTCTTAATATTCTGTCTTTGTCTTTGCAGTTCCTGTATCTTTGTGTTTCCTCTTTCTTCCCTGAAAAATTTCCTCCAGTCAGAATGTCTGTTATTTTGTGTTATGAGTCCCACATTATTAAGTACACTGCTTTAAGTCTGGTTGTCCAAAAATCCTACATGTGATAGGAATTTCTAAGAAAAGTTTACTAGTAAAATTGCTGTGACTGATAATATAGGTATTTGACTTTTTAGTTCTATATCTCACACTGAAAGCCTGGAGGAGCTCAATAAGTATCAGTGAAGTATTGAAAGAATGAACAAATGAGGAAACTAATTCTGTTGTGGAGTATTCCCTAACCATGAGGGTTTCACATTTGTCTTTTTTTTTGTCAGTGATTTTTATCATTTATGACATAGTTTTCTTAATATAAGATATTGTAGACATACAAAACAGTATAAATCTCCACCTTTTTATCTGAACAGTGCTGTCCTACTGTTACTGTCATTTACAGTCGTTTCTTATCACTGAATATCTCAGTAGCTGTTCCTTGACCTTTGTATTCTTTCATTTCTCTCATAACTTCTGCAGTAATGAAATGACACCACTTTGGAGTTCATGCATGAGCTGTATTATAGGTGACATTAATATAAATGATGTATGTACATTTTTAAGTATATCCCTAAGGAGCATAATATCATTACAGAAAGACAGAATGCATCTGTAAGTAGATATAAGGCACTATAATTATTGCAGTAGTAACAGTGGAATGTAAGATGGAACATTTATGTGTGTTCATGAGTTTCTGAAGCTTGTAGTAGAAACAGTATCTGTTTTCTATAGCTGTAATTAGTCACATAAATGTATGTATTTTATACCTTGTATCTCTATAGTTATAGATATATTCGGTATTTCTGCAATAGAATTTTATACTTCTTAAGGATACACTTATTGAAATGTTAGAACAGCAGGTGAAGTGTCATATTTTTCCGAAGTGTCCTCTTTGTGGTCTCTGAAGATGCTTAGTTTTGTCTTTAAGTTAGTATAACGAACATCGTTGCTCCTTAGGATTTGTGTTTTATTCCTGTGCTGCCTTTGCTTATTCTCTGAAGATAGAACTGTTTGAGTTAAATTTCATTTATTAAATTATTTTTACCTTTAATTTTGATTTCTTTTTTAAAACATTCACCCTTTTCTATCAGTGAGAATTCATTCAGTAAAGATGCAGAGGTATATATAAATAGGAAAATACAGTTTACAGGGTTTCATATAAAGCTGTTAACAAATTTTTAAAATAAAACCATAGTTGTTTTATGTATATTAATGACACTGTGAATTTTTTAAAAACATTTTAATTAATGAATTTGTTGTGGAAATATTTGAATGGGTTTGGTTTGAAATACTTTCTTTTATTAGTGGTCAGGTGGGTTCTCGGAGTCCGTCTATGATAAATAATGATTCTGAAACCTTAGAAGAGTGTATGGTGTGCTCAGACATGAAAAGAGACACTCTTTTCGGTCCGTGTGGACACATTGCAACCTGTTCTTTATGCTCTCCACGCGTCAAGAAATGCCTCATCTGTAAAGAACAAGTTCAGTCCAGAACAAAGGTAATGCATTTGTAATGTAGTGTTGTATCATTTTATAAAGTTCTTTGAGACTGTAATTAATAACAAATCAGAATTTTGTTCCAAATAATTTTTAAATGGGTATATGTTTTATGCATTTATTTATCAATTCAGAATTCCTGAATTTATTGTTTAATCTTACAAATTTATTTTGTGAAGCTCATTATTATCTGGATTTAACTATATTCTATTTTAACCCAAAAGTTTTTTAGCTTTTGTATGTTTCCTTCTTTATAGTAGTTAGGAATAAATTATCTACTGTTTTTCTTTCAAAACCTTTTAAAAATATAGTTAATTCTACTTTATTGTATACTATTAAATTTTCAAACCTACAGAAAGGTACAGAAACTAACGTGCCCATCCAATACATATGCTGAGTTGATTGCAGAGCCTTTGATTATAAAGAAATAGTGACCCCAAGTGGTTAAAGAATAATGAACATCTTCATTGATGAAAAGCAAGTTATAAAACTAGTATTTGGACAACAATAAATAAGAATTTTTTTCTTAGAAGAATCATGTGAATTCTTCGACAATTAGAGAAATACAAATAAATTAAAAATTAAACTGTTTCTGTTGAATTACCAAACACTTAAGTTTTGAAAAAGTGCTAACAAGGAAAGTAAGAAATAGTCACTTTTCTAAACACTGCTGGAGCTGGGAGGCCATCCTGATATCTAAACCTTTATCATAACCACACACTGTGATTTAGAAATTCCACTCCTGGGAGTATAACCTGTGGACATAATCCAGATGGAGAAAAGTTACAGTTAACAAATTATTTTTAACTAGGAGCATAATAAATAAGTTGTTATTAGATCCATTTGCTGTATCACTCTAAACTGTTTAAAAACAATGTTACGTAATTTGTTAGTGTGGAGGTAGATTTTGAATTCAGGAATATTAGAGTAACCATGTTTTATTGCATTATATTACTGCAACTATATAAATCATACATCAATATGTGTACTGATGTATAAGTTGTGAAATTGGAAAGAGTGGGAGGGAGAGAGAGACAAAGAGTGAGCAAGTATGCGGTGTTTGTTCAGGTGGTTTTATAGGTGAAAGATGGTCATCAGTATAATTTTCAATGGCATAAGAGGTGACTAAATATCATAGCGTGTTAGGGAGAACCAGGTGGGAGATAAATGTGAAGCAAGGGTAATGTGGTACAGGTAGAAAGAAGTCATAGTTAGTTTCACATTCAAAGCTCAGATTTAGTGGAGGTGAAGAGAGGAGGTAAAGGTGAGGGAAGTCGTGAACAAGTGTAGAAGATGTGTGGCTCCAGAGACCAGGGGAAGAACTAGGTCAAGGTTCCGGGCCCTGAACATCATGGGAGTTGACTGAGCTCTGCAGTGGGGTGTTTTCATAAAGCATCCCTTACATTAGGCAACAGAAAATTCCCTCTTTGACCTTAACAATCTGATTTAATCTGGCTAGATTTTTATTAATACTAGAAATCTGTCTCTTCTCATTTGTTTCATTTGTTCATTGTCTTTTTAGTTCTCTTTCAAAAGTAAGTTTTTTAAAAAAAGAAAATTGAAGTCTAACCCTATCTCCTTAACCTCAGAGAAATGGGTTTTTTTTTTTTTTTCTGTAGAATTGTTTAGGATACGTAGGGAGACTGAGTACAGAAATAGAACCTGTTAAGGTAGGGGACATAAATATATGAAAATGAGCAACCAGGAGGGAAAGTGTATGGAATTTCTCTGCACCTGGAGAGTTTCCTTACAGATGAAACACACTTGGATATTAAAGTTGCTAGGTGAGAGTTGTTTCTCTGTAATGGTTCACTTTCCTTTCCTTCTCTATTATAGATTGAAGAGTGTGTGGTATGCTCTGACAAGAAAGCAGCTGTTCTTTTCCAACCTTGTGGACATATGTGTGCTTGTGAGAGTAAGTGTCTGTGAAAATTCCTCCACATTGGTAGAAAAATATGAAGTGAAGCAAAAATTATGTCTTTGAGGGCTTTTGTTTTTTTTTCTATTGTTGTTTTCAGATAACCCACAAACAGAAGAGTTGGTTGAGCCTCTAGTGCCTTCCATTTATTTCTACAACAATATCAACTATTTCCTTTGATGCTTCTGAGCACTGGAGAGCACTGGGATTTTTATATCAGTCATGCTAACCCAAAATGATCTCTTTTCACACACAATAGAAACTTTTTTCCAGAAACAAACATGGAAACCTTTGATGTAGCCTTTTTTTTGAAGCATATAAAAATCTGTTCATATTTATTTGTCTTCACCTCATCATTGCCTCTTCCATATACTTTCCCCACTCCTAAAAAACTCACAGCAACCATGTGGGCTACAATTTCTGGCCTTCCATTAACTGTTACATCGAGAGAACTTAAATTGTTCTTTCTGAGGATACTGTTGAAATTTAAGAGAGATTTTTAAATTTCTCCTAAACATACCTTCTTGAAGGCCTTTACTTTTTATATCTCGCTTGTTCAAGTCCTTACATTAATATTCTTTTCTTTGCATTTTTCATTTTATCAATAAAAGATTTAAACAAGTTTGACATCTTATACCTTATTTAAGGTAAACATGATATTTCATATTATAAAATAGTTCAGTCAACAGGTATTGATTTTTAATATGCTATCTGACTGGAATAATATACAGATTGTGTGCTGGTTTAATCTTATTGGCATAGATTTTCTTTAAACCTTAGTTTTTTGGTTTTTTTTTCCTCTTCCTATTCTGGTAGAAAGCTGGTCAAGTAAAGAAAGGGTCAAAGGTTTTTGCTATCCTTGAAGTAACTGTTTCTATTTACCCACAATTGTAATGGCTATCATCAACTGCCAAAAGGGCACAGAGAAGGAGAATTCTGACTTGAGTAAAAGGGATTTAGATTGCTTATATTTTCAAAAACTAGAGGTTGGTAAACTTTGCCTGAAGAAAGATCAAATAGTAAATATTTTTGATTTTGCAGGCCACCTGACTTCTGTATTTACCATTCAACTCTTTCCAACTGCTCAGCTCTGCCCTCTTAGTGTAAAAACAGCCAGGGAAAATATGTAACTATGTTCCAATAAAATTTTTTTTACAAAAAATTGACAACTAGTCATATTTGGTCTTTAGACCATAATTTGCTGACTCCAACCATAGACCAAAGCAATACCTACATGGAACTTTGAAGATGCTTGCAATTACTAGTTGGTAACAATCCCTTGAGCCTGAATGTAATATTTTCCCCAGGAGTCTCCAAAGTTTTTACATGGTATTTTATTTAAAATATTGCAAAGTAATGACTTTTATTGAATTTTTAACTCTGTACTAGACATTTATCTACTCTCATTTATCTTCAAGACAATCCTGAGAAGGAGATGTTTTTCTTCATTTCATAAACATTTGTTTTATTTTTCTGGTGCTTGGATTGAACACAGGGCCTCTCACCGGCTAGGTGAGCACTCTACCACTGAGCAGAATTGTGTGTTGGTATAACTTGTGCATGCTTATGTCAGTGCTATTAAGTTGTAGAAGTTAGCAGAGAAAGAAAGGCAGTACTTTTTTAAATTCATGTTGTCTTGTAAGAAGTGTGTGTGTTGCTGTTTTTCAGACTGTGCTAGCCTAATGAAAAAGTGTGTGCAGTGTCGGGCAGTCGTTGAACGAAGAGTGCCTTTCATTATGTGCTGTGGAGGGAAAAGTTCAGAAGAAGCCACTGATGATATCTGTAAGTGAATTTTCTGAAACCTTTTCTTATTTTGCTTTCTTGCTGGGACTTATATGGTATATTGCTCATTTATATAGCACAGAGATATGTGACTTCCATCAGCAGAGAACAAGAATGGTTTTCTGCTGCTTTTGTTACAGCTTATGTTGTGTTCTTTCTCTTCTTTTCTTTGTTTTGGTATTAGGGTTTGAACTTAGGGCCCGTGCTTGCTAGGCAAGTGCTCTAGGTTGAGCCATGTCCCCAGCCTTTTATGCTTTAGTTGTTTTTCAAATAAGGTCTTGTGTTTTTGCCCAGGGTAGCCTTGGACTGGGGTCCTCCTGCCTTTGCCTCCCAAGTGGGGTCACGGGTGTGTACCACCATGCCTGTTCCAAGAACGTTGTGTTCTTGCCTAAAGAATATTTGCTGTTTATTATTTTTAAGATGAAATTTAGTGTATCTTTTTTTCTTTTCATTTTTTTTCCCCTGGGGATCGAATCCAGGGTTCCGTGCATGCTAAGCATACACTCTACTACTGAGCTATACCCAGCCCAGTTTAGTGTATCTCAAGAGGACCATTATATGCCACATTAGTTTTTCCAATTTGTGAAAGTATTGAATTGGTTTCTTTATGTAGCAGTTTTATAAACTTATTTAAGTAGCTTATATTTTATAGGATAGTAGTTTTTTGGGACAGAGTAACAGGTAGAAAAATGAAGAATAATTTACCTTCAACCTTCCTTTTTTGCAGTGCTGGAGATCAGACCTGGGGCATTGCTCATGCTAGCCAAGCACACTACTACTGAGCTACATCCCTAGTCCCTACCTTCAATCTTTTTAATAGTATAGCTATTTAAAAATATTTTTGTCTTGGTCAGCCATGGTGGCATAAGCCAGTAGCCCTAGCTACTGGGGAGGATCATGATTCCAGGCTAGCCTAGGCAAAAAGATAGTGAGACCTCATCTGAACAAGCAAGCTGAGCATGGTGGTACATGTCTGTGATCCCAGCTGCTTGGGAAGCATGGGTAGAAGGATTGTGGTCCCAGACCTGCTTGGTCAAAAATGGAAGATCTACTGAAAAATAACCTAAAAGAAAAACAGGCTACTCTCAAGTAGAAGAGTACAAGTCCCGGAATTCAAACCCCAGTATGTCCAAAAAAATTTTTTTTGTTGTTTTTATACTAAATTTTGGCTATTGTTTTTTCTTTTTTGGTGGGACTAGAGTTTGAACTCAGGGCTTCACCCTTGCAAACCCTTGTGCTGCTTGAGCCACACCTCCAGCAGCTTTTTGGAGAAACCCCTCTAGGTGGTTTCTTCGATATCGTTGTTCTGTAAATTTTTTGTAAACAGATGAGAAGGGACATTATTGTACTCAACCTCTGTCCCAAGGCTTTGTCTTTTTCACAAATGCAGCAGAATAAAAATCCCAGGGTCAAAGGAAATGCAAATTAAAACCACGCTAAGATTCCACCTCACCCCTTTAGAATAGCCATCATCAGCAACACCAACAACAACAAGTGTTGGCGAGGATGCGGGGAAAAAAGGAACCCTCTTACACTGTTGGTGGGAATGTAGACTAGTACAACCACTCTGGAAAAAAATTTGGAAGCTACTTAAAAAGCTGGACATCGATCTACCATTTGATCCAGCAATACCACTCTTGGGGATATACCCAAAAGACTGTGACACAGGTTACTCCAGAGGCACCTGCACACCCATGTTTATTGCGGCACTATTCACAATAGCCAAGTTATGGAAACAGCCAAGATGCCCCACCACTGACGAATGGATTAAGAAAATGTGGTATCTATACACAATGGAATTTTATGCAGCCATGAAGAAGAACGAAATATTATCATTCGCTGGTAAATGGATGGAATTGGAGAACATCATTCTGAGTGAGGTTAGCCTGGCCCAAAAGACCAAAAATCGTATGTTCTCCCTCATATGTGGACATTAGATCAAGGGCAAACACAACAATGGGATTGGACTTTGAGCACATGATAAAAGCAAGAGCACACAAGGGAGGGGTGAGGATAGGTAAGACACCTAAAAAACTAGCTAGCATTTGTTGCCCTTAACACAGAGAAACTAAAGCAGATACCTTTAAAGCAACTGAGGCCAATAGGAAAAGGGGACCAGGAACTAGAGAAAAGGTGAGATCAAAAAGAATTAACCTAGAAGGTAACATACACGTGCAGGAAATCAATGTGAGTCAATGCCCTGTATAGCTATCCTTATCTCACCCAGCAAAAACCCTTGTTCCTTCCTATTATAGCTTATACTCTCTCTACAACAAAATTAGAAATAAGGGCAAAATAGTTTCTGTTGGGCATTGAGAGGGTGGGGGGGAGAGGCAGGGGGCGGAGTGGGTGGTAAGGGAGGGGGTGGGGGCAAGGGGGAGAAATGACCCAAGCCTTGTATGCACATATGAATAATAAAAGAAAAAATAAATAAATAAAAAAAATAAAAATCCCAGGGTCAGACTAACTAGAATAAAAAAGGCCAAGAATGTAGAGGGTAGGAAACATGACATAAAAAATTTGCTCCCATTTTTGTAGACTGCTGATTATAGCCTTTCTTAAGTTCCTCATTTCCAGTCAGTAACAAGAATATTTGGGCATACCAGCAGGGAGGTCATGGCCCCAGGTCTCTTCATAAGTTGCCTTAGCTCTTAGCTTCTATGGGGCAACCTTTGTTTTTTTCAGAGGTTATATTTCAGGTTCAAAAAGACACATGGCAAAGGCCAGAAGAGTAACTGTACTGGTTTTTATCATCTGCAAAAATGTTAGTGTTCTGAAGATTCCAAATGTCTATATGTGAGTCTCTGATTTTATAATAAGAAACAATTTCATTAAAACATGATACTCTTTCATAAAATTGATAGGTTTTAAGAAAGGCTATCATTCATTTATTGGGTAAATCAAATAATGGAGTTCTCACCATATTTCATTGAATTAGTGCAAAATATACCAAACAAATAAATACAGTATACACAGCTCAGAAAGAAAGAAAGAAAAGAAAATTTGGGCATTAAAATCATCTAAAAGACTTCAGCTGCTAAACCTGTGTTCCTATGGTGTGGGAGCAGAGGAGATAAGCATAAAATGTGTTTGTGAGTTTGTCAAATGAAGTAGGGGAACCTTGGAAAAATCAGAAGTTTCAAAACTATAATTGGAAATTAGTATGCAAACCTATTTGTTTTTGAAGATTACAAATGAAAAAGTTGTAGTAGAAATGTCATTACTATATCTATAGTTGTGGTCTGAAAAAAATTTTTAAAGAGGACCCTAATAATAATCTTGTTTTTAATAAGCAAAATATAGCAGTCTCTTTAGAAGCAAAAAACCAATATGTCAATAACAGTAATAACTAAAAATTTTATCTGTGTTATAGCAAGTGGGAATATTCCAGTGTTACAAAAAGATAAGGATAACACCAATGTCAATGCAGATGTGCAAAAGCTGCAGCAGCAGTTACAGGACATTAAGGAGCAGGTAAGGATTCTGTCATATCAAACAATGATTCTCATAATGCACTTAATATTTTTCTGTAAAGCTAGTAGTGTTTTTTTCTATAATCATGGTGGATAGTAACAAATCTGTTATAGTTCTTGAATGTTTGCAGTGAGTAATAATCTGACTGGGAGATTTAGTTGGGTATTTTTAAAACTAGGAAACAAATGAGCAATAAACATGAAAAAAAATGCTCAACCACATTAGTGTCTGGGAAATAAAAGTTAAAACTACAATGAGGTGACTTTTCAAACCTGCCAGCTCAAGGAAAGTTTTCAGTACTATTAGGATGCAGTGTAAGGCAGAATATGTAGCAGCCATCACTCCTACGCTGCTGGTAAAAACACTAAAAAACTAAGCAGGACGTTGTAAATAAAATCATCTAGACAGAGTTTAACATCAAGGGTAGTGGTTTTCTTGACTGGGAAATGCTGGGAAGGGGGCACAAGGGAAGTTTCTAGAGCTAATTATGGGTTTGGTCAGGTTGTGAACTTTTATGATTTAGTACATTTCTATATAAATGTGATACTGTAATAGAATGGAAAATGTAGGGAAAAATACAAAATTCAGAATGGTATTTATGATGGTGAGAGGTGGACAGAAGGGATTGGTAAGGAACTTTTGGTGGCGGGGGCGGGGTGAGTTTCAGAAGTGAGAATAGCATTCCATACTGGGTATCAGTTATTTAACTGAAGCAACTGAAGCAACAAGATAAAAAGAAACTGGCTGAAACTTACAGGTATACAGTAAGTAAGGCAGTGAGTCTTGAGCCCTTTGTGATGGCACATGCCTAAAGTCCCAACCCTCAGGAGACAGAGGGAGGAGGCAGAGACAGGAGGATTATGTGTTCAGGTCAGCCTGGGATACATAGTGAAATCCTATTTAAACCAATAACAACAACAACAACAAACAAACAAGTCTTTTTTGGCTGTACCTTACCATTTGGCCTAGTGACTTAATTGATTGAAAGAACTGAGCAGCAAGAGTGTGGTTTCTGTGGTTGGCAGTCACCTTAGTATTGTCAGGCACTTGTTGGCGTCATCAAGTCTGAGTTTATAAGAAAGTAAGAACAGCTGGTGACCCAGGGTGACTAATGACTGCTATTACAACTCATTTAGAATTGAATGTATGTATTTATTAGACCTTTAAACTCCCATCTGAAGAGATGAAAGCCTTATGATTGGGCTGGTTTTTCTTTTGAAATCCAGCACCTAACAATTACTTGTTCTATAGGGAATAAGTATGTGTGGCTCAAGTGGTAGAGTGCCTGCATGGGAAGCATAAGGCCCTGAGTTCAAACTCCAATACCACCAAAGCAGTTTCAGTGGTGACTAAGGAGAGACAGATCAGGATTTAAAGGTTCTTAATGTAGATGGAAGCATAGCTGGCTTGTTTTAATAAAAGGTAAAGTGTTTTAAAATTTTTAAAGCTCCTTAGTCTCAGTTCATTTCCCACGAGGCACTTAAAAAAGATGAAGCTGAGTTTTTAACATGTCTTCTATGAAAAGCATTTTATCTTCTGTGTCTGGCTTTGACAAGTATCACACATTTTCTCTCATCTGGATTCTAAAAAGAGAAGGAAAGAGAGACACATGAAAGCAGAATGGTGTCTGTTAGGGAAGAAGTGGGGAGGGGGAGATAACTATATCGATGGGGTGATAAATGCAATCAAAGCATCTTATATACCCGTTATGAATACGTCAGGACAACCCCCACTAATCCACTATTTTATGCAGTTAGTATGCATTAACAAAAAATGTAATGACATCTTTTAAAAAAAGCATTTGGGGGCTGGAGGAATTGCTCAAGTGGCTCCTGGCCTCAGATTGTCCTTAGGATGAGACTGACTGAAGTTTTACTTGGGATCCTAAAAGAATAACTCAGCTGTATTTATATTCAAAGTTTAGCATTTCAAAGAAGTTTATTCTTCCTTAAAACCCAGCATCATCACCAGCCACCAGTGGCTCACGCCTGTAGTCCTAGCTACTCGGAAGGCTGAGTTGGTAGGATTATGGTTTGAGGCCAGCCCAAGCAAATAGTTCAGAAGACCCCATCTCCAAAACAACCAGAGCAAAGTGAACTGGAGGGGTGGCTCAAGTGGTAGAGTGCCTGCTTTGCAAGTACGAATCCCTGAGTTCAAACCCCATTCCTGCTGAAAAGCAACAATGACAAAAATCCCCACATTGTTGAGCTATTCATTGGTAGAACACTTGCCTAGCATGGAGCAAGGCAAGAAACTAACCAACCAACAAACAAAATCCATGCTACTGTAGTTCATTGCTGAAGTATTTAAGCAGTTATAACAAAACTCCTTTTCTGAAGAATGAGTGGGATTTTTTGTAGGGACTTCCTTCAGGATTACCAAAACTGGAGAAAACATCTGAGTAACTCTCTTCACTTAAATTCCCAAACTATCATCCCTGTTTAAGAGACAGTCTCACTTGCTATTAAGGACACATGATCTTTAGGTAACAATGGCACAGGCTGCACAGATGTACTTACTTTTGGAAAAAAGAGTTATTAATTATATTGAGCTCTTCAAAATTTAATGGAAATAAAACTTTTAATGACACTAAAATGGTGGCTTGGCTTTTTAAAAAAAATCCAAAATTATGTAATTTTCTACAGCTTTGCTTCTTAAAACTTTAAGATAGGCAAATGTGACAGTTTGCCTTGGAAGGGACAGCTAACAACTTAGACTACAAATTCCTTTTTTTAAACAATTATCTCTGGTATTATAAATGTTAGTGGTTACATTTCATACAGCCTCCAGGCCTAGGTTTTTGTTTTTTTTTTAATGTTTTGTTTTTTGATTTTTTGAGACACAGTCTCACTATGTAGCCCAGGCTGGCATCAAACTCCTGTCTCAGCCTCTCAAGTGCTAGGATTACAAGAGTACACCACCATGCCCAGTTTAGGCCTACTTTATTAATCTAGACATTCTCATTTATTTTATTTCTATGTTATTTGAGAAAGATATAATTCAGAGTGAAATATTATATTAGGTAAAATGTTTTTATATATACAAAGTGTGTTTAGTGAGTAAATATGACTTCCTAGAGTGTTTTCACAAAAGTACAACTAACATACTTATAAATTCTTTGAGTTCATGAAATTTACACATTAATACGTAACTAGGGCTAAATGTTTTTAGCTCCAAGGATCTGCAGTGACGGTTGAGCAGTGCAGCCCAGTGTTCAAAAGCCATAGGACCTAAGTTGACATTCTGGCTTGCTTCCTTGTGCTTGCTAGGCAACTTGAGCCAGGCCCTCAGCCCTTTTTGGCTTTTGTTATTTTTCCAATAGGGTGTTAGGTTTTTGCTAAAGGCTGGCCTTGGTCAGCCATCCTCCTACCTATGCCTCCTGCATTGCTGGGATTACAGAGATGAGCCACCATGCTCAGCATTTTTGTTGAGATGGGATTTTGCTAATTTTTGCCTGAAAGTTCAGAAAGTCTTGAATGGTAATCCTCCTCCTTTGCCTCTTGAGTGGCTGGGATTATAGCTGTGAGCCACTGTGCCTGGACCCAATTTCCTCATTTTTACAGTGGAAGTAATAAAAGGATTGAGGTTGTGTCATATCTAGCCATAGTGCCTCGTACATCTTTATGATGCCCAGTACATCTGATGCCTGTTGTGGTTCTTGTGCAATAGCAGCTATGCATCTAGAGCTGAGAAATCTGAGTCAGACTGAGCGGGGCTGTTTTCATCCATTTCCCACTCTTGTTTCTTGTTTGCATCTTTGTTTTATATAGTATTTATTTTATGTTGTATTTGTTATACAATCCTGAAAGAGCAACCAATATCCATTTTATAGGCATGATATTTTAATTATTTAAAAATTTTAAGATTAAGAGTATTTGGCTAAAATGACCAAAAAAAATTAATGATATAACAGAGTTGTCACATTACACTTTGAAAATATAAAATGTCTCGCTTTTACTGTTTTGTTATTTGCATTATAGACAATGTGCCCTGTGTGTTTGGATCGCCTAAAGAACATGATTTTCCTCTGTGGCCATGGAACATGCCAGCTCTGTGGAGACCGCATGAGTGAATGCCCCATTTGTCGCAAGGCAATCGAACGGAGAATTCTTTTGTATTGACTGAGAAACAGAGTGTTTTGTTAGCTGAAGTATATGGTGATGAGGTCTTCATAAGCTTTTAAGCCTGTTCAAGGTTCTGATGAATTAAAATTTGTAATTTTGTAGTTTCTTTACTGGAGTGTAATTACATTGTAAATGTACTAGAGCGAAAGAAAAAACCATACAGTGTTTAAAATCATAAAGTTATAAATTTTCTTTTTCTTCCTTTTTTTGCTTGGGAATGTCAGATCCATGGTAACTCATAGGTAATTTACTTTTGGCTTCTAGGGGGAAAGTCCTTTAAAGATCTCCTTTTATTTTCGTTTTTATTGCATTTTCTCTCATAATTTATAAATTTGTTAAACCTCAAAAGACATACTTCCAGGTGATCAATTATCCTTCAGTTTTTCATGATTTTATACAGTGAAGTGACACAGGGGCAAGTCAAACTATTGTGTCACGTGTGTTAAATGATAAAATTACACAGATTCCACAAGTTAAGGAAGTATTGAAGGGAAGATTCTATGTTTAAGATAACAGAAAGTTACCCAAATGCTTGTTTCTGAATTCTTAGCTAAATGGAAGCATAAACTAAGAGAATAATAGCTTTGCATTTAGTTTGTTTTAAGATTTAAAAGGAAAATTGTTTAACTTAATTTATCAGTTTCAGATGACTGATAGGAATGTAAAGGAAAAACTAGTGAGAAACAAGGTGATAGAGGGGAGATAAAAGTTAGCTTAGCATTCGCAGTTGCATTTCTTATATTAAGTTGTACACTGTTTAGTGCAGCCAGCCTTTTAAAAAGATCTTCATCTTCCTGTGATGACTTACCTGGGATTGATCTAATCAGTGCAAAGATTTGGCCCTATTTGGGCCACTAAGGTTCTACTCTGCTAGGATGATGCTTTGTCCAAAGGCAGCAGTCTTGTCTTCTCGGTACTAATGAGTCTGACAGTGTTACCAATTCTACCTTCATCAAAGGCCTTACCTCTGTTCTCTCTCAGATAGTAGCTCTTACTAGAAAGAATAGTCTTTCTTTATACCTACAAATGAAGATTATTTAAACTGCCAACAATATCCGAGATGCAGTAATAACCTAATAATACAGAAAAAAGTTCCAGGACATTTGTAGAAGAATGTCTTTAGATTTTTTGGGAGGATATGGGAATCACACTTTGTCTCTAGAGCATCTAATCATTTTCTCTCCTTTGAGTAATCTTTTGCATATTGGTTAAATGTACACATAAGTGGGATTTCTTGCTGCTTGGTTTATGAGAAACGTCAGCTGATTATAGCACTGTCTACATGTACTGTGTAAAAGCTTACTTTTAAGCATGGTGATCTTTTTTGTAGCTTCTCCCCCTTGAAATCTGGCTAGCTTTTCTTGTTTCGGTTTTTCTGCTGTAACAGCTAAATGTGAAAGTAGGAAGTATCTCGCCCTCATACTGTGTGGCTGGATGTTTATGTGCTACTGCCTTTGCCAGGCCTGGTAAAAGTGGTGAGCTTTACTGGCTGCTTTTGTAGTAAGCAATTTCATGATGAGATGAGATGAGTAACTTTTATCACCTTAACTTTATAAATTTGAAATTTGTAACTTTATTTTGTGATTCTAGTTATCTACTAGGGGCCACTGAGGCTATTTTTAAAGTATATTTTGAAGTTAAAGATAGAACATCTGACCAATGCTGTTTACATAAAGAGATAGACTGTCTTCTTGCAAATTTGAAAACAGAAGTCAGAATTTTCTTTTCCTTCCAATCCTGTAAGCCACCTGTCCCTTTCTACTCTAGTAACTGGTGAAGAGGGAGCACCTGGTTGACTAGCGTGGTTTGGCCAATCCAGGAACCTTGTGGACTAACAGCTGTATTTCACTTAAATCCTTTTAATTTGTCTTCTGAGCTACAGTGCTAAAACTTACATCCCTCAAAGGCAATATCATTTTCCAGACTAGTTTAATTGTTTTCTCCCCATTAAAAATATAACTTACTATTACAGAAGTTGTGTAGTCTCTAATTTTAGTATTAAGTGCTTGAGGGTTTTCTCTATTTGTCTCACTTTGAAACTTGTTTGGTGAATAGAAAATGCTCCTCTTCATGTGTTCAAGCACCTAAAATTATTTTAAATTTGTTTTTGGTTTGTGAGAGAGAATATGATTAAGAACTTAAGTGACTTTCCTTCAACTCTCTGAAACTGCTACCTCTTATTACATGTCTCTTTGCAGTACTTTGCAAAATGGGTATATTTCCTCTTCATAATCTAAACCTCTTTATCCTGTGCCTCAATAGAGATCTTTCTTTTCCTAGAATAATTTTTTTTAAAAAATTACATGCATTCATTAAAACGTGTTTGTTGGACTTCAGGGCTAGATACACAATATTGGGAAAAGAAAGGTCAGCCTCTCTTTTTCAGTATTCCATTGAAAAAAAAGGTCAGCCTTTCTTTTTCAATATTTCAATAGATATACAACTGCCACACAAATTCTGCACACTCAGAATTTTTGTGTGGCAGTTGTATATTTGAAGTCATCTGTGGACAGGAAAAGGGATCCAAAGGTACTGGTAACATTTCTTCCTAATGTTTCAGAAAGATTGCATTCCCTCTCTGTACTGCCTACCCGATCACATTTTTTCTCGTATTCTTCATCTGTCATCTTTGTAACTCTGAGCACACAACTTATCAGATGGTGCTATCCTCACATGATTTAACATTCTTGCTTGTACTATATACATAATTAAGGGTTTCAAGAGAAGGTAATTTTGTATTAGTGTAAGAATATTATATTAGACAAGGGTTTAGATTAGCTGGCTGAGTTGTGCTTAAGGTAATTGTAATTTTAAATTTTACAAATTAACCAACTAGCTACCAAAGCATAAAATTAATTGATAATATTAGAAATAACTTTCTTAAATTTTAATTTTGGATAGCTATAGCCTGTCAGAGCTTTTTTGAATATTGAAATACATGCTGCTTATTTTGTTCAGTTCAAATTTCAAAGCTTGCTGGGTCATTTTTACACACCAGAAACATCCTGTGTAGTTATGTGTTGCCCGGTGGATGTTCCTTGTTTATTCTGAGTTTTGGATGCTTTTTGGACTAGAAGTTAGTAAAACTTATTAACTAAGAGAATTAGGGATGGGCTAGGATAGAGTCAGGACATTGGTGTTGCAACAAATAGGAAACAGAAAAGCAAGTGTTTGAAAATAGAGGAAGAAAGGGTAATGTAGAGTGCATCAGCACATTAGTGGGAAGAGTGTTTAAATTTAGTAATAAAAGGGGTCTGTTAAGTCAGATCTTAGTATAATTTAATTGACAGTATTCTAAATTACAGATTTTAATACAGCTTGCTTTTTTTTCAATCCAAAAGGAAAATCACTTATCCTCTTAGAGTGTCTGAAATGTTTTATAGTAATAATTTATGTAAAAATTGAATTTTGGAATAGACTTTTTTTGCATTTTTCTTGTGGTAAAAAAATAAACATAAAATGTGCTCTCAACTATTTGTAAGTACACTTCTGTAGTTAAGTTGTGTCAAGTACATTCACTTTGTTGTAGAACAGGTCTCTAGAACTTTTATCTTGCAAACTGAAACTTTGTATCCACTAAAGAACTCCCTTTTTCTTCCTTCTTTTGTGGAATAGAATTTTGGCCATATATAAATCAAACACTTGAATTACTTAGAAGAAGTTCCTTTGTGCGTATAAGATCTAAAGTCATGGTAAAGGTCAAGTTGCTAAAATTTAGAAGAGTGGCAGCACTTCTCCCTCTCCCTAAATTGTTAGTAATAATTGGGAGGGTTTTTTCTTTTTATTAGCATACATTAATTGTGCAAAGGGGTTTCACGGTGATAGTTCCGTACATGAATAGAATATACTTTGATTTGGGTTGGATTTACATGTCTGTTAGTTGGAAAAGTTTATATTTCATTTTGAGTCAAAGGGGAGAAACATTTTAAATATCAGAATTAGGTTAGCTTTGAATTTGTACTTAATTGGGAAGGTAATAGATTTTCACAAATTCTATGTGCCTTGTAGCTAAAAATGTCAATTGTCTTTAACTCTACTTGTCAAAATTTTAGAATATGTTTTTCTCTCAAAATGGCAACCTACCTTAACTTGCTTGAATATTATGATAGGAATGCTAACTCATTACTTGATAGTCATATATACATATATACATATATATATAAATATATATATATATATATATATGTACACACACACAACAATAGCAGTATTAGTAATTACAGTTGTACTTCTCTAAAACATTAAATTTGAGGAAACTGTTTAGTGTCGTCTCATCCATGTTACTTTACTACAGTGAAGGGGAAATTCTTTAGACTGAGCATCAGTGTAATGGTAAAAGGCTAGTAGTGGGTGAAACGATGTGTAAAATACAGGCTAGATAGTGGAGCTGATGATGTAAAGTTGTAAGTTGCTACATTGGCATTTTCTACCTCCTTTTCTGTCAGAGTATTACTTTTTCCAGCATTATTATATTTTGTGGGTGAAGTGGAAATGGGAAGCGGGGATTAAAATTGAGATTTTTTTTGTTTTTTGAGAATTTAAGCAATAGGTACAGGAAATGTGACTCGTCACATTAATTTAGTGCCTAAATCTATAAGTTATAATTGACATGTACAAAATGTCTAAGAAAGATGATATTGCTGAATATTTTTTCCTGCATCGTTCTCTTGATTTTTATTTCATAAAATGACTTCTTCCAAAAAGCAAAATGGTCTTGTCATCTTTTCTAAAATAAGCTAACATGCCATTTTGTCTGAGATCCATAACTTCAAGAAGCTATTGAAAGTTCTGACTCAGGGCTTTTTAACAGTTTAAGCAATTGTTAAGTATATTTTAGAAACTCCATCCACATAATTCTTCAGTGCCTTGAAAGAATTAACTTGGCAGCACTATTAAAACTTCATAGAAGGTGGTCTTTAGTGTCAATGTGGTCTTATAGACTCACATCTAAGTCATATTGCTAAGCTCCTGTAATAGCAATACTGTACATGTGCTGGGTTTGCGTAATTTTTAAAGGAAGTTTTCTAGATTTGCACTTGATACTTGCTTTTAAAATAAGTGATTATTAATGCCATGACACTGTTGCAAGAAAAGTGATTCTGTGTTGACATTATGCAAAGTCACCTATAAGTAGCTTCTGGGAAGAGGAGAGAGAACTTAACACAGTTTGCTATTAAGTGTGAAAGCAGGATCAGTTTAGGAAACACCGTCTTCCCCTCAAATGAAAAAAAAAAAAAACCTTTATTCACATGATTCAGTTTAAACATTTTTTAAAAGGCAACCACAAATTGCATGTCATTCTGGATGCTAGTCGTAAATCCATTTAAGTTCAGTGCGCTTATGGCAGTCTTAACTGCAATATAGTCAAATGATAGAATGCAGTTTCATTAGTTCAAAAGTGTTTTGCTCTGTATTTTTTCCAGTGTTTTTGGTCTTCAGTGTTGGATTAAATTCTTGTTTGTGGATATAGTTTCTGTCTGGCAAATGATTCTTGTATTAGCCTTTGTGATAAGAATGCTTAGTAAGAGCTAAGTTTTTAGAAATAAATGCAAACATTTACCATTAATAAAATCTGTGGTGTAATATCATATGTTTTTCTCTGATTTTTTGAAAGCTATTCTTTATAGTAATATACATGATTTTTTTATTTTTAAGGCATTTGAAAGTAAATCTCAATACATCAAAAAAAATCTGTTGTTGGAAAGGCAAGTACCATATCTTTGAGAAATAAGGACATCCATCTCCATAAGAAGTAAGCATCCCCATGGAGGAGGCTCCCACTGCACTTGTTTACACTTCAGACCTCTGTCTAAGGGCCAGAGAAGCTTTGTTTACTTTAGTGTCTCTGCAGTCTTCAGGATTAAGGAGTATTATGAAAATAGCCTGAATAGGAAGAACTTGATAAAAAGTAAATCAACTAGTCAGGAAGACTCAAATTTTTCTATATATAAAAATCTTATTTCTTTTCACAATTCAAATGTATGTATCATTTTTTAAAGGTAGACATTTTACAGCAATGATTTAGTTGGATTTCTTAGTGTTTTATATCAGTCATTGACTAGCTTGAGGGGCTATTTTATTTTTCAAGTTAATAGAAGTACTTGTTTGTGAAGTTATTCAGAGGTTTTCTAATTTTTCAAAAGATGTGTATCTCAGATGTTTAAGAAAAAAACCATCTGAAACAATCTTTTGTTTATTTGAAAAAAAGCATGTATTCCAACTTTAAAATTGTGAATTTATTTTGGATAACCTCCAATTAACTGTATTTTTGTTTATTTCTGTATAATTAGATATTTTATGGTAATATTTTTATTGAATTGAAATTGTATAGGTTTTTAAAATAAAGACATTTTAGAAAATCTGCTTTATATTTTTATCATTGAAAGCTACTCATCCTTCACAGAGGTTTGATTAGTTATAGTCTTACAGCATAGCATTTTCCAAACTTAACTTTTAAATGGTGCATTGTAGGGCAGCCAGTAGGAGTGTATAAGATAATAATGAGTTAAAATGATATGAGATGTAATGATGTAAGGTGTATATGACATAAATATAAGATGTGAGTTAACATGATATGAGATATATGGGTTAAAATAAAATTTCAAAAATGATCTGTCACAAATTGCTGAAGAATGACCATTTGGCTAATTGTTTCTTCCTTTAGAACAAAACTAGTTGATAAGTTCATTTCTGTTTTCTTGGGGAAAGTGGACGACATGTGAAGGAGACTGTTAGGCATGTGCACGATGCTCTGATCCGATGAGTGAATCCGTGCTCTGTGCCCCTTCACACTAGGCCTTGGCATTCACAGACATAGCAACTTCTTGTAAACATTTATTATTTTCATGTAGTTACGAACATTGCCCTTCTTTCGTCTCTCTCACCAGTTAGCATCTTGAATGGAACATTGACCAATAGTTTGAGAAATGCTGTTAGAGGTGAAGTTAACCTGGTTTAGTAAAGAGAAATCACCAGAGAGCCTTTGCCTATTGACCCTAGTCACAGGGCAAACCACTGCTCCAAAAGCTGTAGATAAAGATGAATGCAGAGAATCACAGCTGACTGGAGTGGACACCCAGGAGCAGACACTGCCACAGGAGCCACTGCCAGGGTAGGAAAACCCAAACTGTAACTCATGAATTACTGGAGACTCATTGTGGACAAACTCAAGAGTTAAAAACTAACTGATCAACAGGATCACGGTTTGAAGCCAGCCCAGGCAAATAGTTTGTGAGATGGTATCTTGAAAATACCCATTACAAAACAGCTGGAGTAGTAGCTCAGTGGTAGAGTACCTGCCTAGCAAACGTTCATGAGGTCCTAAGTTTATACCCCAGTGCTAAAAAAACCAGCCAAACAAGGGAGGGCCAGGTGCCAGTGGCTTACTCTTGGAATCCCAACTACTTGGGAGGCTGAGATTAGGAGGATTGCAGTTTCAGGCCAGCCCAGGCAAAAAAAGTTTGCCAGACACCATCTCAATAGAAAAAGCTGGACATGGTGGCACACACCTGTCATTCCAGCAATGGCAGGAAACTAAAAATAGGATGATCATGAAAAAAAAGTCCCTATCTCCAAAATAGCCAAAACAAAAAATGCTGAAGGTGTGGCTCAAATTCAAAACCCAGAACAACAACAACAACAAAAGACCTCAAGGGAGGGCCTTACATAATTGAAGCAAAAGCATGGTTAGCCAACTGGATCTGACCTGATATATCTATAAAATAATCCATTCAACATAGAGCATTCACTAAGAACACATTCTGAGTCATAAAAAAACATCTTCATGAATTTTATTTTACTAGTAATTATAATTTTTTCTTTCTTTTTTTATTACATTCATATGTGCATACAATGTTTGGGTCATTTCTCCCCCTTTTCCCCCAATCCCATACCCCCCCCATACCTCCACCACCACCCCCACTCCCTTCCTTTACATCTCTTAACCCCTCGCTATCAGGCAGAAACTATTTTGCCCTTATCTCTAATTTTGTTGAAGAGAGAGTATAAGCAATAATAGGAAGGACCAAGGGTCTTTGCTGGTTGAGATGAGGATAGCTATACAGGGAGTTGACTCACATTAATTTCCTATGCGTGTGTGTTACCTTCTAAGTTAATTCTTCTCAAACTAACCTTTTCTCTAGTTCCAGGTCCCCTTCTCCTACTCGCCTCAGTTACTTTAAAGTATCTGCTTTAGTTTCTCTGCGCTGAGGGCAACAAATGCTATCTAGTTTTTTGGGTGTTTTACCTATCCTCATACCTTCCTTGTGTGTTCTCGATTTATCATGTGATTAAAGTCCAATCCCCTTGTTGTGTTTGCCTTTGATCTAATGTCCGCATATGAGGGAGAACATACAATTTTTGGTCTTTTGGGCCAGGCTAACCTCACTCAGAATGATGTTCTCCAGTTCCATCCATTTACCTGCTAATGATAATATTTTGTTCTTCATGGTTGCATAAAATTCCATTGTGTATAGATACCACATTTTCTTAATCCATTCATCAGTAGTGGGGCATCTTGGCTGTTTCCATAACTTGGCTATTGTGAATAGTGCTGCAATAAACATGGGTGTGCAGGTGCCTCTGGAGTAACCTGAGTCTCATTCTTTTTGGTATATCCCCAAGAGTGGTATTGCTGGATCATATGGTAGATCAATGTTTAGATTTTTAAGTAGCCTCCAAATTTTTTTCCAGAGTGGTTGTACTAGTTT
Organism: Castor canadensis; assembly: GCF_047511655.1. NCBI lineage: Eukaryota > Metazoa > Chordata > Mammalia > Rodentia > Castoridae > Castor > Castor canadensis. The sequence continues at coordinate 51,120,271 of NC_133389.1, forward strand.
ACATTCCCACCAACAATATAAGAGGGTTCCTTTTCCCCCACATCCTCACCAACACCTGTTGTTAGTGGTGTTGCTAATGATGGCTATTCTAACAGGGGTGAGGTGGAATCTTAGTGTGGTTTTAATTTGCATTTTCTTTATTGCTAGGAATGGTGAGCATTTTTTTATTTGTTTTTTGGCCATTTGAATTTCTTCTTTTGAGAAAGTTCTGTTTAGTTCACTTGCCCATTTCTTTATTGGTTCATTAATTTTGGGAGAATTTAGTTTTTTAAGTTCCCTATATATTCTGGTTATCAGTCCTTTGTCTGATGTGTAGCTGGCAAATATTTTCTCCTACCCTGTGGGTGGTCTCTTTGTTTAGAGACCATTTCTTTGGTTGAGCAGAAGCTTTTTAGTTTTATGAAGTCCCATTTATCTATGCTATCTATTAGTTGCTGAGCTGCTGGGGTTTCATTGAGAAAGTTCTTGCCTACACTTATTAATTCCAAGGTATTTCCTACTCTTTCCTGTACCAACTTTAGAGCTTGGGGTCTGATACTAAGATCCTTGATCATTTTGAATTAATATTGGTATAGGTGATAAACATGGATCTAGTTTCAGTTTTTTGCAGACTGCTAACCAGTTTTCCCAGCAGTTTTTGTTGAAGAGGCTGTCTTTTCTCTATCGTATATTTTTAGCACCTTTGTCAAAAATAAGTTGGTTATAGTTGTGTGGCTTCATATTCGGGTCCTCTATTCTGTTCCACTGGTCTTCATGTCTGTTTTTGTGCCAGTACCATGCTGTTTTTATTGCTATTGCTTTGTAATATAGTTTGAAGTCAGGTATTGTGATACCTCCAGGGTTGTTCTTTTGACTGAGTATTGCCTTGGCTATTCGTGGCCTCTTGTGTTTCCATATAAATTTAACGGTAGATTTTTCAATCTCTTTAATGAATGTCATTGGGATTTTGATGGGAATTGCATTAAACATGTAGATTACTTTTGGGAGTATAGACATTTTTACTATGTTGATTCTACCAATCCATGAGCATGGGAGATCTCTCCACTTTCTATAGTCTTCCTCAATCTCTTTCTTCAGAGGTTTGTAGTTTTTCTTGTAGAGGTCGTTCACATCCTTTATTAAGTTTACACCTAGGTATTTGATTTTTTTTGAGGCTATTGTAAATGGAATTGTTTTCATATATTCTTTCTCAGTTTGTTCATTGTTAGTGTATAGAAATGGTAATGATTTTTCTATGTTGATTTTATATTCTGCTACCTTGCTATAGCTGTTGATGGTGTCTAGGAGCTTTTGAGTAGAGTTTTTTGGGTTTTTAAGGTATAGGATCATGTTGTCTGCAAATAGGGATATTTTGACAGTTTCTTTACCTATTTGTATTCCTTTTATTTCTTCTGCTTGCCTAATTGCTCTGGCTAGAAATTCCAGTACTATGTTGAATAGGAGTGGAGATAGTAGGCATCCTTGTCTGGTTCCTGATTTTAGAGGGAATGGTTTCAGTTTTTCACTGTTACATATAATGCCGCTGTAGGTTTGTCCTATATAGCTTTTATAATGTTGAGGTACTTTCCTTCTATTCCTAGTTTTCTTAGAGCTTTTATCATGAAATGGTGTTGGATCTTATCAAAGGCTTTTTCTGCATCTATTGAGATGATCAAGTGGTTTTTGTCTTTGCTTCTGTTAATGTGGTTTATTACGTTTATTGATTTTCGTATGTTGAACCACCCTTGCATTCCTGGGATGAAGCCTACTTGGTCATGGTGAATGATCTTTTTGATGTGCTGTTGAATTCGGTTTGCCATTATTTTATTGAGGATTTTTGCATCAGTGTTCATTAAGGAGATTGGCCTATAGTTCTCCTTTTTGGAGGTGTCTTTGCCTGGTTTTGGGATAAGTGTAATACTGTCTTCATAAAATGTGTTAGGCAGTTTTCCTTCCCTTCCTATTTCATGGAACAGTTTAAGGAGGGTTGGTATCAGTTCTTCTTTAAAGGTCTGATAGAATTCAGCAGAGAATCCATCAGGTCCTGGACTTTTCTTTTTAGGGAGACTCTTAATTGCTGCTTCAATTTCATTTTGTGTTATAGATCTATTCAGGTGACTAATGTCCTCTTGGTTCAGTTTTGGATGATCATAAGTATCTAGAAATCTGTCCATTTCTTTAAGATTTTTGAATTTATTTGAATATATGTTCTCAAAGTAGTGTCTGATGATTTCCAGGAGTTCCATGGTGTTTGTTGTTATCTCCCCTTTTGCATGCCTGATTTTACTAATTTGGGTTTTTTCTCTCCTCATTTTAGTCAGGTTTGCCAGGGGTCTGTCCATCTTGTTTATTTTTTCAAAGAACCAACTTTTTGTTTCATTAATTCTTTGTATGGTTCTTTTGGTTTCTATTTCATTGATTTCAGCTCTTATTATTTCTCTCCTGCTTGTTTTGGGATTTGCTTGTTCTTGTTTTACTAGGAGTTTGAGATGTAGCATTAGGTCATTGATTTGGGATCTTTCAGTCCTTTTAATATATGCACTCATGGCTATAAACTTGCCTCTCAGGGCTGCCTTTGCTGTGTCCCATAGGTTCCGGTAGGTTGTGTTTTCATTTTCATTGACTTCCAGGAACTTTTTAATTTCCTCTTTTATTTCATCAATGACCCGTTGTTCATTAAGTAATGAGTTATTCAGTTTCCAGCTGTTTGCATGTTTTTTGTCTTTACTTTTGTTGTTGAGTTCTAGTTTTATTGCATTGTGATCAGATAGTATTCATGGTATAATTTCTATTTTCTTATATTTGCTGAGGCTTGCTTGTGCCCTAGGATATGATCTATTTTGGAGAAGGTTCTGTGGGCTGCTGAGAAAAATGTATATTGTGTAGAAGTTGGATGAAATGTTCTGTAGACATCAAGTAGGTCCATTTGATCTATTGTATATTTTAGATCTTGAATTTCTTTATTGATTTTTTGTTTGGATGACCTATCTGTTGATGATAATGGGGTGTTGAAGTCTCCCACAACCACTATGTTGGCGTTAATATATGCTTTTAGGTCTTTCGGGGTATGTTTGATGACATTGGGTGTATATAGGTTGATAATTGTTATTTCCTTTTGGTCTATATCCCCTTTTATTAGTATGGAATGTCTTTCTTTATCTCGTTTGATCAATGTAGGTTTGAAGTCTACTTTGTCAGAGATAAGTATTGCTACTCCTGCCTTTTTTCAAGGGCCATTGGCTTAGTAAATCTTCCAGCCTTTCATCCTATGCCTATGCTTATTTCCATCAGTGAAATGGGTCTCCTGTAAGGAACAAATTGTTGGATCTTCCTTTTTAATCCAGTTCGTCAAACGGTGCCTTTTGATGGGGGAATTAAGTCCATTAACGTTAAGTGTTAGTACTGATAGGTATGTGGTGATTCCTGTCAGTTAGTTGTCTTAATTGTTTGAAGGTGTGATTGTGTGTACCTAATTTGAGGTTGCTCTCTACTTTCTTGCTTTTTCTTTTCCTGTAGTTTGGTACTGCCTGCCCTTTCATGGTTATGTTGGGTTTCACTTTCTGTGTGCAGAATCCCTTGAAGAATCTTTTGTAGTGGTGGCTTTGTGGTTACATATTGTTTTAGTTTCTGCTTATCATGGAAGACTTTTTTTGCTCCATCTATTTTGAATGATAGTTTTGCTGGTTAGAGTATCCTATGGTTGAAGTTATTTTCATTCAGTGCCCAGAAGACCTCACCCCAAGCTCTTCTTGCTTTTAGTGTTTCTGTTGAGAAGTCTGCTGTGATTTTGATGGGTTTATCTTTGTTATTTGTTTTTTCTCTCTTACAGCCTTCAGTATTCTATCTTGAGTCTCTGTACTTGTTGTTTTAATGATAATATGCCATGGGGTATTTCTATTTTGGTCAGGTCTGTTTGGTGTTCTGGAGGCCTCTTGCACATGTATGGGCATAGATTTCTCTAGATTTGGGAAATTTTCTGTAATTATTTTATTGAATATATTACACATTCCCTTTGCTTGCACTTCTTCAATGCCCATGATTCTCAGGTTTGGCCTTGGAGTCAGTGAGTTCTTGCATTTTCTTTTCACAGGTCTTGAGTTGTTTAACTAATAGTTCTTTGGTTTTCCTTTAATTACCATTTCATCTTTGAGTTCTGAGATTCTGTCTTCTGCTTGTTCTAGTCTGCTGGATTTGCCCTCCATTTTGTTTTGCATTTCTGTTTCGTTCTTTTTTCTGAGGTTTTCCATATCCTGAGTAATTTTCTCTTTAATATTGTCTATTTTCATCCTGAGTTCATTTATCTCTTTATTTATCGTGTTCTTTGTTTTACTTTGGTGTTTATACAGTGCTTCTATTGTTTATGTGTTCTTGTGCTTTCTCAAATTCTCTATTTTTGTTGTCTTGGAATTTCTTGAGTGTCTCCTGTCAATTTTGGTTGACCATATCCAGTATCATCTCTATAAAATTCTCATTGATTACTTGCAGGATTTCTTTTTTCAGGTTGTTCTTGTGGGCTTCATTGGGTTCTTTGGCATAGTTTATCTTTGTTTTGCTGGAGTCTGGATCTGAGTATCTGTTTTATTCATTTTCCTCTGGTTCCTGTTTTAATTTATTACTGGGGGAAACTGATTTCCCTCTTTTTTCTGTCTTCCCTTCATTGCCCTTGCTATTGTTACTGTCCCTGTACTGTGTGCAATTAAGTATTTTCTAGTTTGCAATAATCACAATGGTGATACCTAGAATGGAAGGGTGAGAGGAGAGGGAAAGCAAAAAAGGTAAAGAAAAAGGGAAACAAGTAAAAAAAAAGCAAAACAAACAAACAACAAAAAAGCCTCCAGTGTCGAAGAAATAAACAGAGAGAGATAGTGTACTAATCAACAGTAAGCTAAACAGGCATTAGAGAGACAGGGAGAGGATTAAAAAAAAATCCCCAAGTTCAAATGCAATAAAGTTTCAGTCTTAATAATTTTGGTGTTAGTCCCTCAGCCTCCAATCCTGGAGATGGTGTCTCCGAGGTAGTTCTGTCATTGTCTCATCAAAGGGGAAAAATACCAACAAAACAAAACAAACAAAAGAGAACAAAATATCCCAAGTTCAAATGTTGTAGAGTTTCAGTAAGTCAGCATGAGGCTGTAGTTCAGTCATTGTCTCATCAAAGGGAGATAAAAGGAAAAAAAAAAAGGGTCTGGAGACAGTTCTGTGAATGTCCATCTGAGGCTGTCGCTCACCTGCCTGCTACTGTCAGCCTGCTGTTGCTGGAGGCTTTATTGATCGCAGATCTCAGGAGTGAGCATAACAGTCACCTAGCCCCGCAGGTTTTGTTTATTTAGAGTTCTCCTGGGCGCGACAGCCACCGTTACAAGCTTCCCCCTTTCCAAGCACACTGGGGGAGGTGGCGCTACACCCGCATTCTCTGGCCAGCTTGTTTATTTCCAGTTCACGTGGGAAGTGTCCCTTCCCCCCTCTCCAGTGGGGCTTTCCTCACAACAGCCACTGTTACAAGCTTTCCTGCTCCTGGATGCTGGGCGGGCCCGCCGTTCCTGCCTTCTCTGGCCGGCTTGTTTATTTACAGTTCCGGGACGGATTCCCCTCCCGCCCTTGGTGCTCAAGGTGCCTCGCCCTCTTTGCTACATGTCTTTTTTTGTTATTATTCAGTTTGGTTTTTTTTTCTCTTTTTTCCCTGGGTGGGGTCAGTCTTTCCAGGGGGCTATGCTGATCAGGCCTTGGGTTGTTTGTAGGAGTGCCGTGTGCCACTTAGCTCACCTGGTGGTCTGTTTCTCTCGAGCTCGTAGGAGCTGGTGTCTGGTGGAGTGGGAGCCCTCCTGGTTTCTCCATTTAACATGGAGTGGGGGCGCTGTGTGTGGGCTGGGGGTATGGAGGAGTCGGAGTTCTGCCTCTTCTTGGTGGTTTTTCCTGCAAGGTGTGTCTCCAGCGTCTCTCCAAGATTTTACTTTAGGAAGCACGCTTTCTGCCTCTAGTTGCCATCTTAGAATCTCCTCATGAATTTTAAAAGAGGATAAGTCTCAGTAGTCTCACAGACCACAATGGAATTAACTAGAAACCAGCAACAGAAAGATAGCAGGAAAACTCTTTGATGTGGGTCAAAGAAATCTTAGGAAAACACTTTGGTTGCTGGGTGTGGTGGCACACACTTGTAATTCTAGCATTTGGGAGGCAGAGTCAGGAGGGTTATGAGTTTGAGGCCAGCCTGGGCTACATAGCAAGACCCTATTACCTCAAAGTAATTTAAAAAAATACTTTGGACTACATGAGAATAAAAACTCAAGTGATCAAAGTTTGTAGGCTTTTCCAGGAGTGATAGTGCATACCCTGTAATCCCGGCACTCAGGAGACTAAGGCAGGAGAATGGAAAGTTGAAGGCCAGCCTTGGCGGTAGTGAGACCCTGTCTCAGAAAATAATTCTAACATGCAGCAAAAGCAGCCCCTTGGAGGGAAATTTACAGCATTGACTACACAATAGAAAAGAAGTTCTAAAATCACTAAGGAAACTAGAAGAAGAAAATTAAATCCAAAGTACAGTAAGTCTGCCTTATTTGGGTACTTATTACAGGTGGTTTTGGCCAAGCACAGTCAAAAAAAAAAAAAAGTTTCAAAGGCAAAAAAAAAAAAAAAAAAAACCCACATGCATTTTGCAGCTCAAAAAACTAAACTCACAAAGAACCAATGACCAAATGAAGAAATGGACAAATGAACTGAAAAATGCACACTGTCCCTGGCCATAAAGCAAATGCAAATCAAAACCATGTTAAGATTCCAATTCACTCCTGTTAGAATGGCTATCATCAAGAACACAAACAAGAAAAAATGCTGGCAAGGATGTGGGGAAAAAGTAACCCTCATACACTGCTGGTGTGAATGTAAGTTAGTACAACCACTATTGGAAACAGTATGGAGGCTCCTCAAAAAAACCTGAAAATAGAACTGCCATATAATCAAACAATACCACTCTTAGGGCTATACCCAAAGGAATGTGACTCAGGTTACAATAAAGGCACCACACACCCATTTTTATTGTAACATTATTCACAATAGCTAAGTTATGGAAGCAGCCAAGATGCCCTATTACTGATGAATGGATTAAGAAAATGTGGTATTTATACACAATGGAATTTTACTCGGCCATGAAGAAGCATGAAATTTTGTCATTCTCAGGTAAATGGATGGAGCTGGAGAACATCATGTTAAGTGAATTAAGTCAGGTTCAGAAAACAAAGATTGCATGTTTTCTCTCATATATGGAAGATAGACCCAAATACAAATTTTATATATATATATATGTCCAGTGGAACTCTTACAGGAGACTGGGGTAGGAGGGAAGGAAGAAAAGAATGATAGAGAGTGAATAATACTGAAATCCCTCACATAAATGGAGAAACAAAACAATGAAACATACTGAAAGCTGTGGAACCATGTGGGGTAGGGAGAAAGGGCAAGAAGACTCAGAGGAGTTTAGACTGATTACCAAGGCGAAACCCCACTAACAACGAGCAGGTTCTTTAACAATGTATGACGGGAATTTGAACAGGTCATGTGCAAGGATAAATGAAGGGAGGATGAATATGGAACATTGAAACCAAAGTCATGTTAAGAAGGGAGGTTGGGAAAGCGGGAGAATAGTGGAAGGGATGAACCAAACTAGGTTACCTTGTACACATATGGAAATGTCACAACAAAACCCCATGTGCAACTTTAATGTATTAACGAAAATTTAAACAACAACAATACACAGAGGAAAAGTAAATAAAAGGCATACAGATTGGGAAGAAAGAAAACTTTGTTTTTTCGTAGATTTCTACATAGAAAATTCTAAAGAACTGACAAAAAAAAATGCTTCCTAAAACTAACCAACATAGCAAGGTGGCAAGATAAAATGTTAGTATACAGCTGGAGACATGGCTCAGGTGATAGAATACAAATGCAAGACCCTATGTTCACACCCCAGTACCACCAAAAACAAAGCAAAACAAATACGATGTTAATGTACAAAAGTCATCTGCTTTAAACCAGCAATGAAGAATTAGAACTTTTTTTTGGTAGTACTGGGATTTGAACTCAGGGATTTGTGCTTGTTGGGAAGGTGCTCTATCATTTGATCATACCCACAGCCCTTTTTGCTGAGTTAATTTTTGAATAGGGTCTTGTGTTTATGTTTGGGCCGATCTGGACCGTGATCCTCCTACTTATATTTCCCATTCCTATTTTAGCATAGGAATGACCTCAACCATGGAAATGGAGATCATCCGGTGGCTGACCAGGGACAGTGTTCCAAGCCAGAGACGTGATCACCACTGACAAGGCCACCAGCTTATATTTGTTGAGATGGGATCCCATTACTTTTTTTCCCTGGTTGGCCTCAAATCAGATCCTCCTGATCTCCACCTCCCTGGTAGTTCCAGAAGCATACAGGATAGGGATGGTGATACATGCTTGTAATCCTGGCACTTGAGGCAGAGGCAGGAGGATTGGGAGTTCAAGCCACCCTGGACTACATAGTGAGTTCCAGGCCAGCCTGGGCTACATAGCAAGACCCTGACTCACAAAACTGCTGTCTGTATGTGAACTGAATAACAGAACAGAGCTGATAGACTTTGCAAATTGTGTGCAAACTGAAAGATGTGCCTACAGGAACTGCCTGTAGTTTTTAATCCAGTTTGACGATTTGCTCTTTTACTGAGAATGGCTAGCCATTTACATTTACTGTAACAAAGATATAGTTGGATTTCTATCTACCATTTTACTCGTTGCTTTCTGTTTAGTCTACATGTATAACATTCGATTCTCTTTCTTGCCTTCTTGCATTAATCCAACATTTTCACCCCATCTTCTGTACCATGAATTTGTTAAGCATTTTTCTCTTATCTTCAGTGTTACCCTAAATATTATAATATGCATTTCTGAACTTTTGAAGTCTAGTGTAACTAATTACTGAAATAACTACAAACTTAGAAACTTAAAATTCATTTCCTTTCTGGATTAATCCATTGTCTGCTTTAGTTCATTTGTTACAGCTATCACCTGAAGCAAGATCTCTGGAGACAGAGGCACTGATGCAGGCCTTCGGCCACTCCATCCATGTCCCCTCAAGGAGGTCAAGATCATTGAAGGCGAGGTGCTGGAGAGCCCTATGGCCCAGCTGGTGACAGGGACAGGCTCCATGGTGGCAAGCTGACCTCAACCATGGAAATGGAGATCATCCAGTGGCTGACTAGGGACAAGGTTCCAAGCCAGAGACGTGATCACCACTGACAAGGCCACCAGCGAGATCTACAAGCTCAGCTGCTCCTACATGCATGTTGTGACTATGACACCAGGGGCTCCGGGATCAAGTTCAGGCAGTACCCAGATGCAGCTCTCTAGAAACACCAGAAGGTGGTACCCATTGTGTCCCTGCATGATATGGTCACCAACTCCCACACCCAGGGCTTCCTGACTCTCTTCTCGGCCAACACAAAGTGTTATGTCTCAACTTGACATCACCAGGCCATGTTAAACTGCTTGACCCAGAGTGTTTGGGTCCTGTAGAGATAGGATCCCATGAGAAATGTCTTATTTCCCAACACCTGTGCCAGAACACAAGACCTAGCTCCTTGACTACTCCCAGCAGTGTCCGTTCTTGCCATGGGTCTGTGACTGAAACATCCTGTTTCCTAGCCTGTAGCAGAACACGAGGCCCACTTCCTTGACCACCCCTAGCAAGGGACAATGGACAAGCCACAATGGAAAAATTCCCCATCCCTTGCCAAGTCCTTCCTGTCCTATAAAACCCAGTCTGTAAGCGACAGTGGGCTGTAGTTCTCTTGCTGGAGACCCCCCTTCAGGTTTCTTCTCCTGAATAAACCTGTGCTGATGGTGAGCCGTCTCTGTGTCTAACACAGAGGAGATCAAGTCAGAAGCCCAAGAGCAGATCAATGTCAAGATGGTCGAGTGGCCCAAAGAGAACAAGGCAGAGATTGTCCCCAGATCCACGTGCTGGTATTGAGAATGCTGGGATCAAAAGGGTCCTAAACCTGAAAAGGGCTCGGGATAGGAATGAACAGACAAGACACATAATTGAGAGGACCAGAAGGCTGATGACCAACTGGCAAATTTTTTTTTTCTCAGCAAGCTTTATACAAAAGGGGAAGAGACTTAAACATCAAAAATACTCCGACCTAGTTACAACCTTTCTGTTTTGGCCACCCTGCATTCTTACTGCCAGTGTCCTTGACTAAGTATAAACTTCTTTTCAGTCAAGGGAAACCATGTAACATTCCTTCCCACCATGATAGAGACACGGTGCACCTGCAGATTCCGATCTTGTCAGAATGCTGCTAAGCCACAGTGACCTTGTCAGACTGTGGCTTTTGGTTCCCAACATTTCCTCTCTATATTTTTTTAATCAAATGTGGTGAAGGTCCGCTTTTAATTTGAAGAGCTGGTACAAGCCAGTTTGGCAGGTGACTGAAAATAAACACAGAATAAGTAAGATTAGAAGAGCCATTCCAAGCATAATCCAAAATGAGTGTCTTAATATGTTAAAGGTGTTAAAACTCTTTAAAGTGTCTAACACCTGGGCGGCCACATCTGCAGGTTGAATGATAGGCAAATCACTGTTTTGTATGTCTGATATTTCCTGGTGCAAAGCAATTAAATCTAAACTCAGGTCAATATGAGACCATACTCCTTCCAGATGCTGTTTAATACGTTCCCAGCTCCATTGAGACTCATATGGTTTAGCTGTGACACAAATCCATTGGTAGATGAGTGACACGGTTTTTATGGCTTGTACCTCATCCCCAAGCAACACAACTACTGATTCTAAGACATCAAGTCGTGTCTCAGTCTTTTTGTCAATAGCTTCTTGAGATATTAGTATTAAAGACACATTTTTAGTCAAATGATTAACATAATGAGCTGTTTGGAAACTTTGTGACTACAGTGGATGCCACAGCAGAAGCAATAAGTGACACCAGAGCCAATACTCCAGCAATAATAAGGCCAATGACTCTTTTGTACCTGGTTAAAACTTTTTCAACTTCCAGTAAAGCCTGTACTCCTGGATTGTCATACCGAGTACCATTTATCTGTACAGGCAGCATAGCAAAGACAGGCTGTTTCACTATCAGTATCCTTTTTTGATCTAAAGGTCTTGAGTTATTAATAATTAGTTAAAAGACAATGCTCACAGGTAATGTCGTAGTAAGGGTAAGGGGTTCTGTTACTACGTTCAGCTATCATGACATGACCTGTTAGTAAAAGATAAGGTGGAGAGATACAAGCAGTTATATTATGATATACAATCTGATAGTGCTGTGTTGATGACACTGTCACAGGACCCATAGCTGCTACCAACCGCCAAATAGCCTTTTGTATCACTCCATCCTGCAGTTGTGACCCAGTTCCCCTCATGGGCAGACATAGGTTGCCTTTGAGACCAGTCCCAGAGATGTTCATTTGTCCCGTACCTATCCAAGGATCACTTAACAGGTGTTGGGTACGCACAATCCAACCAAGGAGGAGTTCCATAAAACTTCTCATCCAGATCAGGACAAGGAGGAAGGCCCCCAGGTGACCCTTGTTGATTAAGAGAATAATGACCAGGAGATTCCATCTTAATAATGGTATGCCAATGTAATTCAATAAAATCATCTTGTGAGCCCAAGGCACTGGAAATTTGAGTAGTTAATTGAACATCCAAACACACAATGTCATTATTCCAGGATAAACACAGAGGAGGAGAAAATGACCTTGCAGAATAACTGAAGGAGGCCCATTGATAAGGAATATGGGAAGAGTCAGAGCCCCCCAATAAAGCAGTATCATTAGTAGAAATCTTGATGCTGGATGAGAATGGGGGATGGGGGAAGCATGCCCAATAAGTTTCTCCAGAAGTCCCACACTCCTGACAGGAGAATATGGTGACCATGGCCAGAAACAAGGTCTCCGATGTCTGAGGTTGTGATATATCGCAGCAACCCCTTGCCCTCTGTGGCCAACTTTTTGACTTGACCCCAAGTAGGCAGAGGAGAGGCATGGGTATTACGTGCCTTCTTTATAGGACGAGGGGGCAATCTCTAAGTTACTCTAATCCTTTTCACTCCTTGGTTGATCTTGTCCACTGCTTTGGGCATCACCGGAGAACTCATGATGTCTCACCAATTTTTTTGGAATCCAACGAGGAGAATCAGTATCCCTGGGGAAAATACAAAGAAAGCCTCCACCCCACATTAACACAGGGTTGGGGCCCATCCATTGATTTGTCAGTGGATCCTTCCACATGACCAGAGGATGAGTTTGTTTAAAAGGGCCCCAAAATCTTTCTGCTGCTGATCGTCCCTATCTATCTACATTAAAAAAATTTAAAACAAAAAGAATGTGATTACATCTATTAGCAGGAGTGGCATACTCTATTCTCCCTTTTTGTTTTAATAATTGAGCTTTAAGTGTCTGGTGTGTAGGCTCAACAATAAATACCTTGACCTTGAGGATTATAGGGAATGCCTGTTTTAAGATTAATACCAAAACATAAACAGAAAGAAAAAAAAGATTTGGAGGTAAAGGCAGGAACATTATCTGTTTTTATGTATTTTGGAATTTCTAAAATAGAGAAAGTGTGAGGACAATGGACATCCTTGACGGCCTCTCCAGTTTGTGCAATAGCTACAAGGAATTGAGAAAACATATCTAAGATAATATGTACAAATTGCAGCCGGCCAAACTCATGGATGTAAGTAACGTCCATCTGCCATAAATGGCCAGGTAACAAACCTCGAGGGTTGATGCCAAAAGTTGGAACAGAAAACTGCTGTGGGCACGAAGTGCAGCTGCAAACAATCTGGCATGCTGCTTCCCTGGAAAGACCAAATTGTTTTTTTGAGTGCATCAGCGTTTTGGTGATGACGGGCATGAGAATCCTGGGCCTGTTGTAAAACAAATACCTGCTGTGTAGCAGCATCTGTGATGGCATTTCCCTGTGTCAAGGGGCCAGGTAAATTAGTATGTGCACGGAGGTGACCTACAAAACAGGGAGCAGAATGGTGATGAATAAAGGCTTGTAACTGGAGGAACAGGTGAAATAATTCTTCATCTGCAGTATGGGAGATCAGTGCAGTTTCAATAATGCATAATACCTGATAAAGATATTGACTGTGAAAAGAGTAAAAGCATCATTAGAAAGGATTTCAAAAGCAAGCAAAATAGCATGTAGTTCAACATGCTGTGCAGACATAGGAGGGCAGTTCCTAGTGTGAACTCATCCATCAATGACAGCAGCAGCTGCTCCTTTGGCAAGAGCCGTCAGTAAATACCAATTTAGCCTGAGGAATATGAGTTTTGCAAATAATCTGAGGAAAAATGAAAGTTATTTTTGTAAAAATGGATTAATTTGTTTGCTGGATAGTTAGAAGAAATTTGTCCTGGAAAATCAGCCAGTGCTACCTGCCAGTCTTCTGACAATTAAAAAAGCCAGGATACCTGTGTTTTAGTAAATGGAACAACAATAATATCAGGGTCAAGACCAAAAAGATGGCGGGTGTGAAGACGGCCTTTTACAATAAGAGAAGAAATGAGGGTATGGAAAGGTATAAGTGTACAAGACCCAGAAACAGGTAAATGCTGCCATTCCAAGGAGCCATGTTTCTGCCACAGTAGCAGTTGGGGTATGTTCTGTGGCCATTAAGAGCAAATGAAGAGGTTCTGCAAGATCAATCCGGGTGACTTGTGCCAGACGAAGGGCTTTAGAAATCATCTGTATGGCCTCCTTAGCTGGAGGTGTCAGAACCTGTGGAGAGGAGGGGTCAGAGTCTCCCTTGTGGACATCAAAAAGAGGCTTTAGATCTCCAGTAGTTAGCTTTAAGGTAGGATGAAGCCAATTAATGTCACCTGAAAGTTTTTGAAAGTCACTAAATGTTTTAAAATCGTCAAATCTAAGTTGAGGGAGTGTTGGTTTTATCAGGGAACCATTAATAATATGTCCTAAATACGAATAGGGGGCTTGCTTTTGAACCTTTTCTGTGCCAATGCATAACCCAAAAGCAACCAAGGCATGGCGAGTATTATCAAAGATAAGATGTAATTGACTCTCCTCTGAAGAAGCGAGGAGGATATCATGCATATAACGAATGCTGTAAGCATCAGGGAACTGCAATCGGGCAGGAGCAAGAGCCTGAGCACGAGTTTTTGACACAGAGTAGGACTATTAGCTGTACCTTGGGGTAATACCTTCCATTGAAATCTATGCATGGGTTCCTGGAAGTTAATGGCTGGCAGGCTGAAAGCAAACCTGGGAGAGTCATTAGGATGTAAAGGTATAGTGAAAAAAACAATCTTTCAAATCTGTAGCAACTAAATGAAAACGTGAAGGAATGGCAGTAGGGGAAGGAAGGCCTGGCTGCAGAGAACCCATAATCTGCATAGTTTTGTTAATAGCTCGCAGATCCTGCAAGAGCCTCCATTACCTCACTTCTTTTTTATTACAAATATGGGAGTATTCCAGGGGCTAGCAGTAGGTTCCATATGCCCTTCCTGTAACTGTTCCTGCACTAACTGGTGAGCAGCAGCTAATTTCTCCTTAGTAAGGGGCCACTGATCCCCCCCCAGACAGGCTCATCTGACAGCCAAGTAATTGCATCAGCAGTCTGCAGTGGAGGAGTCATCAGAGCCCCTGTAAAAAATGTTTAAACCCCAAACATGTCGATTATTTTTTTGGAGGGGCTTGATGGGCTGAGTTATATACCCTGATGGATGATGACACCCAGTTCTGCCCATGGGTCAAAACCTTGATTTAACATAATTTGAGTGACTTGGGTATTAGGACTAACAAGTAATAGCCCCATATCCTTTAGTACATCACGTTCCCATAAATTAATAGGGAGACGTGATAGGATACATGGCTGAAAGTAGCCAGTATTTCCATCTGGATCCTCCCACTGAAGAAGTGAAGAACTTTGATAAGGAGACTGGTTCTGTCCTATGCCACAGGCTGAGTTATGGCTGGCTGCAAGGGCCAGGCATCAGGCCAATGAAACAAAGAAAGCACTGAAACATCTGCTCCAGTATCAATTAACCCTTTAAATGTTTTACCATTAATTTTAAGCTCTAACTCTGATGAGAGTCTCTGATCTGTTGAATCCGATAAGCTTTATTGGAGGACCCAAACCCTTTTGTACCCCCAGATTGATTGGTTAATACCCTATCCGAGCCCAAAAGATAAGGAATTAGAATTAGCTCCACTAAGTTTTGCTCAGGAGTGAGGGTAACAATGGTGGAGAGAGTACAAGCCATGACTTTAATTTCCCCCTGAAAGTTGGAATCAATCACCCCTGGAAAGACATGAAGTCCCTTCATGGTCATACCACCTCGTCCTAAAAGCAAGCCAACACTACCTACAGGCAGTGGCCCATAAATCCCTGTAGGAATGGCTCGAGTGCCCATTTCAGGGGTTAATACGACTCTGGAGGCGGGGCTGAGGTCCAGTCCTGCACTTCCAGGGGTTGCTCCTTGAAGATCAGAAATCCCCCGTTTGGATTCTGAGCTGGTTTGAATGTTATTGCTGCCATTGTCTGAAGGGGCTGGCAGCCGGGCTCCTGAGGGAGTTTCCCTGCTGTGCATTAGATTGACTGAATAGCTGTGATGGGCTGGTCCTCAGCAGTATACCGAGAGTGACATTGATTTGCCCAATGCCATCCTCTCCAGCATCTCGGACAAAGTGCAGGAGGAAGCAGCATTTGTCCTCCAGTTTCAGAAGGAATAGGCTTGGAGGTACCTCCTGACTTCTGAGGACACTGCTTAGCCAAATGTCCAGGTTTTCCACAATTAAAACAATTTCCTCGAGACTGCTTGCTGGATTGATGAGTTGTTTTCCATAACTGCGGTGGCGTCATTCCCCTCACTGCAGCGGCCATAGCCACACCTTGCGAATGGGAAGGTCCTGTATCAGTGCACAATCTAATGTCATGTGCCAAAGTTCCCTTTTTTCTATAGTGCCAAATGGTCATTTGACAAGCAGCATTAGCATTTTCAAAAGCCAGTTGCTTTACTAAGATCATCCCTGCTTCTCCCTCTACCACCAATCTTCCTACAGCTTGCCACAAATGGGAAACAAAATCCTGATAGGGTTCATCTGGCCCTTGCCTGATTCTACTTAGCTCCTCTCTAAACCCAAAGAAGGAAGTCGCCTCCAGGCCTGCTCAGCCAAAGTATTTACCTGCCTATAGCATTCCTCGGAGAAATCCAGCTGCTGCTGCACACTTCCCCATTGGCCTTCTCCTGCCAGTTGATCAGCAGTTAAGGAGATCTGGGTGCCTGATTCCTATCGGCTTGACCAAGGCATCTATCTTGAAACTCAGATCTCCATAGCAGATAATCACCTCCGAAAGACAAGCCTTGGCTATGGCCTTCCACTCCGCGTGAGGCAAAGGCTCGCTCACCAATGTTTCAACTATTCCCAGAGTGAAAGGAGCAGTAGGTCCATACTGCATCACTGCCACTTTCAGTTCCTTTAAAATTTTAAAGGACAAAGCCTCATAGACCTTCTGACTCCCCCGTAACTGAATAGGGAAGTAATGGAATCCCTTCATAATCTTTTCGCTGCTGCCTAGCCTCCCACATGGCCCCTTGTAAAGGGGACAGATCAAAAGTCTCACAGCCACTTACCACAGGGCCATTATGAGGTGGCTTAAAAGAAACCACTTTTGGGGCCTTGGAGACAGATAATTTTTTAAGGAGGTGCATTAGAGTAGGAGAGTCATGATACCGAGCAGCCTCCTCTTCCGATCCGGCCTCTTCCTCCAGGGACAAGATATCAGAGTCAGATCAAACTCATCCTCTGGAGGATGGCCACGGGGCTCATCAGGGGGTGGCAAACTTAGATCCGAAAGAGAGATGAGGGCAAGTTTGTATTTCAATTTTTCTCTCTGGAATCTCCTCCCGGTCACACCTCAGCAGTGGAATAGTGGTGACCTCGGGCAGTGGGTCAAGGCAATCACTAATCAGGTTCCATAAAGAGAAGGCATCTAGAAGGACTCGAGTAGGTCCCTTGCACTATAATGATCTTTTATTCGCTCCCCCACCCTCTCCCATGTTTTCAAGTTAATAGTTCTCTTATCAGGAAACCAAGGACACACATTTGGAACATAAGACAAAAACCTCTCTAGTTGACTTTTAGACACTTTACAGCCTCTACTACACAACACTGAACATCAAATTTTTGTAAAGAGAACCTGCTCCTTACTTTCTTGTTGGCCCATTTCTCTCTCGATGTTGCTCCATATCCTTGAAAATGAAACTAAAATTGTGTTTGAGCCTTCTCTGGAGCCGTCCTTACCTTAAGCCTCTGTTCAGGTCCCTGTTCGGGCGCCATGTGCTGGTATCACAAGGGTCCTAAACCTGAAAAGGGCTCGGGATAGGAATGAACAGATAAGACACATATTGAGAGGACCAGAAGGCTGATGACCAACTGGCAAAATTTTATTTTTCTCAGAAAGCTTTATACAAAAGAGGAAGAGACTTAAACATCAAAAACACCCTGACGTGGTTGCAACCTTTCTGTTTTGGCCACCCTACATTCTTACTGCCAGTGTCCTTAACTAAGTGTAAACGTCTTTTCAGTCAAGGGAAATCATTTAACATTCCTTCCCACCATGATAGAGACATGGTGCACCTGCAGATTCCGACCTTGTCGGAATGCTGCTAAGCCACCCCAACCTCATCAGACCGTGGATTTTGGTTCCCAACAGAGAGCTTCTCCTTCCTCCACTGGGCCCTGGAGGCTAGCAAGTATGGAGTCCAGCTATGACCTGCAGAAAGGATTCTCCAATTAATTCTCATCCTCTCCTCTTTCCTATTATTCCTCCTTCTCCCTCTCCCTACCCCCTCCTTTGGTTCATTCTTTTACTATTATTACTTTCACCTTTATTTTAACTTCATAGCTTATTCTAATTATTTTTGCCACTTCTTTGCTGTGGTTATTGGTAGTAGAGCAGGTACTTGTCTTTCACTGGTTTTAGTGTATTTCTATGTCTGGTTGGGTTTTGGTGTTGCTCCTCTGTTCCCACTGGCCAGGGTGGTGTGTGAGCTGAGGACTGGGCCAGTCAAGAGTGTGCTGTCAGTGTCAGGGCTGCATTCACTTCAAAAGCATACTAGGAGCCATTCTGTCTCCACAAGCTTTGCAGCTGGAGGGCCTGGTGGGTGGGTTTCCACTTGCTCCAGAGACCTCCCCAGTTTGTGCATCTAAGCCAAGAGGCATCCCCAGAGTGTGTCAGAGAGTGGGAGAAGCAAACAGAGCACTGAGTTCTGCCCAGGAAGGGGGCTTCAAAGAGAATGGGGTATACTGCCTGCCTATCTAGTGCTTTCAGACCCTGCCCAGCAGTGAATCACCCTGTGGGAAACCTAGGCATTCCTTGGACCTGGGCTCAGAGGTCTCCATTCTGTGTGGCAGCAAATCTCAAGGGACAGTGAGGCAGCTCTGGAAGCTGAGCAATGAGCTATCAATGGCCACGTGCTCAGAGCCCTTGGTCTCCATGGTAATCCACCAGCAGTGGAGCTCCATCCTCACCACAGAGGGTAGGGCCCCCACCACTGTCCCCTCTATGTTCCCTGTTTCTTAAATCTCTCAGAGGGTCCACATCTGTCCCTCCCCCTGTCCATGACTGCTGCTTATGATGGGCTCTCCCTCACACACTGTGGCAGGGTGTCCCCAGGGTCCCTGACTTCTGACCAATCCTTGCTTTTTGGTTCCCAGAGGAGCTCAGTCTCAAACAATAGGCCCCTCTTGAGATGGCACCTGGCTGTAGCACTCAGATTTCTCTCCAATGCTGGCTGCAAGTAGGGGGAGTGACTGTCACACCAAATTGCTACAATGGATTTAAGGGTTCTGACAACTGTGGATTTCTCCAGAGGCTAGGTCTGCCAGTCTGTTGTCACCAGGGCTACCTGGCTTACCTGCTGGGTGTGCCTTTAGCTTCCGCTTCCCCTACCCCAGCCAGGGTTGGAGCTGCAGGCTATGTCCTACTTTTCTCTGTGTCACCTTTCTGTTTCTCTGTGCTTTTTAGTGGTTCTGTCACTCCTTTCTTGATTCTTCTTTTTTTTTTTTTTTTGGTGGTACTGGGGTTTGAACTTAGGGTTTCAAGTGTGCTAGGCAGATGCTCTACCACTTGAGCCACACCTCCAGACTGATGGCTGATACTCTTCTCTTTCTGTCCTTGGAATATAGTTTCTCCTTTGTTTTGTTTCCCTATTGTTTTGCAATGTCTCCCAAAGGCTCATGGCTTTTTGTGTTTTTGTTTTTGGGGCTTTTTTTTGGGGTGGGAGGAGGCTGTTCTGAGGGTTGAAATAGGGATCCTTTTTTTTTTTTAGTTTGCTTTTCAGTTAGGGTGTTGTGCAGGCCAGACTTGAACAGTGATCTTCTTCTGCCTCCTTAGTAACTGGGATTGCAGATGCATGCCACCACCCCGGCCCCAAAGCTCATGTTTTAAAGGTTTGTTTTCCAGCCTGTAGCATAATTGTGAGGCTATGGAGCCTTTAGGAGGTGGGGCCTAGTGGGAGGAAGTCTGGTCATTGGAGGTGTGCCCTTGAAGGTGGTATTGGGACCCTGGCCCTTTCCCATCTCTCCTAGCCATTGTGAAGGGACCAACTTGCTTCAGTGCCTGCTCCCCCCATAACATGCTGTCTTGTCACAGGCCCAAAAGCAATGGAGCCAACTGACCATGGACTGAAACCTTTAAAACTGTGAGCCAAAATATAGACCTTTCCTCTTAATAAGTAGTTTGTCTTAGGTATTTTCCTACAGACTAACACAGAGACAAAGAAAAGTCTTGGGAGTTTTAAGGGCAAGATCAAGGAGGTCACGGTCCCTGGCTGCCCTGGTTTGGTGAGCTGGGAGGTTAGGGGTGCCCTGAATCTATGGGCATCAGGGCTGGGGTCCAAGACTGGCAGTTTTTTTTTCTTTTAAAAAATCTACTGGTTTCTTCAGTTTAGCTCTGTGTTTGTTATTCAGTCCACATTTC
Source organism: Castor canadensis (assembly GCF_047511655.1). Taxonomy (NCBI): domain Eukaryota; kingdom Metazoa; phylum Chordata; class Mammalia; order Rodentia; family Castoridae; genus Castor; species Castor canadensis. The sequence continues at coordinate 51,140,253 of NC_133389.1, forward strand.
CCTCCTTGGGAAGAAGCAGCCTTTTGGGCTGCTTGCTGCCAGAGGCAGCAAGTCAGGCTGGTACACTTGCCTAGCACCCTTGTCCCATCTTGTCACAGCACCTCCCTGCCTGTAGAACCCTCTTGGGAAACAGAGGACTTCTTATGCCAGTGTTAGGACCTCAAACCACAGGCTGGGAAAATGGGAGCTGTCTCCTCCCGGTCACAGCAAAGAATATTTACTTCTGAGTAGGATTGGAGGCATTTCCTCTGTGAAGATAAGTGAAGACACACATCAGAGCCAGGGCCGTCCTGCTGGCTGTTCTGGGGACAGGCGCTGCTCTCTGGGCCCCCACTCCCAGCCCCCTCTGGAATTTTGCTTGCACAAGGGATCCCAAACTTTCTAGGCAAGAAATGGTTCCCACCTATGTATATTATCAGACTGTCAAACTTGGGGTCAACCAAAGAAAATTGTTCATTTAACTTCTGTTCTGTGTCTCTTTCTAAAGATGTTCCATATGAGTGTGGAATAACAATAAATATCATGATACCTGGTGAATATGACATATCACATTTAATGATAGTTACATGAACGCCTATCCAGCACCTAGTACGTGCCAACAATTCAATCAACACTGTGGGTTTCATTTACCTATGAGGATCAGGAGGCTCAGAGATTAAACAAATTCTTTACAGGATTCCATTTGTCAGGAGCTGTGCTAAGACCCCAAATTGGTTTTCTTTTCTCTTTCCTCCTCTGCTTCTCTCCTTTCTTTTTTTCAAATATCTCAAGGCTATATTCCTGACATCACACACACCTTCTGTCTTTGATGAGAGCACTGAAGTGTCAGGAAATGAGGTGGTCTGAGAAGTTACTGGAAGTAAAAGTTTCAAGCTGAATGTGAAGACTCAGGCAGTTATAACCTGACTCACTTTCCTGTACTTGGAGTTTTCCTATGGCAGGGTTCCCTGAACTGGGACTCTTGGTGAGGTGAACCAACCCTTCTGTACCACAAGGGGTCAGTAAAACCCTCTCAGTGAATTAGAGTCCTGTGCCTGTCTTGACCATGCCAGGCTCCCTCTAGAGGCCAGGAGGTATTGCATTGGTGAAGGACCTCAACCTTCACCATTCTCTTCTCCATCACGCTGCTTTATTCAAGCTGTACTCGCCCTGCACCTGCACTCCATCTTCATGTTACCATGTGGTGAGAAACAAATAGAAGGAGGAGCACAGTTCCAATTCATGCTTTACTTTTAGTTTAAGTAGAGTTTTAGTTAAAAAATGCTGAACATGAAATGTGGTTATCAGCAGGGTGTGGTGGAACACTCTGTAATCCCAGCCAGTCATGAGGCTGAGACAGGAAGATTGAGAGTTCAAGGTATGTTTGGGCTACGTAGGAAGACCCTGTCTCAAAATAAAACAAAATAAGGTTACAATTGATTTCTTAAAGTTCCTTATCTTGCTAAGCATGGTGGTGTACACCTGTAATCCCAGCACTCAGGAGGCTGAGGCAGAAGGAACTCCAAGAGTTCCAGGCCAGCCAAAGCTACATATCAAGAGCCTATTTCAATGCCCACCTTCCCCACCCCTCAGAAAAAATTACACATTTTGCAATTACTGTGTCTGAGCAAGAAATAATATGTCTAAGGCAGTAACACCATGAGCACGTGTGAAGTGGCTTCTGAGTGACAGGCACCATGAGTCATGCTTTCTGTGGCATTTGAGCTCCGGCAGCCTGGCCCCAGGGTCTCTCCCTTGTGGATTGTGAAATACTTCTCTCTACCAGAGAAACCAAAACCAGTGTCTTCCACAGTTCTGGAAGGATGGCTTTCAGTTGTGTAAGCTAACATGGACATTTAGGAGGTGGAGTTTGATTTTGTGGGGCCAGGAGTTCAAATCATTTCAGTCCTTTCTTTAAGAAAACGACAAATATAAATGTAGATATGAATGTATAATTTTATTTAGATCAGGAAAATAAACCACAACAAATCACAGCAAAAGGAGTACACATATCTCCAAATCCCAGAAAAAAGGCATATTTTTATTAATAAGCTCCCTGACATCCCTAATGTTCCCTCCCTCATGTCTTTGGCTTTAAACCGTTTAATTATCTTTCAGCATTTCGGCGATTTTGCAAACTCTTTTTTTTAAATAAGCAAAATAGATAATTTAGCTATTCTTTCAGCATGACTGTGTGATAATTATTATTGGTATAGGATGCTTACTGCATGGGATTTTACACAGAGTCACGGCTTGCAATTTGGGGTGCTGCTACAGTTTTATCCCATACAAATGCAGGAATTCTGAAAATTCTATTTCATGCAGCCCCCTTTAAAAAGAAGGAAAATGAAGTTATTCATAATTGTACCTGCCATATTATCAAATATAGTCTTGGCAGGAGAGGACTTCAGTTTGACCAGGTGCTAGTGGAATCCTTTATGTGTCTGACAGTTAAAAGAAATTGTCAAGCTCACTTCTTGAACTGCCTTTGTCCTGCACACTTCTGGAGTCAGGCACCATGGGACACAGAGTCATGCAATACCCCCACTCCTTTCCAGAATACGGCCAGGAGGGAGAGTGTTCTCCAGGCTGTCTTCATCAGAATGGCTTCTAAATAGCTTAGGTACTCACATGCAGAAGTAACTGTGAGTCACATTAATGCACAGTCTAACTCAACTTCAAATTAATGTAGTCTCATCTAAAAATCCCCTTGATTCCTCCATCACCACCTCACAGAAGTAGAAAGCAGGAGTAGAAAGAGAAGGGTCTTCACTGATTTCTGCTCTGTTTTGTAATTGTTGCCTCTTTTACAAACCACATGCCCATATGAACTCCCTGCTGGGAGGGACCCTGCACCTTTGACTTCATTGGCTCTAGAGCAACCCCTGTGTCCACCCTCAGACAGCCAATTCGCCTACCAGCCCTAGAGGCTGTTCAGAGAGTGCCACCAGACATGCTCACCACTGCCAACAAGGACATGTTGTCTGTCTACCGTTAGGACTGCTCCAACGGCAAGCAAACAAGTCACAAGACTTCCTGATACCCACTAATACTGCAGCCTCCACCTTGGGTAAAATGGCATGATTGTGGCCATGGGTCACTGTTGTAAGAAAGGTCAGGGACAACTGTAGTGAAGATGAATGTTCAATTGGGAAGGATATATGACCTCCTTGGTTGGCTCAGAACTGCCCACTTTTCCCAGGGGTCAGAGATGTTAAAAGCTTCTCATATTTTAATCGACACAATAATTGTACAGATTTACAAAGGTACAGTATGTACTGTGACAAAATAAATGGACAGAGAGCAAGTCAGGCAATTTATCACCTCAAATACTTATGATTTCTTTATGTTGGAAATTTTCAAAATCCTTTCTTCTGGCTGTTTTGAAATACGCAATAAATTACTTTTAACTGTAGTTACCCTCGTGGGCTACAGAACACTGGAACCTAGTCTTCTTGTCTGACTGTATTTTTGTATCCAGTAACCAATCCTTCTCTTCCCTCCCGTCTCCTATCCTGTAGTAAACACTATTCTGCTCTCTCTATTTCTATGAAATCAACTTTTTAGCTTCTCCATATCAGTGAGAACATGCAATATTTGTCTTTCTCTGCTTGGCTTATTTATTATTTCACTTAACACAATGTCCTCTATTGTTCATCCACGTTTCCACAAGTGGCAAGATTTCTTTATTTTTTTTATGGCTCCATCGTGTACATATACCACATTTTCTTCATCCATCCATTTACTGATGGACACATAAGTGTCCATAATACCTTGGCTAATGTAAAATGGGAGTGCACATGTCTCTTTGGCACACTGATTTTCTTCCATTTGGATAAATCCCCAGCAGTGGGATTGCCAATCATAGGTAGCTCTATTTTCAGCTTTTTTGAGTAGCCTCCCCACTGTTCTCCAGAATGGCTATACTGATTTGCATTCCCACCAACTGTGTCTAAGTTTCCTTTTCTCCTCATTCTCACCAGCACTTGTTAGTTAGCTTTTGGCTTTTTGCTAGTAACCATTCTTACTGGGGTAAGGTGGATCTTGTGGTTTTGATTTGCATTTCTGTGATGGTTTCTGATGCAGAGCATTTTTTATACACTCATGTCCATTTGTGTGTTTCCTTTTGAGAACTGTCTAGTTTGGATCATTTGCTCATCTCCTGGATTATTTGGTTTTTTGCTGTTATTTGAGTTCCTTCTATATTCTGGGTATTACTCCCTTGTTGGATGAATAGTTTGCACATATTTTCTTCCAAGGGATGATCAAAGCCTTGCTTATGCTTTGCTTCTTGGCCTACAGTCTCCCCCACCCCCCTCACCCCACCACATTCCCATCCCAGCCAGAGCCTTCCCGCCAGATCCAGGCCCAAGCTCTCTCCTCTATCTGAACTTCTTCTACAAGTCTGCAAAAACAATTTTTGCAACAAATATTTGTTAAGTACCCATTCTGGCCTAGCCTGCGGTTAGGTTGCATCTCAGTGAGTTGCTTACAAAGCATTTTATGTGAGTAGATCTCTGTTTAGTCAGATTATAAACAAATTGGTGACAAGGAGCAGGATCTCCCTCCGGCCTATCGCAGTTGTGGGCATGTCAGCACTGAATAAATACTTCTTTGATTGATGTGGTCCTGTCTTCTCTCTGAGGACCAAACCTCTTGGCAGCTTCCTCCTAAGCAGCCTGGAGACCCCCTAGCTGGGTGGAGACGGTGGGCTATCGCCTCCAGAAATTCTCATGGACTTCTCCCCAAACCTTGCTGAAGGGCTTTTGGCCACTCTGCAGCCCAGCTTTGAAGTAACTTTTCTTCTTGAGTGAGCTGGTTAGAAGTCCTGATTTTTAACAAGGTGGTAATCCAAACTTAGTCACTGGCTCCCCCACCCCCACCCCAAATTCCTTCCTTAGCGAAGTAGTAAAGCTGGAGGGCGCTTGGAACCAGATCAAAGTCAATATCCCAGAATGCAAAGCAGCCATGCCAGTGTGCCTGGTTTGTCTGACCTTCCAGTCCTGCTGCTGTCCCGGGAGCCAGCATGTGGAGCAAGGGAAGAGCGGGTCATCCCTGAGCTGGGCTCTTAGCCCCCTCTGCTGTACCAAGCTGAGTGAGACCTTGGCCAAGTCACATCACCTCCCAGCCCTGCTGCTTCCTCTGGGAACTGGGGGCACTAACAGAACCCAGCGCCTCTGGCAGTCATGGGATTCTGATTGTGGAAGACAGGGGTGACTTGGTGCCAGGTAGCGTGGATCTCCTCTCTCGTTCCCTCCATCCCAGTTCCATAGGTTTCCTTGTCCTAATGCACCCAACTGCAAATGCAGAGGGCTTATGCTCCAAGCTCCAGAACCCCAAACATTCTCTTTCATCCTGCCTGTGGGCCTTTGGTAGCCAGGGCTGGTGTAAAGATGTAGGAACAGGCTTGGGATTTTTAGGAAGAGCTCAGAGAATTCTGTTCCCATGAGCAAAGTGTGGCCCTGTGACATCAGAAGGTCTTAGAACATTACCTTGCTTCCCACGCAGGTGGACATCTAACAGCAGTGAGAAACCTTCAGACAAAGAGGACCAGTATCTGATTTTGTCAAACTTAGATTTTTTTGCTATGCTAATTTAATTTCAGGCCTGGGCTTATGAGGCCTGTGATTTGTTGCCCCGAAAGGTGTTACGGGATCTTTATCTAGGTCTTAAGCCAGCAAAAATCTTTTATCTGGGGCTGATCAAGCAACCTCTGTCTCAGCTTCCTCATCTGTCAAATGGGCACATTAGTGACACCTGCCTTACAGGGGAGTTTTTTTAAATTTGTGGCCCTGGAGTTTGAACTCAGGGCCTACACCTTGAGCCATTCCACCATCCCTTTTTTGTGATGAGTTTTTTCAAGACAGGATCTCGCAAACTATTTCGCCCGGGCTGGCTTCAAGCCTCAATCATCCTGATCTCTGCCTCCCCAGTAGCTAGGATGATAGGCTTGAACCACCGATGCCCAGCAACAGAGGAGTTTTGTGTAAATGTCTCCCTCATCACCATAAATGGATCTAAGCTTAGTGTCTATATTTCCTTTTCCTCCTCCCTTAAACCCAACCCATTCGCAAATCCTGTCAATCTGTCTTGAAGAAGGGTCTAGAATCTGACCACTGCTCATTGCCTCCAATCCTAGCCTGGCCCAAGCCATCTTCTCTTGCCTTCTTTAGGCAATGACCTCCAAGAGTAATGTGTTTATCACGTACGTCAGATTAAATCTCTCCCCCCGCCCCTCTGAAGGCTTTGATCCAGCCCCACAGTGTCCTCCCTCCCTAGTCTCTCAGCATTTTGCCGGCCTGCTAGGCCCATTCAACTTCTTTTCATTTCTTGAACATTCCAGGCACCCTCTTACCTCAGAGTCCTTCAGTTGCTGCCCCTTCTACCCAGAATGCCTTTCCTGTGGATACCCACAGGGCTCACTCCCTGGTCACTCCTTCCCTAACTCCCCCGGCCCCTTCCTCTTATCGCAGTTTCCTATTTGCTATTTCTCTCACCCAACTAGAAGGCCAGTCCTGTGTGGAGAGGGGCTTTGTCTCTTTTGATTGCAATTATTTCTGCAGACCTCTGAACAGTGTGGGCATATCATCACAGACCTTCATTAAATATGTGTTAGAGACCCGGGTAAGTGCGGCCACACGAACTCCCTTCAGAAACTAAAGGGAACTTCACGTGAGGGTGCCTGTCACCATTTCTTGCTTGTTTACTATGGCCAGTGCCCTTGGCAAGGGTTTACCATACGTTATTACTATTCCACCCAGCCCTCACAGCAGGAGAGTGACAGGTGCTTAGTGCAACCTTTCTTCTACCTAGTATCATTTATTATTTTTTGATAAAAGAAATTATCTTCTTAATAACCGAGGTATCAATGAGAAAGAAGGAGCATGGTGGATTAAAATGTTACAAGAGTACCCAGAGCAACTGCTGACGTCCTAAAAACGTGACATGTGGTAGCGGCCTTGTGTCTGTTTCCCCAAACCAACTTCAACAAACCGGGCTGCACAAGACATTGTGTAAGGCCAATGGTCCCCTCTGAGGTGCGCTGGCCTCTGGTTCCCTTGTCCTTCCTCTCTCCTAAACTTCTAGCAACTTCATTGCTGGGAAAAAGGCCAACAGAGGAAAACCCCACAGACAGCCTGAGAGTCCTTGATCTGAGAGGGCCTTCAGGATCATGCTTCCTGCCCCTCCTCCTTGCTGAGGGGACAGCTTCTTCCTCCCTTCCCTCCTGCCTCCCTGTCTTCCTCCCTTCCCTCCTGCCTCCCTGTCTTCCTTCCTTTCTCCCTCCTTCCTCCCTGTCTTCCTTCCTTTCTCCCTCCTTCTGTCCTTACTTCCTTTCTTTCTCTCTTTTGAGATGAAGTCTCCCTACATTACCCAGGTTGGCTCCACACTCCTGGGCTCAAGTGAGCCTCCTGCTTCAGCCTCCTGAGCAGCGGGACTACAGGTGTGTGCCACTGTGCCGGTGTATCTATGTATCTTGAACTTTGTAAACGATCTGAAGGTTTTAAGGAACAAAGAGTCACACTAGCTCTATTTTTTTGCTGACTTCTTCCTGCAAAGCTGAGCTTGGGGATTTTACTTGGATTCTTGAACACAAACCTTTGAGGTCTTATTATTCTCTTGTGATACACGGGCATTTGTTCTGATGACAGCAAAATAACAGCACACTTGGTTACATGAAGTGCTGGATTTCCACTGCCCAGTACAGTGACATCTCTTCTGAAAGCTGGCTGTCAGAGTCTCTTAGCCTCAGTCAGAAATCCCAGTCTGGGGTGGAAAATATTCTTGAAAAGATTTGCAAGCAGGAGGTAAGACAACTTTGTTCAGAAGGGTAGTAAAGAAGAATGAAAAAGAAAAGAAAAGAAGGGTAGTGAGATTTTCCTTCATCCTCATTTGGAAACTACTTAAGAAAGCAAGAAAGGAAAGAGAGAAAGAGTGAAAATGTTATAGGAACTTTTTTCCTTCTTTGTTTTATTTGTCCACGAAATACAGTTTCATTTCAAAATACGTGCTTGCTATTGTTTTCACCAAAGAAGTGAAAGCACTTGTAAAACATTGTGTCTTTTCAGAATTCTTTCTGATTGCCAGAAACAGGAAAAAATCCTAATTTCCTATGAAATGCCAGTATTGGTATAACGTACCAGTACCAGGCAGTGCGGTTGTGCTCTGCACTTCCTGGGCGTCTGGCTCGAATATTATTTTAAGAAGACATGGAGGACGCTCTGGTGCCAGGTAGGTGCTGCCTGGACGCTTCGTGATGAAGATGAACAGCCTGTAAGTGCGTGTACTGGGCTTAAGGAACATCACACCACAGCACGTAAAATCCCGTGCCAGATCTCACACAGCTGCCAGAGCACATCCGCCCCTGTCTCCCTGGACGATCCTTCCCCAAAATCGAGGCCTGGCACCTTGCCCTGGACGCTGGCCAACTGGACATGAGCAGACCAGCATGGAGAGGGAAATCCAGATATGTTCCCCTATAAATCTCAACCCAAGCCAAACCCTGATGGTGTGTGTTTGTGGGCAGTGGAGGAAGGGCGCATTGAGTGGAATTTGCAGATAAACTCCAACCTTATTTTAGACAACCAGAGGGGGGAAAATCGTTTGCAAGTCTCTGCTTTTAAATGCACCGGTGAAGGAGGCAAGCAGCTTACAACTAACTAGAGTACTTGGAGTCTTTTCAGTCTTACTGGTCTGCTTTCTAGGTGAGGAGTGAATGAAGGGTGAAATGGCCAAAAATGGGTGCCTAGTGGAGCTGGAAAAGCAGAAAGAACCCGGCATTTTCAACTGGAAAATGAATTTCTGTACAATCCATACTTAGCCATAGTTGTGATTTCCTTCATAATTTCTATGCATTAGCATCTAACTGTGCAAAACGCAGAGGTGCTTGAATTAATATTTTAAGTGCCTCATGTTAAATGCCTTAATCCTTCAGATAGAAATTGTATATCTAAGAGTCAGATACTGTATACATCCCTGTAAGTAAACACTCAGACATGGCATAGTAAGACACACACCACATAGCTATTAGGGGTTTCCCTGGGAAGGCAGGGAGGGCTGGGTGGGAGGAAGAGGCAGGAGAAGGGGAGAGAGGGGGCAAAAGGGGGCCCTTTAAACAGTTTTTTTGTTTAAATTTTAAAGTGAGACTACAGATGTTCCTTGATGGATGATGGGGTTATGTCACAATAAACCTGCTGTAATTTGTAAGTATTGTAAGTGGAAAACCCACCCACTATCCCTACCCGACGGTGCCATGAGCTTGGCCCTTGTGGTCACAGGTTCAGTGAGGCCTTGCACAGGCTAGGCAGGCAATTCTACCACCAAACTACGTCTCAGCCCTATGTGATTCTTACATTGCGACAGTGCTTTAAAATTTCCTTGTGTTTCAGTAGTCTTGAAAGTTAGGTGCACAGGCTTTCCTCTGTTTTACAAGTGAAGAATTGTGATAGAAAGATGAAAGGTATTTTTTTGATGTCTTGGGACAGCAAATAGTCAGCAAAGGGTAGAAACTTGTTATGTTTTCAGTTTTTCATTGATGAATTCCTTTTTGGTCTGACTCATGATTGTTACAGCTTCTGACTAGATCGCCATAATTTTTTTGTTCCTAATGTTCAAGAATCTTCGAGTAAAATCTCTTTGCTAGTCAGCACTAGTAGGGAAGTATACCTTCCATCCTTCCAGAGTCTTCTGAAAAGGTTTTCTGTGAACTTCTCAAAGTTCATCCCCTAGAGGCTGACTGGGGCCCTTGACACCAGCCACGAGGATGGTGTTTGGGACCAGAGTGAGTGTTCTCAGTCACTTCTCATGGGTAACAGAAGGTGACAATACAAAGGGAAATGATGCACTGTGTGTGTGGGGGGAGGTGCAAATTGATACATCTCCTTTCTTGACAATGTGGACGTGGCTTTTCTCTGTCTTACCCATTTCAAACCTCATAAATTCAAAGACTGATAATGTTGGAGAAAATTGAATTGGCTTCCCTTAGAACAAACAGTCTATATTTTCTCTTTGCTATGAATTGGGATTTGGAAGAAACATAGCAATATTTATAGTATAGAAGAAATCATGCCAGTCAAATGAAGAAGATACATTTTCTGAAGGCTGCCCCATTGGAGAAGGGGTGAAAATGTCAGTGGAGAGAGAACTTGACAGGTACAGTACAACTTATCAGGCCTTAAAGTAACTGGCTGAGGTTAGCCTCAGTTCAGACATGTCAGAGCTGTCAGAAGCCAGCCCTGAAATCTGTAAGACATTACAGACTGAGAACCCAGAGAAGATGGGGGGAAGGCCTCCATGGGAATCACACACACACACACACACACACACACACAACCACGAGCACACGCGCACACAGACATGCACACACACACGAGCACGCACACACACACACATAGGAGTCTTGAGTGCCTCTGTGCTTTTGGCCTGACTCTTGGTAATACTTGGAGTTTGCTTTTTTGTTGTTGCAGGGTTACTAAATTTGCTGAGTTTTTGTTCTTTGGTTCCTGAACTTGGTCCATTGCACTCCTGGGACAATTCATCAGTGTGCAGCGGGGAGCCGTGGGTCAGCTCTGTAGACAGAGCCAGCACAACCCTCCATGTTGGCCGGGGACAGCACGAGTGCACACAACACTTTCAGAGGCTTGAGGTCGTTAGGACTGCGATTGGGATGTCAGTGGGAGCCAGCAGATGGAACAAGCCAGCTCAAATGTGGCATCTTTCTCTGACCTGCTCACTTCCAGGTGAGAGAGAAAATGCAATTACCATCCACCCCAAGAGGCCGTATAAAACGCCATATTGCAAAGAGATGGAACTTAGGCTTGGAACTTAGTGCCAAGCTTGCCTGTGGCCTTCAGTAATCTACTTAACTACTTTGACCCTTGGTTTCACTGCAGGTCACCTGTTCATAACAGGAATAATTAATTCCTAAGGCTTCTACGAGATCAAGTGGGATAATGGAGGGAAATTAGTTGTAGTCTACAAAGTGAAGTCCCGGTGTTATCATCATTAATAGGAGCAGAGCAGAGTGACCGAGGGATGGGACTGCTGGTGGCTTCCCCGGAGGACTGCAGGGGACGGTGAGATAGAAAGAATTCTGACTGCACAGAAGACAGCAGAAGAAACACAAGTCCCTAATTGAAAAAGGGTCTTCCAGGGCGCATATTTTGGTCTCCTCCTCTCCACTCTTGCCTTGAAGGGGGTCTTACACCCTTATAAAGAGTTGTCTAACAAATCAAGAAATGCTCACCTGTGTGATCCAGGCTGGTGGCGGGGAGGAGGGAGGTTTGGGATTCCCTGGTATAAGTCTTGATAGAGAATTTTTATCCGAAAAAAGAAAATCCTATGGTGTGACATGATGGGTTTATTTCCTGCTTGTGTAGTCTTGGCTTCCTGACAGTTGCTCTTTCTAACTAACGCCCCAGTTCACGTAACTTCTCTTAGACAGGATGACTCGCAATGCAAGAGGCCATGTTTCTATTTTATTTTTAAGATTTATAATCTAATAACCTCTCCCTCTGATTCAGTTCTCTTTGTTTCCGTCTCTGCCTCTCTCTCTCTCTGTCATGTCCTTTCATTTTTTTATCCCCAAATCAAAATTTAGATTCCAAAGTACTGCTTCCTGGCTGGCCCCTGAGAACCCACTGCTGGTTCTGTAGGGGACACAGGTGAGATCAGGAGTCAAGAAGGGCAGAGTGGGAGGAGTTTGCGAGATGGACTCTTGTTTTATTTTCCATGGAGTTCCACGGTGGCTTGCGTTATGGATATAGTCAGTTACACAAAGCCCCATGAAGTGAGGATGTAGTTGACTGGCTTATTTATGCCTAGAAAGCTATACATTTTGTAGCTTAAGATTAAAAATGTTTTGGTCAGGCATGTTGGGGGTGCATCTGTTCAAGAAGATCAAAGTTCAAGACCAGCCCAGGCAAACGGTTAGTGAAATCCTCATCAGGTGTGCACACCTGTGGTCCTGGCCTGGGCGGAAGCAGAAGACCCTATAAAAAGTAAGTAAACAAAAGAAAAAAAGTAAAAATTTCCCCTTTTTTGGGGGGAAGAATGTTCTCTTTCAGTAATATCAACAGACTACAGAGGACATGTGAACCATACAGAAAATGAAACCAATTTGCTTTACTTCTAAAAGTAAATTTGTTCTTTCTTCTATGTGGCCCCAAACCAAAAGGGTACACTACTTCTAGTACGGACATTTTTCTCCTTTGTGCATTGACAGGCCCTCTTTCTCCTCTCTATCTGAACCTCACCATCCTTCAAAGTCCAAGCTCTGGTTCTTCCTTTGTGAAGCCAGTGTGGGTCAAATCAACTCATGAGACTCTGATACCTGGTACACAGTAAGCACTCAGAAAAGCCTGGCTGCCACTCCATCACGGAGTGCTGCAAAGGATTCACCCTTACACACGTACCACTCTTGGCATGTAAACACCTCTTTTATCAAGATTCTGTGTTGGCTACTTTACCCCTGGAAAAGTCTCACTTTGTATGCCTGCTTTTTTTTTTTTTTAAAGCAATAGTAATATACAGTCAGGATTACAAAGCACTGAGTTTTAAAAAGTACTTGTGCTTTTCTTTTCAAATTGTGAATGTCTTTTCTCCTACACTCCCTGTAAAATCCTTAAGAGGCAGATTTACAAGGTCTATGCTTCTGCTAGAGTTTGGGTCTTAAACGTCACCCACAAACTTAAATATTAAAGGCTTGAAACTATCAATAGGTACCAATAAGTTAGGTACCAGTGTCTCATGCCTATAATCCTAGCTACTCAAAAGGCAGAAATCAGGAGGATTGTGGTTAGAGGCTAGTCCAGGCAAATAGTTTGTGAGACTCTATTTTGAAAAAACTAACACACAAAAAAAGAGGGTTGGTGGAGTGGCTCAAGTGGTAGAGCACTTGCCTAGCAAGCGTGAGGGCCTGAGTTCAAACCCCAGTACTACCAAAAAAATCAAAAAAAGGTAAGAAAAACACCTTGATGCCGCTATTGGGGGAGGTTAGAACCTCTAATAAGTAGGGGGGGGGTCTTTAGATCACTGGGGATGTGCCCTTGAAGGTGATGGTGGGATCCTGGCCTCTTTCTCATTCTCTCTTTTTTGCTCCTTGGTCATGAGGTGAATGCTTTTGCTCTGTCAGGTGCTTTAACCACGATGTGCTGGCTTGCCACAGGCCCAAACATAATGGGATTGCTTGATTATGGATTGAAACCTTCAAAACTAAGCCAAAATGAGCCTTTTTTTTTTAAAAAAAGAAAAAGTCTATTTATTTTTCCTTTTTTTGTGACAGTACTAAGGTTTGAACTCAGAGCTTGCTTGAGCCATACACACAGCCCAACTTTTTCACTTTATAAGTTGATTATCTCAAATATTTTGCTACAGTTAAGGAAAACTGACTAACACAGCTTTCAAATGTTCTCCCAGCATCCTGCATTCATAGCTACTTAGTGAGCTGAATGAATGAGGTGAGCATTTTATGTACTGAACTACATCTATAGGGAGACAAGCCACTCTTCATTCCATGGTGAAGTCAGAAATGGGCAGCTGTTGTTATCACAATAAAACATACATAGCACTTTCTCTGCGCCAAGTACTTTACATAGATTGACTTGTTTAATACAACAATCTGATATGATAGTTGCTTTTTTATCCCCATTTGATGGATTAGCAAAATAGGAACTCAGAGAAGCTAAGTCTGCACTCAAGATGAGGCCAGCATTCAAATCTGAATCTATGCATCTCTGTACTTACCAGCAGCTCCTGAGGAGGCTGTAGATACTATAGAGCCTGCCATAGCAGGTGCTCAACAAACATTCACTGGAGGAAAAAGAGGAATAAGATTGATAATAGTCCAAACCTGGACACAACAATTTTTCATAGAAAAAGAGGCAAATCTGGGAAGACAATCCAGGTTGAGTTGTGTGGGATATGTATCTGAGGGACAAGAATGACTGCTACATGGTCCTTTGGGTGTGTAGAGAGAGCCATTCTAAGTCCTGCTTTCCTGGACCAGGCTCTGTTGATGCCTGATGTAATTACAGAGTCTTCTTTTTCACATACCCTGTTTGGTGATAAATTCTATGGTCACCCTGAGTCTAGACATGGTGTGGAAAGAGGCAGGCTCTCTGAGGGCGAAGCAGCACAAGGAATTGTACTGGATTATCTGGTATGCCCTGGAGTATTCCTTTATGGTGTTTAACTAGTACCATGGCTCAGGCTGAGTGGAGACCTGGTCTCTGGCTCGCTCTGCCCCATGGATCCCAGGGGCTCTTCCCTTCTTGGGGCTTCCCAGGAACTCTTCTAAGTTCAGTGACTACATAGATTGTTCTAGAGAATTGGGGTTTCAGTTACTCTGTCTTATTGCCCTCAAAATCACATTTAGCTACATTGTGCTGATGTGTGTAAGGTTGTGTTGTCAACCATAAAACCAGAATCCTTGCCTCAGTACTCTTTAGTTTTGTCATGTTGCACTGGGCATGGTGGTATGAACCTGTAATCCTGGTACTTGGGAGGCTGAGGTAGGAGAATCATGAATTTGAGGCCAGGTCTGGGCTACATAGCAAGATCCTGTTTCAAAACAATCTAAAGCAACTGTCCAAACCCACATGTGAATGAGTTTTGTCACTTTGCTTGCTCTATTTACATGCATAGATCCCCTTCTTTATGAAAAAAAAAAGTCAAATAGCATCAAGTATAATGTTGTACAGATGTGGACGCATGGTAAAGTCACCTTACAGATACAGAATCCCGTGTGGAAGTTCAGAAGGAATTGTGGTAAGGAGCATATGCCAGGGACAGCCCAAAACTTGGGTGATTATCCTCAAATCTAGTTTCCCTAGAGCTAATTTGCTTCCCATGCATCCCTGGGTCAGAAGAGCTTGATGTCTTTTGCAAACTCATCTGAAGGTACAAGTCCCTGAGCACCACAGAGGCCAGGTGTTTTCCACAGAAAGTGGAATTTCCCAGATGTGAAACTTCCTTCCATTTCTGCCCTGCCAAAGTTCTAGACACCCGACCTCCAGAGGTGCCTGACCTCCAGGAAGGCATCTTAGGGCTCGGACTTTGCCCCCTTTCGCACGTCCAATGAGGGAAGGGAGAAAAGGGAAATTTTATTGTCGTGTGTGTCAGAGATTATTATTAAAATCTATAGCTTGCTGATGTAAGAAGTAATATAACTATTATTTGTCCTGACTTATAAGGTAGCAAATAGTGGTAATTAAATTTTATTTTAAAAAATTGCATCAGGGACTGGGTGCTGGTGGCTCATGCCTGCAATCTTAGCTACCCAGGAGGCAGAGATCAGGACGATCGCAGATCAAGGCCAGCCTGGGCAAATAGTTTGCAAGACCCTATGTTGAAAATACCCATCACAAAAAAGGGCTGGTAGAGCATCTCAAGCAGTAGAGCAACTGCCTAGGAAGTGTGAGGCTTTGAGTTCAAACCCCAGCACTGCTAAAAAAAAATATATGAAAAATGGGCTTGCATTCAGTCACTTGACCTAATTTAAATTTAAAAAAATGTATATGTTTAAGGTGTACAGCATGACTTATTGACATACATGTACGTAGTTTGATGGTTACTATGGTAAGCCAATTAATATCTCCATCATCTTAGAAAGTTATTGTTTTAAAAAATCATTTAATTTTAGACTTTCTTTTGTATTTAATTTTTTTCTTTTAGCAATATTGGCTATATTGAACTCAGGACCTCAAGCCAGCACACTAGACAAGTGCTCTACCACTTGAACCACACCTCTAGCCCTTTGTCTGTACAGTATTTTGTTTTTGAGATAGGCTCTCCCTATCTTTGCCCAGGCTGTCCTTGAACTTGTGATCCTCTTACCTCCCTCCATCTGCCAAGTAGCTGGGATTACAAGCACATACCACCATGCCTGGCTTAATTTTAGACTTGTGATCCTTCAAATCTAATTGTCTCTTTTTTCATTTGAAGAAGCTGAGGCCCCAAAATGTCCTGTTCTTGAGGGTTTCCAGTGGATCAGGGTGGGTTAGGGCTACAACCTTGAGCTCCAGAATGAGAAGTGGGTCTTCAGCTGCCTGCACTGTGGGTATGACCCCCAGCCTCCTCCATCAGTGGCATTGACTTCTGTAGCCTGTGGGGGGCACTGTGGACTATCGATTGGGAAGATTGGAGGAGTGGACAGGATTTGAAGAACCCAGCAGTGACTGGAAACAGTTAGGGCCCCTGGGTGTGTGTGAGAGCAAAAAGAAAAAGACTAGAAGAGTCAGCTTTAAGAAGACTTGAAAACTCCATGTCTCCCCCTCCTTTAAAGCCGTCTGCAGTGCTCATTTATGACACTGGTAGAAAGAAAACCAGAGCTGGCCATCCCCAAATCCTTGACAAGGGCCCCTCCCCAGCAATCCCCTTGCAGATGTAAACGCTGCAGGTCACCAGGGTTTAAAGCACCCTTTTCTGCTCCAGTCATTTCCTCCTCCCAGAAGCCCCAAGATGGTTCTGAAGAAAGTGTTTCCAGAGGCTCTGAGAAAGCCAGGGGACCTGCCTGCTCCCCTCTTCACAACCCATCCCCATCTTCACCCCCAGAAGCACCAGCTCCCTGGAGCTTTCGGTTGTTTGCAGCTCCCTGTGCCTAAAGGGCTCCACTTTAGGGGTTGGAGAGGTCTGTTTCCCAGCGTTGCTAGGGCCTCTGCTGCCTCCAGGCCTGTTATCAGGAGGAGGACATTTAAACAGGCCTTATCGCTGTGTATTCAATCAAGGTTTATGAGGGCTGATAAAGATGTCACCTAGCTGCTTCGTGGGTTCATTAAAACTCTATTCCCTGGTGGGATGGAAATGCAAAGGTGTTTGTTTAAAATTTTTAACAAAATTTTTGGAATAAATACATGTTGTTCTTTTGTTAAGGAAGGCCCTTGGAGACAGCTGTCTGTGTGGCCAAAGTCCACTTACAGGGCGTGGGAAGGCAAGGATGGTCCTCCCTGCAGTTCTGGGCATAGCGCATTAGGCCTCTGGCTTCACTGGTGACACACCTCTGTCTTCAATATCGTAGGTTATCATAATTGCTTATTTAATAATTCAATGCACAGCACCCTTGGCTTCAGGGCAGCAATAAGCTATTGTGTGCTTTTAATTTTGTGTCCTTTGATATTACTGGGTCATTATAACAAAAAGGTATTTGCTTTCATCTTTAGTTTTAATAAGAGATTTCTAACTAAATTTGTTTGGCATACTCCTTCTTTCTATGAGTTTCTTTTATTAGAAAGGAAAAAATTAAGCAAAATGGTCCATGTTACCTTCACTAACCCGTTTGTGTGTGTGTGTGTGTGTGTGTGTGTGTGTGTGTGTGTGATGAGAGCTGTAGGGAACTCCGCAAGCCCCGTTCTGAGGGCCTTTGTGTCCTGGAAGCCATATTTATTACTGCTTCATAACGAGACTTAACGTTGGCCTTGAGCTTGTACGTAAAGTACCTCAGTGGGTCTTTTAATGTATTTTCTCTTTACTGCAGAATATAGGGTAAAAAAAGACTTAGCTTTACAGGGTCACCCTCCTCCCCAGTCCAAAGGTGCTACTGCTTGACACCTTCTGTCTTCATACCTCTTGATAATACAGCTCAGCCAGGTAAGGAGACAGAACTGCTACGGGCTCCATGCACGAGGGGACATCCTGGTCATCTCTGATGTATGTTGACCATTAAATATAAGTCTTAGGGGATCAAATTACTTGTTCATTTGATATTACTTAACCAAATTCAATGGCTTGTTTTTGTTTTTTTTTTTCTTTTAATTTGGGGGCACAACTCTCTTCCACCACAGGGGGTCAGGCTCAGTAGAGAGAATTTTCTGCTCATCACATCCCCCTAGGACAATGAGGAGCAAGGGGAAAGGGGAAGCCGAGCTGAGAGTTGGGGGTGGGGGTGGGGAGGCTAGGCATGGACTGCTCAACATTCAGGAGGCAACATTCAGGTTTAAGAAGAGTCCTGACGTGGACTGGAGAGATCCTTATGGCTTTTTGTGTCAGATGATGGCCAAATGCTACCAGGGCCTTGAGTCAAATGTGCTCCCTGTCAGATGCACACACTGAAACCGGATTTGAGTGCTAGTTTATTTGGGAGGAGATTTCTAGAAGCATTTAGAAAGGATATGAGGAAGGAGAGGAATCTATGAAAGGTGGTGTCTTTGAGCAGGCTACTGTGTGGACAGTGAGCCTCACACCAACTGGAGGACTGCCGTTGAAGGGGGAGGAAGCTGGGGTGTTTCTCATAATTTATTTAGGAAAATAAATTAATATTTAATGTATTCATCAATTCTAAAATGCTCTCCCCCCACCCTCCACACACATTTAACACTTCTAAAATTAGACCTCCTCTTACAATCCACAAGACATCTTTCAATTGCTCTGGACCAGCAGTGGCTGTGACAGAGTTTGCCTTGCTTGTGTATGAACGATCATGGATATTATTCATGCTGGCAACCTCTTCATGCTTCCAGTCAAAAAGTACTTAAAATCATTTGGAAGAATAATGTCCTGGCCATTGTCTCCAAAAGGTCTTCCTTTGATAACTTCTGGAAGGAACAAGAAAGTGTTAGTATCAAAACATGGAGGAGAATTATAACAAAAGAACAGTCTTTTTTTTAATGTTGAACCACATGGAATTGCCATTCTGGCTGTGTGTGGTAGTGGGGGTCTGTAGTCCCAGCTACTTGGGGGGGCTGATGGCTTTAGACTATAAGTAGGACCAGCCTGAGCAACCAGCATTGCAGACTTGTCTGAAAGAAGGAAAGAAAAAAGAGGAGAGAGTAAGGGGGAGAGAGAGGAAGAGAAGAGGGAGAGGGAGATAGAGAAAGAAAAAGAAAAAGAAAGCAGAAAAAAAAACTGCATCAGTAACATTCTTGAGAGGACTGTGCCTAGAGATGGGGGTATTGATATGTTTGTCTTTTTGTCTTAAAACCTGATCCAGTCTGTGGGCATGGCTCAAGTGGTAGAGTAATTGCCTAATGAATATAAGGCCCTGAGTTCAAACCCCAAACCACCAAAAAAAAAAAAAGTAATCCAGAAGAACTGGATTCTGAATATAAAAAAGCTAACTGTACGTGGCTGTAGAACTGTAATCCCAGCATCTGGGAGACTGAGGCAGGAGGATCTCAAGTTCTCAGCCAGCCTGGGCTACATAGTGAGACCTTGCCTCACAATAAGAAAGTGACGTTGCAGATATCTTCTACCATTTTACCTTTCTTTTAACTTTGTCTATGCAATCTTTTGTTGAACAGAAATCCCTAATTTTGATGTATTTGAGTTTTTTGTTCTTGTTACCTGATAGCTCATGCTTTAAAGTTGTGTTAAAGAGCTCTGCTTCTAAGTAACAAAAATTTCCCTTTTTTTACTGCATTGTTTTGCTCCTGGGTTCATAATCCATTTTAAGTTCATCTTTGTGGCGCTAAGCGGGGATTGAGTTTTGTTTTTCTCCATAGTGCGAACAAGTTTTCTCCTGGCCACTACTGATCAGACTTTCCACCATTGAATTTTGATACCATCCTTATCAAATGGCAAGTTCCCGTGCACGCAGTCTAACTCTGAAGTCCCTTTCTGTCTGTCTGTTTATGAATACATTACCACACTGTTTCTATTATTGTAATTTTTTCCAGTTTTTTTGAGAAAGGGTCTCATTCTGTAGCCCAGGTTGGCCTGGAACTTACAATCCTCTTGCCTCTCCTGAGTGCTGAGATTAACAGCACATTTTCATATCTTCCTTTTTGATTCTTTTGCTTTTCTTTTTTTTCTTCTAGGGTTGGCAGGGCCTCTGCTCTAGTGTTCAACAGACATGGCAATAGTGGAAAACTTTATCTTGCTTTACCTTCAAGGGAATTCATCTGGAGTTCATTTCTCCAGTGTAATGTTTATTAAAGGCTTTGATATGTTACCTTTACAAAGTTAAGACAGTTTCCTTCTAGTCTGTGTTTGCTAGGAATTTCTTAAGAAAAATAATGAAGTTGTGAATTTTATCTGAAACCTTTTCTTTATCATTTGGGATGATGCAATTTTCCTCTTGTATTGTTCTGATGGTCCATTTGATAGGTGATCACATATTGAACCATCCTTGCATTTTTTTAGATAAATCTTATCTGGTTAAGATCCAATTAGCTATTGTTTTAAGGTTTTATATCTACATTCATAAGTGAAAGTGGCCTGTAATTTTCTTTTCTTATCATGTTCTTATCTGATACTGGAATCAAGATTACACAGGTCTCATAAAATGAACTGGGAAGTAGCTACTTTTTCCCTTTTTTTGAAACAGGGTCTTGCTATATAGCCTAGGCTAGCCTTGAATTCATAATTCTTCTGCCTCAGCCTACTGAGTGCTGGGATTACAGGTGTGTACCACCATCTTTTTCATTTTCTAGAACAACTTGTGCAATATAAGAATTAACTGTGAGCTGGAGGAGTGGCTGAAGTGGTAGGATGCCTGCTTTGCTGGCATGAGCTCTGTGCTACCCACCTCCAAAAAAATCTGTAAGTAATTAACTGTGAAAAAATAATTAACTATGCTTTCAAAGTTTGGTAGACTTCATCTGTAAATCATTTAAAGTCAAGCCTTTTTGTTAGGAGGAGTTTTGTTGACTTTTTAATTTCTTTCTCTTTTTTTGTTTTTTGGGTTTTTGTTGGTGGAACTGAGGTTTAAACTCAGAGCTTGGCACTTGCAAAGCAGGTGTTCTACTGCCTGAGCCTCCAGGTCATTTTGCTCTAGTTATTTTGGAGATGAAATTATCTTGAACTATTTACCTGTATTGGCCTCAAACCATGATCCTCCCAATGGCAGCCTCTCACATAGTTAGGATTAAAGGGTGAGCAACCAACTCTTAGGCTTTTTAATTTTTTTAATGCTTATTGGCTTATTTAAGTTTTCTATTTTTTCTTGTACGAATGTTATCATTTTCTAGGAACTTATCCATTTCATCTGATCATATTTAATGATCATGTTTATAATACTCCTGTTAATATATTCTAACCTATTATGGCTATTACCTATTCTTTCCATTTTATTCATCCTTTTTCCTTCAGCAATCTTGTAAGAGGTTTGCAAGTCTTAAAAGACAACAGCTTTCGGTTTTGTTAGGGTCCCTTATCTTTGATCTCTACTTGATGGATTTCTTCCTTTATCTTTATAATAATTTCCTTCCTTCTTTGGCTGGTGGAGTGGCTCAAATGGCAGAGCACCTGCCTAGCAAGTACAAAACCCTGAGTTCAAACCCCAGTACTGCCAAAATAATAACAATAACTTCCTTCCTTCTTGCTTTTTAAAAAAAAAATGTTAACCACACAGCTTTATCTTTATTTTTTATTTGTTTTTTGTAGTACTGAGGATTAAACTCAGGGCCTCATGAGGCCCCAGTCCCAAGTCCCAGACCTCTTCTTGCTTTTTTGAATTTGCTTCCCTTCAATTTTTTGAGTTGATTTCTTCTTCTTTTCTCCTCCTCCTCCTCCCCCTATCTACATGGTGGTACTGGGTTTTGTACTCAGAACCTCAAGCTCTCTAGGCAGGTGCTTTACCACTTGAGCCATGCCACTAGCCCTTACTGCTTCACTTATTTTTCAGAAAGAGTCTGGTGTTTTTGCCTGGGGTGGGCCTCAGACCATGATCCTCCTACCTGTTCCCTCCTCATAGGTGGGATTACAGACATGTGGCACCACTGCCTGTCTTGTTTGTTGAGATGTGGCTGAGCTCTTGTTGATTTGTGTTTAGCAGGCAAGCTGTACCAAAAAACCAGACCAGAATCATAGTAAGGGATGTATTCTCATTATGAGTTACTACGTAGTACTTAAGGCAAAGCTAAGAGAACAGAAGCTTCTGGACTGCCTGATCATTATCACTTGAAGCATAACTGAAATCTTTTTTCAGCCAAGTGCATGCTCATAAATTCCATGTACATTGTATGTGACTACTGTTGGTGTCCTCACCATAGCGATAGCTGCCTGCACAAACGTATGATTCATCACAAAATCATTTTTACGGTGGTACTGGGGTTTGAACTCAGGGCCTCACACTTGCTAGGCAGGCACTCTAACACTTGAGCCACTCTGCCAGCCCAGTGTTGGGTATTTTTGAGTTAGGAGCTCGTGAACTATTTGCCTGAGCTGGCTTGGAACCTTGATCTCTGCCTCCTGAGTGGTTAGGATTATAGGCGGGAGCTACCGGTGCCGGCTCCAACTCTGATTGTTAATTTGTCTGTTTTCCCTCAGAATTTGGTCTTGACATTGTATTGTTAGATGCATAGACGTTTCTGATAGTTAGATGTTCTTTCAATTTTCCTCTTTTCAGTATATACGATTCTTCTTTTTATCCTTAAAAAGGATATTCTTAGTATTAAGATAGCTACATCAGCTTTCTTTATGTGTTCATCCATTCCTTCCAATGTTTCTGTGTCTTTTTCAGCCTCTGTATTGTGGACAACACAGTTTTTACTCTTATTTGTAAAATCAGCCTTAGAATCTCTGTCTCTTAATAGATTTTTTTGAAATTCTAGGATATCCATCTTCATAATTTGTTCACATACTCCCTGCTTCTCCCTAAAAACAAAATCAAAACAAAAAAACCCAAAAGAACAACAACAATAACAACAAACCCCAAAAACCTTCTCTGGGACATAAGATAGAGATATTTTTCTGTAATTCTTTTAACTTTTAGACACTTTTAACATTAATATGCCTTCATCCTTTCCTGTTGCCTACTGGAGTGTTTCTTTATCTTATTTTGCTAATTTTTCTTCAGTTAATTTTTCTATCAGGTTTCTTATTTCAAAATTTTACATATTTCATATTTATCTTTTCTGCTTTTTTCTTATGATTTTTAATGCTTATTTTTGTCTCAAATACAACTTATTGTTTCCTTATGTTTATGTTAATGTCTATTTAAAATTCTTGGCCCATCTGTATGAAGTTTTCTTTGGATAGTGTGTATTGTTTATTTATTGTTTGTCTGCTGGGCAGTTCTCTGGTATTGGGTTATTTGTGGCTGTGAGTTCATGTCCACCTGGGAACAACAGCTCCTCTCTCTGGTGACGTAGTTGGAGACGGGCTGACGGCCAGGCCCTGGGCTGTGTTCCTTTGTCTGAGCATCAGGGAGAGGGGACAGTGAACTCTGGTGCAGAGCGAGCCAGGCACCATAGAACCATCTCTACCAGGCAACTCTGTTTCAGAGATTTTTCTTTAGACTCTAGGAAATACACAGCACTGGAAGAAGCCAGCTTCCTACTCTGGACCCAGGAGGATGGTGTGGGATGGGTTGCTAGCACGCCTGGTTTTTATCAGAACCTCACTCCAGCAGGATTTCTGTTTTGCTTTTTGTTTTGACACAGGTCTCACCATGTAGCACAGGCTGGCCTTGAACTGGTGATCCTCCTGCCTCAGCCTCCCAAGTGTTGGGATTATAGGTGCTGCCACCACCCCTGACTCCAGCAGGACTTTTGTGCTGTCCCAACATTGTGACATGGATAGGCGGGGCTATTGCTGTCAAGTCCTCTGGAGATGAGGGAGATACTAATGTTGATTTTAATTTGGATTTCTTGATAACAAATGAGGTTGAGATATATATACACACTATATGATATGTATGTATGTACATACAATTTTCCAGTACTATTCATAACCTTTGCTCAGCTTTTTATTTATGTATTTGTATTTTCATTATTTATAAAACCTCTTTGTATGTCAGAAATATTCTTTCTTATACACCCTGCATATTTTCTTTCAATGAATAGCCTTTCGAACTTTCTTTATGGTTTTTATTTATTTGCTTTTTTTGCTAACCAACATTCTTAATTTTTATATAGCTAAATATGTCTTTTTAAAAATTTCTTTTATTCATATGTGCATACAATGTTTGGATCATTTCTTCCCCCCTTCCCCCACCCCCTCCCTTACCCCCCCAACTACTAGGCAGAAACTATTTTGCCCTTATCTCTAATTTTGTAGAAGAGAGAGTATAAGCAGTAATAGCAAGGACTAAGGGTTTTTGCTAGTTGAGATAAGGATAGCTATACAGGGAGTTGACTAACATTGATTTCCTGTGCATGTGTGCCACCTTCTAAATTAATTCTTCTCAAACTAACCTTTTCTCTAGTTCCTGGTCCCCTTCTCCTATTGGCCTCTGTTGCTTTAAAGTTTCTGCATTAGTTCCTTTGTATTGAGGACATCAAATGCTATCTTGTTTTTTTTTTGAGTTTCCTGCCTATCCCTGTACCTCCCTTGTGTGCTCTCACCTCATCATGTGATCAAAGTCCAATCCCCTTGTTGTGTTTGCCCTTGATCTAATGTCCGCATATGAGGGAGAACATACGATTTCTGGTCTTCTGGGCCTGGCTACGCTCACTCAGAATGATGTTCTCCAATTCCATCCATTTATCAGCGAATGATAACATTTCGTTCTTCTTCATGGCTGAGTAAAATTCCATTGTATATAAATACCACATTTTCTTGATCCATTTGTCAGTAGTGGGGCATCTGGGCTGTTTCCATAACTTGGCTATCGTGAATAGTGCTGCAATAAACATGGGTGTGCAGGTGCCTCTGGAGTAACCTGTGTCACAGTCTTTTGGGTATATCCCCAAGAGTGGTATTGCTGGATCATATGGTAGATCTATGTTTAGATTTTTAAGAAGCCTCCAAATATTTTTTCCAGAGTGGTTGTACTAGTTTACATTCCCACCAGCAGTGTACGAGGGTTCCTTTTTCCCCATATCCTCGCCAACACCTTAAACATGTCTTTTATTTGTCAATTGTGGCCCTGGGTTTTATGCCTCTACTTATCTTCAGTATTACAAATAACAAAGCCTCAAGCACCAAGACAAGTAAGAATTTTAAATAAATTTGTCATTGCACTTTCAAATTTTAAAAGTTCCCACCTGCTGATTTCAACAAAGTAAGCAGTTTCAGATCCCTGTAAAGTTCATAGTCTTTTCCTTCTCCAACCTCAGCTTCAAATATATGCACTCAGAGAAAGGTCTAAATTCTCAAATCACTATTGCATAACTTGCTTTGTGAAGAAAACATAGTATTCATAGCTATCCACCTAGGACAATATTTATAACCAAATTCATGCTTTTACACGGATAAATAATATTTTGTGAGATGGATGGCCCAGAATCTTCTATTGATAATATGCCAGTTTGTTTATTTGGAGACAGGGTCTCGCTTTGTTGCTGACAATGGCCTGGAACTTACTCTGTAGTCCAGGCTGGCTCCTCCTACCTCAGCCTCCCAAGTGCTGGGATTACAGGCACATACACCATGTGCGGCAGCCCTCCAGTTCAGCTGATACCCTTGGACCAGCTGAAATGGATGGAATCCAGAAACAGTTCAAAGAATACATAGCAACTTGATATGTCATAAAAATATTTCATTTTAGTGGGAAAAAGATGATTTACTTATAAAAGAATGCAGACATAACTACCCTGCCTCTGTGGGACAAACAGCTCCTTTCTTATACCATGTATAGAAATAAACTCCAGACAGTAAGACTTCAATGTAAAAAACTAAAATATGAGGAGAAAATGTAGTAGACTACTTTTATAGTCTTAGAGTTGACAAGTTTTTAAAGATTTTTTTTTTGAAACCTGGAAATCAGAAAGACTTGCATGGTTAAAAACTAAATGTTTTATGTGTCCATCTGACACAGTTAATTCTAAAAGTTTTTTCTATAGGCAATCTACTTTTACTATTTTTTATTAGCACACATTAATAATACAAGGTGGTTTCATTGCGATAATTCCACAGATACAGAAAATGTACTTTGCGAATGTCACCTTTTTTTTTTTTTGCAGCACTGGGATTTGAACTCAGGGTCTTGCTTTTGCTAAGATAGGTGCTCTTACCACTTGAGCCACTCTGTATGCCCTGATCTGTGATGGATTTTTTGAGATAGGGTCTCACAAATTATTTGCTACGTCTGGCTTCAAACAGTCATCCTCCTGATCTCTGCCTCTTGAGTAGCTAGGATTACAGGCATGAGCCACCGGCACCCACCTTCTATATGCCACCTTAAGGACAAATAAATGTTCACATCCTGGATTTTGTCCAGTATGGATTGGCAAAATTTTATTATAAAGTCTGCATTGCCAGGCGCTGGTGGCTCACGCCTGTAATCCTAGCTACTCAGGAAGCAGAGATCAGGAGTCTTGTGGTTCTAAGCCAGCCCAGGCTAGTAGTTCACAAGACCCTTTCTTGAAAAAACCCAATACACACACACAAAAGGGCTCGTGGAGTGGCTTAAGGTGTAAGCCCTGAGTTCAAACTCCAGTACTACAAAATAAATAAATAAATAAAGTCTGCACAACTATCTCTGTGTCTAACTAAGCCAAACTATGTACTAGTCCCTGCATAACTATATCTGATTTGTTGTAATGGGATTCATTGCAATGGTTATATCTCTCAAAATTATACTTCTAAAATCTGGAAATGGATCAGGCCCAATAAAGTAATTCTTTTTTATTCTCTTTTTCTTTTTCTTTTTGTGGTGCCAGAGTTTGAACTCGGGGCTTTATGCTTGCTAGGCAGGTGCTCTGCAACTTGAGTCACACCTCCAGTCCAATAAAGTAATTCTTTGTTGGAGGTTACTGTGAGGAAAAGAGTTACAGAGTTCTAGAACTTTAGGTTCTAGGACGTCTCTGTCTGTGTGTGTTGAAGTTTCTTTTAGAAGGGATTTTGAAAAAAATCCTTAAGTATCATTGACAGCATAAGAGAATTTAAGAGTAATTAGAGTTCTGTTGTTGGCTTTTAGGTAGCAAAATGTTTAGCGACTGCTGAGGACACATAGACAATTGGATATTTCTTTTTGAGTAAACTGTTAACAGACATCAGATTTTTCCTCTTTTGTTCTAGATGATGAGTTGTAAGTGGAGCAACACTAGTATCGATTTGCCCCACTGACACAATAAAGAAAGGCTCACTCTTTTAAAGCTTTAGAACGACATTTACTGCTGTGATCACTAAAATCAGTGATTGTAAATTACGGTGTTTCTGCCAAAGGTAAGTTTATAACCAGATTTTTGTTTAACCAGGAACCTGAAAGATGATTTCGTTTTGGCTCAATCTCATCTGTAAAATGAGGACACTGGGGCCAGAGGGATTAAGTGACTTCTCAGAGTTAATGAAGAACAAACCTGGATCTAGAACCTTCCCTCTATTGTTAAGTATTCTTAATAGTGAACCAGGGCTGCCAGCAACAGGAGGCAGAAAAATACCAGTGCCAAAGGCCTTGTCTCAAAGGCCCTAAGACTGGAGATGTAACCTACCTAAAGATGTCCTGTGTTCTAGCAAGATCCTCTTCTGGACACTTCTGGGGCAGAAAGCAGATGTTTGCAAGGAAACTTCGCGACTATATACGCCCCAGTCCTGACCGAATGTCAGTGTTTGTGTGTGTTTGGAGGATTGTTGAATGGACAGATAAGGGAAGGGAAAAATGACTTACAGGACTTGACTGGTCAGTGTATTAGCCAGCTTCCATCACTGTGACAAAACAACTTAAAGTTGAGAAAAACAACTTAAAGGAGGAAAGGTTTATTTTGGCTCACATTTTCAAAGGTTGCAGTCCATGACCACTTGGCCCTGTAGCTTTGGGCTTAGTGAGGCAGGGCATCATGGCAGGTTTTATGTGTAGAGCAGAGCTGCTGGCCACATGGCAGGCAGGAGAGAAAGCGGGGGAAAAGGGAGAGAGAGAGAGAGAGAAACACCCTAGTAACCTTCTTCTTCCCCAGCTGGGGCTAAGACTTTAGCACATGGTGCTGTGGGGGTGTTTCAGATCCAGACCATAATAAGCAGAATGAAAGAGGGGATTACTTACTATACATTCATACCGAAGCCATCCTAAACAGACCATTGTACCGCCTACTGAATTTCAATAACGTAATTATCTTAGCAGAATGTACTTAAGTTTCTGATTCAAAGAGACTGTGACTGATTTGCACATAAATTCAAAAGGTATAAAATGGAGCTGAACAAGTGGACACTTAGCGATTTGTGAAGTCCCACAGTGTGGGGTGGAGGTGACTAGGAAGAGGTGTGGCATTGTTTGCATGGGGCAGGGCAGGGAGGAAGAATTTTATTATGTACATTGGCTCGTCCCTGAAATACTATCATTGGTTTGATATTTCACAAGTCCCACTGTATTGGGGCCCAATGACATCCTGTCACCTCATGAACACCACTGGAATCTGACTCTTGCTTTCTATTCCCGTTGTTCTTCTGTATTTCAGTCACTCACCATCTCTTGCTCTCCATTAGTCTCAGCACCAACGTGTCACCTCTCTTCCTCCCCATTTTCCATGCTACCTCTGGTATGATAGAGGAGAGAAATCACTGGGCATGAGCATCTGTGCCAGCCGGATGTTCTTGTAGAGACTTCTGGTCTCTATAAGAACTTAGTAGAGCAAGCTCGAGTCACACACTTTCATGTCATAACTTAACATCATCTGAGGTGAAAAGATTTTTGTTTAACACGGCTAAGGGAATAAGGAAACCCCAAAACAGGAAGAAGCAAAACTAGCCCTCTATCTCCATGGACTCTATCCGGTAGATTCAACCAATGATGGGTTAAAATTATTTGAAAAAAAATTGGGTCTCTTCTGAACATACACAGACTTCTCTTCTTCTTCTCCTTCTCCTTCTTCCCCTTCCCTCTCACCTTCTTCCTCCTCCTCCTCCTCCTCCTTCTTCTTTGGAATAATACAGTAGAACAAGTATTCACCTAACACTTCTACTACCTTGTACGTTGTAAGTAATCCAGAGATGTCTGAAATTATACAGAGGAGGAGTGGAGGCTACATACAAAGCCTACACCATTTTGCCATTTTATATGAGCCATTTGAATGTATCCAGATTTTGGCATCTTGGCGGGGCAATGTCCTAAAGCTGACACCGCATAGACATTGAGGGACAGCTGAATTTGCAAATCCTGCCAGGTGTGGTGGCACATGCATGTCATCCCAGCATTTGTGAGGCTGAGCCGGGAGGATTGGAAGTTCCAGGCCTGGGCTACATAGCAAGACCCCGTCTCAAAAAAAAAAAGAGCAAAAGATTTGAATAGACACTTCATCAATGAAGACAGGTGACTGGCAAATGAGCAGATGTTTGTCTTCCTCAATCATTAGGGAAATGCAAATTAAAACCATGGTGAGAGAGACTACACACATATTAAAATGGTTAAAATTAGAAAACAACCCCCTCCAGCACACCCCCCCAAAATCCCCACAAAACCTTAGCAACACTAAACTCTGGTGCAGAGGTGAGCAACTGGAACTGTCTTATATCTCTGGAAAGCAACGCAACACTGCAGATGCTTTGTAAAATAGTTCAACAGTTCTTACAAAGTGAAACTCATTTACTGGACAACCCAACAATCGCTCGTCTGGATGTTCCCCCAACTGAAGTAAAAACTTAGTTCACACAATAACCTCTATGCAAGTGTTTACAACGGCTTCGCCATGGTTATCCCACACTGGAAACAACTCAAACACTCTTTGCTTTGTGAATGGTTATACAAACTGTATGTCCACCCCGAGGAACACTACTCAGCCATGAAAAGAAATGAACTCCCGGACTGGAGGTGTGGCTCAAGCTTTAGAGTGCCTGCTTCCAAGCATGAAGCCCTGAGTTCAAATCCCAGCGCCACTGAAAAAAAAAAAAAAGAAAGTCACTTCCAACACCTGCAGCAATGAAGGGAGCTCAGACACATTAGGATGAGTGAAAAAAAGTCAGGCTCTAAAAGCTAGGTACCATATGATTCCATTTTGTGACTTTCTGGAAAAGGTAAAACTACAGGCAAAGAATACAGCAATGGTTGCCTATAGTAGGGTGGTAACAGAAAAGTGGTTGAGTACAACAAAGTGTGGGGAAATATTCTGGGTTGATGGAATTGTTTTATATTTGGGCTGTGGGAGTTGTTATATGACTACATATGTGTCAAAAGTCACAGAAGACGATCACTTGAGGCCAGGAATTTGAGATCAGCTTGGGCTAAATAGTAAGACCCCATCTCAAAAAAGATATGTGTGTGTGTGTATTGAGATTGGGTCTTGCTTTGTAGCCCAGGCTGACCTGGAATTCTCTATGTAGCCCAGGCTGGTCTTGAACTGGTGGTGATCCTCCTGCCTCAATTTCCCCAGTGCTGGGATTACAAGCATGTACCACCATGCCTGGCTTGCATTAGTTTTGATTGAGGGCTGTCTATAGCATTGCTCCACAAGTTATGCCAGTAAATCAGGAGTTGATTTTTCTATAATTGATTTCACTCTGTGCTAAAAAGGGTCAATTTTAATCTATGCAAATTAATCTCAATGAAAAACGATCCTTGTTTAGCTACAATAATCAGTGAGATATACATGGACTTTCAGTTTCTTGTCTGTCTCCCTGTGCCATTCTGCATGGAACTGTGTTGTAGAGATGGGAAAATCTTGGGCTGAGGGGTTTTTAGAAGTTATTACTCCTTCCGTGGTGTGTGTGGGTGCAGCACACTTGGCCTATTGACAGACACATTCAAAGGGAGCCCACCTATTCCTACCCAACTTCCATCCACTGACCCCTGTCTCCTGCAGGCTTGGGAGTGTGTTAAGTTATTTGATGGGTCATTTCTTAAACTTGAATCGTAAATTAATTGATTGCCTTTTTTCCCTTTAGTTCTATCAGTTAATAATTCAGATGTGTTTTAGGGATTATATTTTCTTTCAGGCAGAAGCTTTTTCTTCAAGAGAAATTAACTTTTCCTGGGCCTGAGCCTAGGACATCTTTCATGCCCTTGCTGGGTTGCCTGGCTCTTCTTTGAGATTTGGTCTCTACTGAAGACTCCAGAGGATAGACCTTACTGTCTGCTGTTTGAGGATGGCTCTGGTTAGGCCCTCAGGATGCATGGCCACTCTATCCTTAACCTCCCGGGGGTGTGGAGCAGGCAATGGCATTCCAGCGGCGTTCCAAGCACATCTTGATTCTGAGAGAGCAGCCGATCTGTTTTTTCCTTGAGCGCCATCCTATTTCCTGGTGACAGATTTGAATATGGAGGTGTTAGGAATCCGGTACTAAATGAACACACATGTGATTACATTAAATGCTAGGCAGTTAGGGTTGTTTTTTCTGAACACTTTCTTGATTAAAATGAAAAGAGAAGGGTTCTAGTACTTAAACTCTAATTATTATTATTTTTAAGCTTTAATTTTCTCACTTTAATCAAGTATCATGTTAATCCCTTGTCTCTGAGCTGACTTTTACAGTTTCCCAGGATGCATCTGGATTTGGAGCCACTGAAACAAACTATTTCCAATCTTAATTGTTGCGACATTAAAATAGAGTGAAGACTTTTCTGTGAGAGGAAACAAGAGTGCTCCCTGTCCCCAGTACTGCCTCAGAGAAGGCAGAGTGACCTCCTCCCACCCCCTCCGGTTTAATGACACAGTGGAAGGGGAGGCGTAGAGGCCCAGACACAGTATTTCCTGGAGCCCCAAGCCCTGGCTGAAGCTGCCTGCGAGCACTTTCCCTTCCTGTGTGGAAGGCCAGCATTCTTTCACAATTCCACAGCTGACCCTGCTGCACACATTAATTCATTTTTCCTGAATCTGTCTTGTCAAAAAATTCCAGGGTCAGGACTCTCCAAGCCAACCCTTCACCTCTGTGCTTCCCAGGGAATCTTCAGGAAGTGAGGAGTTGTGGGTTGGTTCAGACTAGCTGACTGCATCCACCCAGGACAGGTTGCCGGTTGCTCTCCTGCCACTACTGTCTGATGGGCCACTCTGGGAGCCTAAGGATTGATTGTCAATTAAGCCACTGAGCTGTAGCTGCAAAGGTGTCCACCAGGGCCTACCTGGGTGCTACCGCTGGTCTTCCCAGGCTCCCAAAGCTAGGGTCGCCCATCTCACCAGGTTTTCCCCAAGCGCTGGCTCTCCTGGGTGGTGACATGTTTGCCCTTTAAGATTTAAGCTCCTGGTTGTGTTTCTTTGAAACTTCACCTGATGCCTAGTCTGAGCCATAGCCTGCACACTTGCTCACACGTATCTGGGATTCTTCTGTCCGCCGCCAGGGGCTTGGAGCCTGGGCCTTTCTCATCTCTTTTGCAGTGGGGGTCTAATTTGTGGGTAGGTGATGCCTTTCAGCCTCGGAGGTTCTAAACTCTGTAAGGCCTAACTGGGGGTTTCAGATACTCACCCCTGCTGTGGTTTTAAAGTGTCCCCTGAAACTTCATCCCCATCATTATTGTGCAGTAGGTTCTCCTAGGGGGTGATGAGGTCACTAACGCAAAGCCCTCGTGATTGCTGTCATTTCTGCAGGAGTGGGTTTATATATATATATATATATATATATATATATATATATATATATATATATATATATATATATATATATACAATTTATTCTTTTGTAAGCACTAACACAGTTAGTAATGGAGAGTAACAGGCCTGCTGGTGAAATGGGTCACCTAAAACGGAGATGGTATCAAATTAGTGGTCAAGGACTAACTCCTAAAAAAAAAAAAAAAGGAACTCTTATCAAGGATTAGTTTAATTTGAACAAATACAAGCTATCAATTCACTCTTTTCAACTTGGCAGTCCACCTGTGGTACAACTGCCAGGTAAAAACATACATCTTTACAACTTGATGGTCCCAAGTTAAAAAAAATAATGACATAACAAAGGAAAACAGCTTAAGAAATACACTAATGAGCAAAAATAAATGGGGAAGAAGGAACGTGTGATTTTGACTTAACTGAAGAAACCAAGAGGAGACTGATCTACATAAGAAAATTGCATCCTGGACTGTCAGGTGTGAAAGTTTAGGGTAGGAATCTGTAGGACTTGAATCTCCCCTAATTCCTGAATAAAAGTGACATCTTGCAATATTTATACTTCATGGCTCAAGCACCTACCTCATTTGGCTCTATTCCTTACTTACTCTAGCCTTTACTTAAAAGTCCAAAAAACTTGTGGATATAACTTAAGAAGAAAAATAATCACACATAACATTTTCTGTAGCTACTTTAGACCTGGATTTGTTGCTAAAAAATTCCTGAAGAAAATTTAAATATAAGTCTGTGGCTTTGTTGAATCAAGTCCCCCCAGTTAATATTTAGAAAACATCCACTGTTTGGGTAATGGCATTGTTGGTGGTACCTATTATAGAGGGATAGCTAAACAAAGTCTGTGTCTCAAAACCAGTGTTAAATCAGTCTCAGGGTTCAGAGGATAAAAAGGGGAGTCGAAAATCACAAGTGCAGACATATCTAGGATCCTTGTCCTTCTGGAGCCACGCTTCCTTCAGGGTCTTCATCATTATAAATGGTCTCTGCCATCTGCCACACCTGCAATGTATTGTCTTCTGATACAAAACAAATCACCCAAGGTTCATGGGGATTGCAGGAGAAATCAGATATCTCTGCAGTGTGACCACCATGAGTAGATAACTCTGGTGGGCCATCTTTTGCATCTTCTGGGGATTGCTCCTCTCTAATTTTACTTAAATCCCAGACATTCAGTCTGTGATCAGTAGGAGTGGGTTATTCTAAAAGTGAGTTAGGTCCCCTCTTGGTCTTTTGCTCTCCCCTTCTTGTCCTCTGCCTTCTGCCATGTTATGATATAGCACCAAGGCTGTCACCATGCTCTTGGATTTCCCACCTTCCAGAGCCACAAGCCAAACCAATTTCTATTCATCATAAATTATCCACTGAAATTTTCTGATGTAGCAGAAGAAAATGAACTAAGCCATACCCACTAGGGCTGTCTCCCGGCTCAGTCTGAAGACCCTCTCGCAGATGAACTTGAGCCCCCATTTCTTTGTCATCCATGTCTGTCTCTGTCCCCCACCAGTTATTGATGGTGACGATGATGTCATGGACATGAGGGACATGAGAGGCAGCACCGCGAGTGTGGATACTGCTGAAGGACTACCTGGGTTTGCATTCAAACTCTGTGGCTTACTAATTGGGTGCCTTTCGGCCAGTTGCTTAAGGAAATCTCTGGGCCTCAGATTCTCATTTGTGAAACAGGAGTAATAGTTTCTGTTTCATAGGGTGGCCATGAATTACAAATGAGTGACTGAATGTAAAGTTCTTATGTTATCTATTGTTAGCGTTGGTGGTATAGCTGCCCCATGAATGCTTACTGACAGCCACTTGGAAAAGCACCTCACACAGGTCCTTACAACCGTCTTGTGAGTTGAGTGTCCTTATACCCATTTTATAGGTAAGAGCATTAAGGTTCTGTTGCTCACTTGAATCATTTCACTAAGAAGTGCAGAGCCAGGATTCCAATCCAGGGCTGCCTGTATTTGATGGTTTCTCATGTTAACATGCCTTATCATAGAAGCAGTGCACTAGTTCTTGTAGTTTAACTTTGCTACCTTTTTTTCCTCTGCTTTCTTGACTTCTTGCCTTCCATATGGATGGCAAAATACCTTGCCAATCTTTCAGAGTGAAGGGAAGTGGAGGCGACTGTTGAGTAACAGCTCTCCTGATCTCCATCTTCAGGATGGTTGTGGTAACCAGGCCTCTGTGAAGGCCAGGCTGGGAGAAACCATGGATGGCTTAGTGGTTACACTTTGTCTTGGTTTTCCAGCAGCTTCTACAACAGGTTGATTAAGTTATCTCGAGTGCAAGGCTGTTGACATACCTGATGCCAGCACATCTATGATTTAATTAGCTTATGGTTTTAGACACAGAGTTGGGATTAAATATTTTTTTCTGTACTTACTAGGTAAGTCTAGAAGTCATTTAACCTCTCTGTCCTCTGGAAAGAAAAAGAACACTTGCATTGTCAGACTTGGGGGAAAATTTAAAATGTATGTGCTGTTAGTAGGAACTCGGTTAAGGGTTTGTGTCTTTGGTTCCAGTCTACAGCCATGAGTGTTGGCAGGACTGTACAATTAACAACAGACTTGGCTGGCCATTATCACTGGTACTAGGTAAAAGACAACCCATGTGTGTCCTTGAATGTCCAGTTCGCTGGATGTGTTACACAAGCATTAATCCTCCCTGTTCCTGTATAAGAAAGGGGTTTTCTGCATTTTGCGCCTGAGACAACTGAGCTTCAGGGAAACCATTTGCCCGTGCTCACACAACCAGTTAGTAGCAGAGTCCAGCTTGACCCATCTGACACTCAAACAGGACCATTTTGATACAAAAGGAATAGAGCAAATACTCATTCATCAATGGCTTGCTAATCATTTGGTATGTGCTTAGTGCAGTTTTAGGTGTTTGGTGCAAAATACAAAGAAATATCTGCAGGAATTTACATTCTAGTTGCATTAATAATCGCACAGCCTGAGCTCTGTTCCCCTCTCGGTACAAAACATTTGAGATTCTGGTCAGAGCTTAACAGAAATACTTTAAATTATATAACTGAGCTCATAAAAATATAGAGGAATTACTCAAGGTCTAGAAGGACAAGAAGACACCACAAAACCCAAATGGTGAACATTTGAGCTGATGTTGGCTGTTTTGGAGATAGGGGAGTTGATGGCCTCCCCAGTCTGGGAGCATGACTTTTAATATCCAGGGAATGAGGGAACCTGAGACCTAAATGAATTTGTGACACCAAAAGGGCCACCTCAATGAAGGTTGGAAGTGAGGAGGAGAAACTAACTCCTTAGCAAAGTAGAGCAAGAGAGCCTGACTGAGATCTGGCTGGAATAGGTGCCCTATGAAAACCTACAACACTTGATCCCTCTCAGGGGTTGGGATTTTAAACTTATACTACCCAGGTGGTTCAGGAGCACCCAAAGCCAACTCATAGTTGGCAAAAACAGTGCTTTGATGATATTCTCCTGAAAGGAAGCTGGTAGAAGCAAATGCCAAGCTGATCTGGAGGGAAGGATATACCATCAATGTAGGTTGTCCAGCATTCAGACACTTAGAGCCCCATAGAAGATAGGTTCACAGTCCCAAATCACAGAACACACACACACTGTCTCTCTCTCTCTCTCTGCACTGTGAGCCAGCATCAGCTCACGCAGCTTCAAGCAACAAAGGCTTGAAGAGCCAGTGGGTTGAAGTTTGAAGGCTGAAGAGGCCTGGGGATGGCTGCAAAAGTGGTCTTCTTGGTGTGAACGACAACGTTAGGTTAGTGGTGAGTGGTTGAAACTAGCAGGGGTACACATCTTGTTTATGGTTAGCAAAGAATGAAACTGGAACCTTAAGTTGAGGCCAAATTGTGACAGACTCTGGATATCAAAGCATACAGGGTGACTTGTTCAATGTTTCGAAAAGAAGTCTTTCTAGAATGTGTGTGTGTGTGTGTGGGGTAAGGATGGGGGGCTAGAATATGCAAGACAGCAGTTAGGAAGAAAAATCAGGCCTTATCTGGTGTGGAGGAAGGGGAGGCAAAAAAATAGCTGCCTTGGAACTTGAGCTGGAGGAGAGTATGAATCCCCTCATCAAATCCAGTTCTGAGCTCTGTCCTAGAGCCACCACACTCCTCTGAGGTGTTCCAGGAGGGTCAACATGACAGAATGGTTTACTGATTATAGTTCACACAACTTGGCTTTTGTTTGGAAAAATGATTTTGTAGTTTTGAAAAAACTAGTTTTTTAAAAAGACTTTTTAAGAGCAGTTTTTGGTTCACAGCAAAATTGACAGGAAGGCACAAACAGATCCTATAAACCCCTTCCCACACCTGCAAAGCCCCCCATGACCAGTGCTCCCCTAGATTATCACTCCATGAACCTACATTGAATAACTGAATTCTATTTTATTTTATTTTTTTGCAGCGTTGGGATATTCTGAACCCCGGGCCTCACACATTCTAGGCAAGCGCCCTACCTCTGAGCTATAGCCCCAGCCAAATTTGTATTTTTTATCTATGTATCTAGTTATGTATTTATTTTTGCGGTGCTGGAGATACTGCCCAGGGCTTTGCACACACTTAGGCAAATGCTCTATCACTGAGCTGCCCCGCCCCCAGCCCTAATTTTTTTTTTTTAAAGATTTCATTTTATATTTTTAATGTAAGCCAAAATCTCCTAGGTGAGAAGGAACTGTGATTCCCTGTAGAGAATCAAGCACAGCGAGGAGCTTAACACATAATGTTCTTTAGGAGGGAACAGACAAGCACTGGCCAGGCTCTCCAGAACTCTGTGCAGTGTATTGTCATCTTTGTCATCTGGCAGGTCATCTTTGTCCCCCTCAGATCCACATGGCATGCCAAAGTGTAAAGGAAACCCTCAGGCTGGGCGAGAGCTGTCCAACCACCCAGGGCAGATTGGCATCAGAGCGAGGACTCCACAAATGTCATGGAAAGCAGTTTTGTGTTAGAAATGTCATGATTACAGGTGAGACAGGTTCCCTTTGTCTGGACAAACTTTTCTTTTCTCCCTTGCCCGGGCTGCCATCTCTGCTCTCCAGTCAGGGGAGGGCCAAAGAACTTGAACCTGAGCAGAAGGCGAACTCCGGAGGATTTGCATGTGTTTTCACGTTGGTGTGCTCCGATCTGGCTTTGTTAGGTCCTTGGCACAGGAGGTAAAATGAGCAGCCTGATTATAAAGCAGGGATGTGGGGGAAGTGGGATCTGGAGTTGGGTCGAAACTGCTAGAAGATGCAAATTGATAAATAAACACTAAAACAATGAGGCCCTGCTAATCCTCCCACAAAGGACAAATTGCTAATCTAACCTCACCGCCAGGAAGGCCGCCTCAGTGGAACAAAGGCAGCTTTTATAGCTTATGTTTTATTTGTAAACTGGCATCGCTGGTCAGTTAAATGGATTTAGTCTCACCTGCCTCCGAGCGGGAGGGGGTGGCAGGTAATCCTTTCTTTCTCTAAACGTCTCAGGGAAACGGTCACCTGATCTGACCAGGAAAAGCCTTGGAGGACATGCCAAATTTTAGCCACTTTAGAGAAACTGCCAAGTGGCCCGTCAACAATAGGGCCAGTGTCTAAAGGGACAGGGGCTGGAGCATAAGCCTTTCCAGCTTGTTTCATGGAGGCCTCAGCGTCCCTGCTCTCACCAGACTCCTCAGCCTAGGATTTGAGGCCTTCTCTGGGGAAATGGGGGTTGACAGCTTCCTCAGTAATTCTGAGGCGAATTCTCCGACAGACACCTTGTCTGTCACCCAGGCTTCTTACTGTGGGATCACGCCTGCCTCCCCTGTGGACTCTGCCTGCCCTCTGCTCCCCCAACCACCAAGGACTGTCACCCCTCCTGAAGGTGTCAGCTCATTCATTATTCCAACTGACCTGCAAGAGGACAGTCTGGCACTGAGGTGACACCCCACAGACAGCTAATCACCAGGGCCATTATAGATAAGTCTTAGTCTCCAGTGGCCCCTGGCCTCCTTTACCCTCTGCTCATCCTCCCACTTCCTCCATCTCAAATGGCAAGGTGTTCTGGCAGGGTGACAGGAGACACCCCAAGAGGAGGACATGCGAATTTTGCTGGAGTACCTGGACCTCTTTAGACAGTCCGGGATTGACATGCAGTGCAGAGCTGGGGAGTCTCCTGAAGGTGTTAGAATCCCAGGGCATCTTCACAGTCCCAGGACTGAGGACCAGAAAAGAAGGTCAAAGTCATTTCCAAAATTTGCTACCAAAGCCTCAAACCCATGACCACAAGGAAGGGGTGATTTCAAATGCAGACTCTGAACTTGCCACTAACGAGCAGGTTCAGCCCAGACAAATCCTCTGGGTAGGGGTCCTCTCCACCACGCCTGACATAGCAGCTGGCTTAAAGAAACATGGAGAAAGCAACCAACACCTTTCCTTTTGCTGCGCCCCTTTGACCTGGCACACAGGACATAGGCCATCTGACAGTTACCCTAGGACTACTGGAGAAATTTCTCAGTGGATTCAGATTGCCTAGTTCAAGGCCCCAACTCTAAGGCCACCAAGTGGATCTTGATCTCCAGGGGACAGTCAACGGTGCAAGGGGCTGAGCTGACGTTAATCTGATTTGGTTTGGCTTAATTCACAAAGACCTGTCTCCTCCATGAGGACATTCCCTTTGCTCCCACTGGCTTTTTGAAGCATCTACACCTCCTTTTAAGTATTCCCTTGAATGCTTTCTCTGACAATGACAGTAATACTGGTTCGATATCCTCCACACTCCTGAAATTGCTTTTGTCCAGGGCCTTCTTGATGTCTGCATGACCAAGTTCACTTTCTGGTCTCTATATTCCTGGCAGCACTGGGCAGGCTGACCTCTTGCCTTTGACCTTCTTTCCTCCTGGCTTCTCCAACCCCCTGCTCTCTGCTGATTTTCCTTGGACCCTCTGCTGCTGGCTCCTGCTCCAGCTGTTTCCTATGCATCCTTTAGGGCCCTAATGGAGAAGAGTTGCCTGAAACCTCGGAATCTGCCCAGGGCCCCAAACATATCCCTTCCCTTATTCTCTCATTGTACCTGGTTCTGTCTCTCCACTCATACCTCAACTTATAATTAGCTTCTATTTGTATAGATTTACCCATCTCCTTCCAGACTAAACTATGTGGTAGATCCCACGTCTGTGCTGTTCAGATCATGTCTGTGCTAGACATTGGTGCGTGGCACATAGTAGATACTCAGTAAATATTTGCTGACAGAGTGACTGGATGAAGGAATGCGTCCTTACAATGTACGAGGTATGAATCTAAACCATTCTATATATTGTCTTATTTAATTCTCACATTGATTTTGAGGCAAAGATTATGATCAATTTATAGAGAGGGAGACTGAGGCTTAGAGATGTCACAGGGATTGTTCACAGTTGGGGCCCATGCAGACAGTAGACCTTGAATCTGACCCCAAGCCCAGGACCCTCTACCTCTGGCAGGTGGGATTGCATTCCTCCAACACTGTTTTCATCATATCAGCTCTTACTCAAGACCTGGGTGGTTCCCTATTACGCATTGTATCTGCACCTGTGTCTTTGTCTGAACTTCAGAGCTAGAAACTCACATGCCTCTGATATCCGTTACTCTTTAACGCGGAATTTTAAAACTTCAGATAAGCAAATTTAGGACAGTTTGAACGTGGTACATTTCTATTGTCTTCCTGTTTGCTTAGCAGCTAACCTGCAGGTTCTAGATTCTCAGCCTGGGTTCGAATTCTGATTACACCAGGCCTATGATCCTCCCTCTTTTGTCTTAATTTGAATCTGAGAGGCTCTCCGAAACTGTAACATTACTTAATGATCTCATGCAAAAATGTCACTTACTTAGGAATGTCATGCACATTTTAATCGGGAGGGCTGCACGCTGATAAGTGTGGTATTTCTTAAACCCAGCTTCGCTCTAAAGTCTCTTCCTCAGGCTGGTTTCACTCTTTCGCAATCGCTATGCAGTAGGAACTGGTGTAGGATCAGTAGGAAAATGCAAATCAAAAGCAAAACAAATGTCCCTTCACATCTATTTGGATGGCTATTTGGAAAAATGACAACAGAGAACAGCGCTTTAGGAAGGATGTGGAGAAATCAGAACCCTTGTGCGTTGCTGGGGATGGAATGGAAAATGGTATGGCTGTTGTGGAAAAATTCACAAAAATTCATCAAAAATGAAACACAGAAATAGCATATAATTCAGCAATCCGAGTATGTACTCAAAATAATTGAAAGCAGGCACTCAAAGAAACATTTACACATCCATGAATACAAACAGCATTACTGAAAACAACCCAAATGCCCACGGACAGATGAAAGGGTAAACAAGGTGTAGCACGCACATGCAATGCAATATTATTCAGCATTTAAAAGGAATGAGATTCTAGCTAGGTGCCGGAGGCTCACGCCTGCAATCCTAACTGCTCAGGAGGCTGAGATCAGGAGCATGGTGGTTCCAAGCCAGCCTGTGCAAATAATTCATGAGAGACAATCTTGAAAAAACCCATCACAAAAAAGGGCTGGTGGAGTGGCTCAAGTGGTAGAGCACCTGTCTAGCAAGTGTGAGGCCCTGAGTTCAAATCCCAGTACCCCCCCCCCCCACACACACAAATCTTATGAAAGGAATGAGATTCTGATACCTGCTATGACATGGATGAACCCCGTAACATAGCGCTAGGTGAAACAGCCAGTCACACAAGGACCCATAGTGTATGATTCCACTTATATGAGATCCTTAGGTAGGCAAATTCATAGCGACAGAAGGTCAAGTAGAGGCTACCAGGGTTCGAGAAGAGAGGGGGCCCAATAATTATTGTTTAACGGGTGGCGTGTCAGTGTGGCATAGCGAAAGGTTCCGGAGATGATTCCGCCTTCTGGTGAAGGCGACAATGTGGGTGTTCTTAGCACTGCTGAGTCCCACACTTAGAAATGGTGAAAGTATCAGCACATTTTCTGTTCAGGATTTTTACCACAATAAAAAAATAAAAAATAAATCATGCTGGAAATGACCATATGCCAGACGCTACCCCAAATATTTTCTACGTGTTAAATCATTCAATCTTCACAACATTCCTGTGCTAATAATTAGCCCTAATAATTTGAATATTATTCCTTTATTACTAATAACTAACCCATACAGGTGACCCCGGGATAAATCCTATGTGGACATAACATACTGCTTGAATTCAGTTTTCTAAGACTTCATTTAGAATTTTCTCATCTCCAGCACAGTGATCTCTGTAATTTTAAATGTGAACAAATTGTTTCAGAGTTTTCATTTGCATTTTTCCTGGATTTCATCAATACTGCATAAGCTATTTTATTGCATTTAATTCTCTTTTGCCCACTCACTCTATGCCTGACCCATACTAGTTTGGCCCTGGCTGTCTGGCTATGTCGTCCTCTTTCATGCTAACGTGCCGTCAAAAAAAAGGCTGTTTTCTTTGTCTGAAAAGCACTTCTTTCCCCACATCTTCCAAAATAGTCTTGGCCCCTTCTTTGAGCCTCACCCAGAGGTCACCACCTCCGTGCAGCCATCCTTCCCCAGAAAGAGCATTGGGAGTATCTTAACCCAGAGCTTGCCACGCTGCATGTCAGTTATTTACTTCTGGGGCTTTTCTCATCTGCAGCCCAGTGGCTTCCAAAGAGGGGGATTCCTGGTGGGTGGGGCAGAGAAAATGTCACAACTTCTTTTCATATTGTTTGTCTCATCCTTTTCAATGTTTTCTCTTCCTTCTTGCTTTCTCTCTCTTTTGACACTACTGGGGCTTGAACTCAGGGTCTTGTTCTTCTAGACAGGTGCTGTGCCACTTGAGCCACACCTCTAGCCCTTCCAGTGTTTTCTTTATGTAACTATGTCATTGTATCAGTAGGTACTCAGTATCTATTCAATTGTTTTCTCTCTTTAATGAGTTGACAAATAATTTAAAAAAATTGTTGAGGACCATTATCCAGATCATTCTCTCATTCTCTCTCTCTCTCTCTCTCTCTCTCTCTCTCTCTCTCTCTCTGTCTTTGCAGTACAGGAAACCCACAGCCTCAGGCACTCTACCATTTAAGCCATGCCCTCAGCACCACCCCCGTCCCTTCTGTTGGGCAATGCTGGAGTTTGAACTCAGGGCCTCCCATTTGCTAGGCAGGCACCCTAACATGTGAGCCACTCCACCAGCCCAGAGATGATGGAATTCTTGAAGACTGGGTCTTGCTTCAGTTTGGTTTACACCCTGCACCATGCTAACTGTAGCTGGGACAAGAAATATGCCCAGTATATATCTGAAGGTTGAATGAAAGAATCTGGAAAAACTAGGCACTTGAAAAATGTATGTGTTAGAATTTCTTTGATGTATGGCCAATAAATAGTTCATTATATAGTGATACTCAAGTGGTACTTAAATTTTATTTATTTTTTGAGACAGGGTCTCACTATGTAACCCATGCTGGCCTCGAACTCTCTATCTAACTACCTCTGCCACTTGAGTGCTGGGATTATAGGCTTGCCCCACCATGCCCAGCTTGTTATTGCTATCTTTTAACTGCTAATTCATCAGCACTTATAAGAAATATCCAATTACTGAAACAGGATGCCACATGTAAAGTACAGCAAGTTGTATGACAATAGGAACAATTTCTTCTGGGTGTTATCTGTAGAATTACTGCAGAAGGTGATGTGGGGAGGGGACCTCCTGTAAATGCTATGTGCACAAGTATTTCAACGGGAGCCTATAGAACATAATGAGACACAAAAGACAGTATGACTGGACTCACCTGAGGCCTTAACGTGGCTCCACCATGGATCACCAGATTGAGTTTGGATAGTACACCTGACCCCTCTCACCTGAGTTTCTGCATCTGTGAAAAGGGGGTAGAAAGGGCTGGAGGTGTGGTCCAAGTGGTAGAGCACCTACCTAACAAGCACAGGTCCCTGAGTTCAAATCCCAGTACTACCAAAAAGGAGGGGGTGGTGGTGAAAAACCTTCATCAATGTGCTGTGGAGAAGATTGAGACAGAATGTGTGGGAATCCCTAATACAGTGCCCAACACTGTAGTGTATCAGTTGAAAGCAAAAAAAGGCCCAATGCACACATTGGCTTAAAAAACGAGGGAATTTTTTTTTTTTTTTTTTTTTTTTTTGCCTCATAACATTGAAAATCCAGAGTGCAGATTTCAGGCTTGTTTTAATCTAGATGCCCAATTATGTTACTAAGTCCCTTTAAGATGCTGGACACATCCCAGACTATCTCCCTTCCTCCTGCAAGGTGAACGCTCTCGCTGTGCAGGACTGCATGTTTTCTCACCAATGCCGAAAGAGAGAAAGAGAATGTCTCGCTTCATCATGGATCAAAAAATCTTGGTCTTCCTTCTGACTAAGCCATGTTTGGTCTTCTACTGTGTGGACTCCAGGGGCTTAGAAAATGCCAAGTGTTGATTGGTTCCGTCTGCACTGGAGTGTCTAGCTCTGAACCAATCATGGTGGCCCAGG
Organism: Castor canadensis; assembly: GCF_047511655.1. Taxonomy (NCBI): domain Eukaryota; kingdom Metazoa; phylum Chordata; class Mammalia; order Rodentia; family Castoridae; genus Castor; species Castor canadensis. Next base: position 51,183,980 of record NC_133389.1, read on the forward strand.
GGTTAAAATAACTGATTGGCTCAGACCAATCAGGGTTCACAAATATAGCAGGGAGTGGGTAAATCCATCTCAAACTTCATGCCTGGGAGTGTATGTGATTCATGTTAGCAAAACAACCACAGGCCTACTGTAGCAGGCACCCAGCAAATATCAGTATTGTTCTTATTGTAACAAAATAACACATCCTGGAGAATAGCTTTCCTTGTGGCTGAGACTATTTCCTCTCTGCCATGGTGTGAATAGTGACGTTTGCCCAGAATTCATTTGTTGGAACCGAATACCCAATGTGATAGGACTGAGGTAGAATCTTTAGGAAAAAAGTCATGAGGTCACCACCCTTATAAAAGCGGCTGGAGTGAGCGCTCTTGTACCCTTGTGCCAGGTGAAGACACAGGAAAGTTAGAAGCAGAGCGAACCTCCACTACACATTGAGTATGCTGGCGCTTTGATCTTGGATTCTCCAGCTTCCATCGCTATAAACAATAAATTTCTGCTGTCTGCAAATTACCCAGTGTAAGAGTTTTTTGTTTTTGTTTTTGTTTTTTTGGTTTGTTTGTTTTTAAGACAGGGTCTTGTTATGTAGTCCAGGCTGACCTCAAACTCCTATCTTCCTACCTCAGATTTCTGAGTATTAGGATCACAAGCACACACCATCATGTGTAGCAACCTACAGGGACTGACACCCCCTTTTTCCCCTTTTAAATAGTAATTACTGTCTTTCTGGATTCTGAGAAATATTCCACTGTTTTATTCAGGACTATCTCCAGCCACAGATTCACATTCTTCAAGTGCTTCCTCCATGAGTTTTAGGTGGATTTTTAGGTCATAGCTGGCCTGGATCCAAAGCTTGCCTCTCTGTGCAGGTGGTGAAAGTTGTGGTAATATCTCATCCATCTGAAGTTGGGAAAAGCTGGAAAAAATTTGCAGGCCATCAGCTATTTGGACCTGCCACCCAGCCTACTATTGGGTCTTTTATCACTGCGGACTGACTCCATGAAGTGAACATATTACACACATCCGCCAAGAAACATATCGGGGGCTTTGAAGGGGTGCTCATGAAGTAAAACCACTTGCAGACACTTCAGCTGATGGATGACCTGCAGATGGTAGGTGTTGCCAGGTACAGCTGAGCTCTGGGAACCGGGTTGGGAGGAGGAATGGGATGGAGGTAACTTTGAGAGTTCTCCGCCTGAACTTGATAACATTACGTGTGGGACTAGAAGTGAAGTACCTTGGCTTTGACTGTTGCTCCATGCTGATGAAAGGTGAGGATCTCTTGCATTTTTTATGATGTTCAAATCTTGTCTGTCATGTACATTTATCTAATGAGAATCAGAGCTCCATATTCCCCTGGGAGATGGGAATGAGAAAGGCAGGGGCTACTTTGCCACCACGTCTCTCACACCGCATGGGACAACACCGCTTTGTCCTCTGTGGCTCACGGTTTCCCCTTGGGGATTTAGGAGGCATGTGGAACTTGACTGTGTTTCCTGAGAGCATAGCTTTGATGACAGGCTTGCTTAGGTGATGCTGTGTTTTGGATAGAAGATGCGTGTGGTTGTATTAGGTTCCCCGTGCTGCTGTAACAAAATTTGAAGTCACACACTCAATGGCCACAGACAATACAAATTTATTACCTTCTGATTCTGGAAGTCAGAGTCCTGAGATCAGGATGTGCAGGGTTGCTTTCCTACTGGAGGCTCTTGGGTGGAATCTTGTTTCCTTGCCTTTTTTGTTTTTTGTTTTTTTTTTTGGTGGTACTGGGGTTTGAACTCAGGGCCTCGTGCTTGCGAGGCAGGCACCCTACCACTTTAGTTACTCTGCCATTCTGCCTTTTCACGTCTCTAGGCTCTTGGTTCTCTACTTCCGCCTTCAAGGTCACAGTGTAGCATCTTCTGATCTTTCTCTATTCCCCTAACTTCGGCTTACCATCAGCAGTTCTCCTTTTCTGGCTGACCTTCTGCCTCATTCCCATAAGCACCTTTGCGATTGTGGTGACTCATCCATGTAACCCACAGTACTCTCTCTCCATTTTAGCATTCTTGACCATGTCTGCAAGTCCCTTTTGCCAGGTAATGTAGCAGGAATTTGAATGTGGACATCATTGGTGGCCATTATTGTAATAGACTAGTCTAGTTTCTCATCTTATACCTAATCATTATTTTTCCCTTTATATTTTTTAATTTTAAACCAGAATAGATTTAGAGAGGCCACAAAAGAAAAAACACCACAGAAAATATACAAATGGCCAACAAGTCTGGGAAAAGATGTTCAATATTATTAGTCATTAAGGAAATGTAAATCAAAAATATAATGAAAACTGTAGTTTGAATGTATTCCCTGAAAAGCATGTGTTGGCGACTTAATCACCAATGTAACAGTATTAAGAGGTGGGACCTTTAAGAAGTGATTAGGTGTGGCAGTACACCCCTGTAATCCCAGCACTCAGGAGGCTGGGGTGTGAGGGTGGAGGCTTTGAGGCCAGAAGAGCTTGTAAACTGATTAATGCTGTTATAATGGTAGTATAGTCAGTATCTTGAGAGTGGGTTCCTTGGAAAAAGATGTTTGGCTTCTCCCTATCTCTCTCTCATTTTCTCTCTTTCTCTCTCTCCTACCAGGGGTGACACACCAAGATGGATCTTGCCAAATGAAGGCCACTTGCTGAGAAGCGAACTTTAGTTCATTATAAAGTTCCTGACCTCGGGCCTTCTGCTACAGTCACGAAACATGAACCGAGACAATGACATCTCAACTCACACTTGCTGGATGGCTGTGATCAGAAATACGGAAAATAACAAGCATCGGTGAGGGCGTGGAGAAGCTGTGGCTCCTGAAGAAGTTAAACACAGAATTTCTCCATGAGCCTGCAACTCCTCTCCTAGGTAGACATCCAAAAGAACTGGAAGTCAGGGACTCAGATGCTTGTACACCAGTGTTCGTAACAGTGTTGTACACGACAGCCGAAGGTGGCCTTTAACAGATGAATGGATGAACAGAATGAGGTACAGTCCTAGCATGGGGTTGTTATTTAAGGATAAAGGTGGTTGCATGCTAAAACATGAATGAACCTTGAACACCTCTCATGCCAACTGAAAGAAGCAAGACACAGAAGAACAAACATTTATGTGTCCATTGATCTCAACTCTTCAGAAAGGGAAACTCACAGCAACAGGAGATGGGGTGTGGAGCGGGGCTGCTGGATGGGCCAGCTTTGGATTTCCTGTCATGGTGATGAAACACTTGGGGACTTGATAAAGGTGCTGGCCATACAACCTCAAGAATGCACTGAATGCTACAGAGGTGTGCACGTTAAGATGGTAACATTAGGTTGCATAAACTTCACTTCAATATTTAAAAATACTGAAAATAACAAGGTGTACATTGAAAAACAGTGTTCTAACCTCTTCCTTACCCGCCCATCTCCTCCACCCACACACATAACTAACTGCTTTTATTAGTTCATCTGCTGTCCTTTCACTGTTTCCATCTACAGAAGCAAGCAGATGTGAACTATCCTGGTTTTCTTTTTTTCCTCCACCAAAGATGGCAAACTATATATAATTTTTAGCTTTTCACTTAACAATATATTATAGAGTTCTGTCTCTCTCTCTCTTTCTATTTTTCCCATCTGGATAATATTCCATGCTATAGATGAAACATAGTTTCTTTGATGCAAGCATTTGTGCTAGAAATTTCCCTCTTGGCACACTTTTACTTGTGCCCTGGAATGTTGATATGTTGCATTTTCAGAGCATGCAATTCATTATGTATATTTTTATTTCTCCTGGCAAAATTGTTATTCAGAAGCATGCTGCTTAAGTTTCAAGTGTTTGGATATTTCTCTGTCTTGGTTACTAGTCTAATTTTATTAGGATCAGAGAAAATACTTTGTATAGGTTCAATTCTTCCCATCCTTCTCCCTTCCATTTTATAAAGCTTTTCTAATTTTTATTTTGAGATAATTCAGATTTGCATGAATTTGCATGCAGTTGTAAGAAATAGTTCAACTGAGCATCACTGAAGTGTTCCATCACTTGGGAGGCACAGTTTAAGGCCAGCCTGAACAAAAAAGTTAGTGAGACACTATCTCAAAAAGCCAAGTCAAGTGTGCTAGCTCGTGCCTGTAATTCCAGCTTCTTGGGATGTGGAGGTAGGAGGATTGCAGTCTGAGGGTGGCTGGGCAAAAGCGTGAGACCATATCTAAAAGCAAATTAAAGCAAAAAGGGCTTGGGGTGTAGTAATACATTTGCTTAGCAAGAGCAAGTTCCAGAGTTCAAACCGTCTTACTGCAAAAACAACACCAACCAAAACAAAGAGAGAGAAAGAAATAATTCAGAAAGATCCTGTATATCTGTTACAGGCTGAATTGTGTCCCCTCCAAAATTATTTTGAAGTCCTGAACCCTCAGAACGTGAGAATTTGGAGATAGAGGTCTTTATACAGGTAACCAATTAAAAAATGATATTATTAACACAGACCCTGATCCAATGTGACTAGTGTCTTCATAAGATTGAGAAATCTGGACACAGAGGAAACACGATGTGAGGAGACCCTGGGAGACGCCACCTTCTACAGCCAAGGAGAGAGGCGCAGAGCAGGTGTGGCCTTCCAGCCCTCAGGAGGAACTAGCGCTTCTGACCCCTTGATTCTGGACTACTTGCTGACCTCCAGAACTGGAAGACAAGGAAATTCTGTTGTTTAAGCTGTTTGTTACAGTGGCCCTTGGAACCTCATGTAAACCTACACCCAGCTTCCTGATGGGAAAACTGGCACCGTTACGGACAGTCATAATCAGAAATTGATAGACACAGTGATCTCACTCATTTCACTGGCTCACGTGCACTTGTGAGTGTGTGTGCGTTTCTGTCTGCTGTTGTGAGATTTTTCTCATGTGGACATTCATGTGACTATCACCATGGCCAAGGTACCAAATGGTACCTTCTTCCTGTCCCCATGCTCTTCTCAGCTGCAACTTCTCTGTCCTCCACCTTCAAAATTCTATTTCAAGAGTGAGTCGTGAATGGAATCGCACAGCACGCACCGTCTATTCATCCAGCACAGCTCCCTTGCCATTTAGCCACGGTGTTAGGGTGTCAACAGCTCATTCCTTTTATTTGCTGAGTAGTATTCCAAGGTATGGCTGTGCCATAGTTGGTTTGCTGAAAGACAGTTGGGTTTGTTTTCAGTTTGGACTCTTACAAATACTGCTGCTGTAAATGTGCATGGATAGACTTGTGTGTGGACAAAAGTTTTCATTTCTCTAGAATAAGTGTTACCTCCTTTACTTTCAACCTTCCTTATAATTTTGTAAGTTTAGTCATTTAAAAAATCCTTTCTGCCAGTCTTTTTCAATTAATATGATTACATTATTTGCATTTAACATAGTCACTTATATGCTTGACTTTAATCCTAGCATACACCTTCTTTTGGGGTATTTGAAGTTTTAGTATTCTGATTTATTTTACTTTTTAAAAGTATATCACTGTATATAGTATTTTTAGTAGTTGGCCTAGAGATTATAAAATATATTTACATTTTCATGAGATTCTACTACGATGTCAAGTAGAATATAGAAACCTTGTCACCATTTAGCTCCTCACTGTCCCTAGCTCATTTTGTTATTGTTATATGTATGGCCTTTCAGACATCGTCCCAAATAATACTCTGCATGTTTTCAGCCATCAGGCATATTTTGAAGAACTTGAGAGAAGAAAAGTAGTCTATCATATTTATGCCACGACTTTTACTCTTTCTTCATTCCTGCCATTCCAAGTTCTTTCCGGTAATTTCCCTTTTGTTTGAAACATGTACTGTTAGAGCAGGTATGCTGGCAACAAATTCTATTTTCTTTATTCTGAGAAGATCTTTATTTAACCTGCATTCCTGAAGTAGTCTTTTGCTGGATATAGAATTCTGGGTTGAGATTTTCTTTCAGTATGTTAAAATATGCCATTTCCACTTTCTTCTAGTCTCTGTGGTTTCTGAAATGATTTCTTCAGTTATTTGGGTCATTGTGTGCCTTTAAGGAATAAGTCATATTTCTGTGGTTCCTTTTGAGATGCCTTTCTCTCTTTGCAGTACTGGGGTTTGAACTCAGGGCCTCTACCTTGAGCCACTCTACCAGCACCTCCCTCTCTTTTTTTTGTGAAGGGTTTTTTCAAGACAGGGTCTCACTATTTGCCAGGGTTGGCTTTGAACCACGATCCTCCTGATCTCTGCCTCCTGAGTAGCTAGGATTATTGCTGTGAGCCACCAGCGTCCAGCTTGTTTTTAGTTTTTAAGTAAAGTTTGTTTGTAGCTTTTCTGGGAGTGGATTTGTTGGGGCTTATCCTGCTTGGGGTTTCTCAACTGTGGTTTTTATATATTTCACCCAGATTGGAGAGTTTCCAGTCATTGGTTCTTCATTTTCTTTTCCCTGCATTGCACTCTTTCCTTCCTCCTTCTAGCCATCCTGAGGCTTGTTCACCTTCCATTGCCGTCCTTGTTTCTTTTTGCTGTTTAGATGGGAAAAAATTTATTACTGCATCTTCAAGCTCACTGACTCTTTCCTTTGTCATATTTGTTTTGCCCACCTGTGAATTTTAAAATTCCAGTTATTGTATTTTTCAGTTCTGAAACTTCCAATTGGGATCGGAGGATGTAGCCTCTGGGTGCTTACTTAGCATGTAGGAGGCCCTGGGTTCCATCCCCCAGCACCGCTAAAACAAAACCAACAAAAAACTTCCACTTGGCTTTCATTTACATTTTCTGTTTCCTTTTTGGGGCAACCTGTCTTTCCATTCATTTCAAGAAATTTCACCCTTGTCAGAATACACTTGTAATAGCTGCCTTAAAGTCTTTGTTAGGTAAATCCAACATTTGTGTCATTTTGACACACACACACACACACACACACACACACCACACACACACACACACACACACACACACACACACACACACACACACACACACACACACACACACACACACACACACACACACACACACACACACACACACACACACACACACGGAAAGTTACACTGCCCTTCTGTGGGTTGTGGTTTTCAGGACAGTTCAAAGCTGTCTAGCTCTGTCCTGCATGTGCGCCACCTGGTGGCTAGTCTGGGAGGTGGGTGACATACAGTTCCACCTTCAAACCTTTTGGTATGCTGTTTAAGGTCACATTCACAAATGTGCCACTTGAGAATGAGTCCAGGATTCATAAGCAACTTTATCAGGTCACTTTCCTGAGTGTTTCCCCCCATAATGTCCCCATTCCTTTCTGGGCTCCCCTTTTTATTGTTCCAGCCAGAAGCAAAACAAAGAAAGCAGGAGACCTCTCCCTCTCTTTGAGCCTCAGGAAACCCCTTTCCTGGTCCTTGAGTCCAGACCATCTTTCTGGGCTGATGTCCACTTTCAGGTTTCACATGCTTCCTGTCTAGACTGGGAAATACTGAAGCCCAAAATGTGCCAAAGCCACCACTGCTTCAGAGTACTTCTAGGCTTCCCTCCCAACCCATCAGCTACTATTCAACTGAATGTTTTTTGGGTGCCTGGGATGGAACCCTGGGCCTTGTGCTAAACACACACTCTACCATGAGCTACGTCCCCAGCCCTTAAGTCACTGCTGCCTGCGTAGGTCCAGGCTCATTGCTGTGTGCGTGCGTGGGAGAGCAGTGGGGAGTGTGCTGACCGTCCTTCCAGGAACCTGGAGCTGAGTTCTGAACGTCATAGTCTAATTAATGCCTTAGCCTCACACACTGGGTCTCTCCTTCCTGCCCTTTAAGTTGGGCTGTTTCTGAAAATTCTGTTCTCAGTGTTCTGATCTTCTTCTATCCCTTGGAAACTGGTTTTCATCTTGGCTTTGCATTAGAATCACCTAGAGAGATTTTAAAAAGAAATACCCAATGTCTAGACTGCATCTAGACATATAATATAATCTGAGTTATATTCCAGAATCTCTGGGGGTAGAACCTAGGCATAAAGTATTCAGTTAAAAACCATTGCCCACTCCTTTCCCTTTTCCCCAATTTCCAATCCTGTTCTTCCTATAGGACATCCTATTTCATTTAGTATTGTCACCATCCCCCAGAAGCCAGTAAGACACATCGGAGTGGGCCTGAACTTGGATCCTGAATCCTTCACTCCATCCTGCTGTGGCTAACCCACAAATGTCTGCATCTCTACTCCCTTTTTATGAAGCCCACTTACATCTGGATTACTGCATAGCTGTGCCCCAGGCTTCCCTCTCCCTGGTCTGTTTTTTCTTACCAATAGCTCTCACTGCTGCCGGGAGGCTCTTCCTAAAAGCCGACTCCCATCATCTCACTCCCCTTGTAAAGCTTCCCTCCTGGCGCCCAATGGAGAGCCTAAACTCCGCAGCAAGGCATGCAACGCCTGCCATCCCCGGCCTGGACTTCCTCGTCTAACTCCTCTCATCACCTGGGCAGCTCTGCTCCCCACAGCCCGAAGACACACAGACATTCCTGAAATACTCCAGGCCTTGTCACTTCTCATCGTTGCTCCCACTGAAGTGCCTGTCCCCTCCTTTGATGCCTGGTCACTGACATGTTAACCACACTGCAGTGCTTCTAAGCTGATGTCATCCTGGACCCTCTATGTTTCTCCAGCATCGGGGTCATAAGTGTCACAAAACTCCACTGCAATTGTTTGCGTGAATGTTGCTCCCACTAGCCTGGAGCACCTTGAGGGTGAGGATTTATTAATGTTGTCTTTCTGCTGCTGAAGAACTTGGTTCCTGACTCAGAGTAGAACCTCAGTGACCTTCAAACAAATACATGAATACAGAGAACATGGAGGCAAAGGAACACCTTCATGAGATTAGTGAAATTTAAAACAAAAAATTAAACAAAACCAACAAAATTCCTGTAAGAATGCCTGCAAAATGGAACAAGATGGCCAATGTTTCTAAGCTGAAACAACTTTGTTGTTTCTGGTTTTGAAATCAGTCTGAATGTTTTCTTATGTGAAGGAAAAGGAGATACCTAAGAAATAAAATGGTAGATAGAACCCCAGGCTCCAGGGAAGTGGAGGTGTCTCTACTAGGGAAAGCAGCATTGTCTTACCAAACTTAAATTCAATCCCAGCAAGCCACTTACAGCTGGGGCAACTTGGGCAAGTTAATGAACCTCTTTGAGTCTCAATGTTCTCATCTGTGTAATGGACACGGTGCTTCCTACATCATAGGATTGTTTTGAGGATTGAGTGAGTTCATTCATATTTCTAGCATGTATTCAAAGGCCCATTAAATAGTAGCAGTATTTTTATTTCCTGGTGATGTAAGGAATGAGGGGACAGAAGTAGAGAAAAGAGGTGTGTGTGTCCTGCAGTTAGGGTCTGTGTTGTCCCCGCTTCCTTTGGGGGACAGAGCCTTTGGATTCCCAAGTCCTGAGGTTCATTGAGGAGCTGACAGGCCAGCATTCCTCCTCTGGTTTGGGGCCGCAGCTCTTGATCCAGCTGGGCCACTCCCCCACTCAGAAAGTCACAGAGTTGGCAAGGAGCTGGGACTAAAACATTTCATCTCCCATCTGGATGTCCTTGACTCCTGAAAGAAGAGGGAGGTATTGCAAGATGCTACGCCTGGGTAGGCCCTCTTTACCAAGGATATTCTATATAGGTAGGTTTTTGCTTTTTTTTTTTTTTTTTGGTGGGACTGGGGTTTGAACTCAGGGCCTCCCACTTGAAGGACATTCTAAAATAAACTGTTGTGGTTAAAAAGAAAAAGGAGAACCTGCTGATTCTCAAAATCTCTGGAAGTGCTGCTTTCTGAGTTGATGTCAACGCAATAGCCAGACCTCGTAATGTCCTTTCAACTACAAAGATCACTAGCTTATATTTTTGTTATATAGCAATGATGATTTTATTATTGCTACTCCTTCTGTTATTTGTATTTTTTATTAATACATCTTCATTGGTGACCACTTGTGGAAATTATGTTCCCTGATAACTATTAAAGATTCTGAGTAAAACCGTGGAACAAAGCAACCAGTGTTCCTGAAGATGGCCAAACTGTATCTGTTACTGGGCACAATCTTGCCAGCATTGAATGCAGAAAATATCTGTTTCAATGGGAAAGGAAAGAAAGAAAATCAACCTCACCTGCAACCCCAACTCAGGTAAGGCATTTTCTACATCTTCTCATTGAAGCCTTGAAAAAACTCTACAAGAAAATCTTGCCATCCCCATTCTTACAGCAGAATAAGCGGAAACTCAGAGAGATGAAATGACTTGCCCATATTTACTCATCCAACAGGAGGCCAGGCACTGGTGGCTCACGTCTATAATGCTAGCTACTTGGGAGGCTGAAATCAGGAGGATCGTGGTTTGAGGCCAGCCTGGGCAAAGAGTTTGTGAGACCCCCATCTCCCAAATAACCAGAGCAAAATGGACTGGAGATGTGGCTCAAGTGGTAGAATGCCTGCTTTGCAAGTGCAAAGCTCTGAGTTCAAATCCCAGTCCCACCAAAAACAAAACAAAACAAAAACAAATAAACAAAACACCCTGAATTTGGAATCTAAACATTCAGTCTAGCTCCCAGGGAACAAGAGATTTCAACTGAAGCACATAGCCACTTAATGTCGTCATACTTCTCATTGCCTGTCTCCAACCCTTCTGCCCCCACCTCCACCATCTCCCCCTTTCCCGTCTATGTACTTCTCCTCCTTCCTTTCTACAACTAGATAATCCCCCAGCTCCCAGGCAGTGATGTACCTGTAGGAATTCATGAGGACTGGCTTGAGCTTGACAATATGTCCAATTCATTTGTCACCTGCACGTCTAAGGGTGTGTGTGCAGGAGGTGGGCGTGCAGGGAGGCACACAGCTCTCTTTCAAATTTAGCAAGTTGGTCACGAGTTACATTTGCATGCTAAGGACATTTTTAGATAGCCAGACACACAGATAATCAAGCACAGATTAACTGGATCTGACTGTGCCATAATTCAAAGCTCGCAGTGTCTGTGTGGTCGGTGCGGTGAGACATTCCTGCAGCATGGGGAACGTGCAGGTCCCCATCAGCCATGCCCACACCCTGGAGGTGGTATTAGAGTACTTGTTCCTCTCAGAGCCATTGGACTTGGCCTGTTTTTCTCCCTTTCCCAGGGCCAGCTGGGGACCAGCTTTGGAAAAAAAGTAAAATCTCCACCCATGAGGGTGTGGGAACTGTGAGTGTTGGGGAGAGGTTTCTGCTGAATTGAACAGTAGCAAATGCTTTCTCTTGGAAGTGAGGAGGCCAGATTTTCATCCCCCTAAGTGGCCTTGAACAGGCCACAGTGTCCCCCTCAAGAGTGAAATATTTTCTTTGTTGCTATTGTTTGTTTAAATGTTTTTTCCTCCTTTGGCCTAGGGAACCATGAAGGATGGGATGTAGTTTGAGATTCTCTCCAGAGAAGAGTCCTTGCTCATCCCCCAGAGGCCACTGAACCCATCCAAAGGGCCAGGGCACAGGGGAAAAGGGACTACCCGTTTTCCATGCCAGTGGGGTCTTATGGAAAGAGACACATTGGTTACTATTGAGGAAGGAAGCGCTTTCTTGATTGATTAAAAAAAAAATAAGTCAGGGTGGTTGTCTACTTCTAGAATTTATGCAATAGTGTAGCATGCATACAGTGTGCTAGGTGGTGCTTAATAAAAATAAACTGAAAACTAGTTTTTCTTATTGTTAAAAATTGTCTTGTTTGATTGTAAATTTTCAAAAATTTTTTGGGTTTTTTGAAGTAGGTAATTTCTGAAAGGTCACCTTCAGCTCTGAAATTCAGAGACTATAATCCTTTAGGATCAGAAAGAGGAACCCCCCCACCCCCCACCCCACAGGCTGGGCATTTGAACTCTGGGCACTTCCCCAACTGCAGCTATGGGTGTTTGGTCTCTATCAGGGACAGATGCCATCAAGCAAACCCTCTGACTCCTTCAGCTGTCCACATGTCTACTGTATCTCTCTTCCCATTTGTCTTCAAAGTCTCTGACAAATGTCCTCCTCCTCCATTCTCTAAGGGCAGGGCTCCCCAAACCACCAGGGACCTTGTTAAACTGCAGATGGTGGTTCTGTGATCTGGAGGGGGCCTGAGGTGCTGCGTTTCTATTAAACTGCTGGGTGATAGCGATGCTGCTGGTCCTTGGCCTACAGTTTGAGTGGTGTAGGTGTCGGCTGGAGCTGCCATGATAATGTTCCACACACAGTCGGGAGATTCACACAGCAGAAACTTAACGTCTCACAGTTACGGACACTGGAAATTCAAGATCCAGGTGTTGGCAGGGCTGCTTTCTGATGGGGTCTCTCTCCTTAGCCTGGGGACAACCATCTCCTCCCTGGGTCCTCATAGGCCTTTCCTCATCTCTTTCTTTTCTTATGAGGGCATCAGTCCTATGGGATGAAGGACTCACATTTATGACATAAATTATTTCTTTAAAGGCCCTATCTCCAAATATGGTCACACTGTGTGTTAGATCGTCAACACACAATTCAGTTCATAACAGGTAGCAAGTGTCCAGAGCAGCTCTGGCCGTAGACATACTATGTGTGAGTCACATATGTTATCTAAAAATTTCCAGAAGTCACATTAAAAAAGGAGCAGACAAAATTCTTTTTAACATTGTAATCAATATCTTACCCCATGTACCTAAGATATTATCATTTTGGCATATAAAAAATTATTGAAATTTTTACATTGTTTTTATTTTTATTTTCTTTTGCATATTTTTTTCATACTTTTGAAATCTGACATGGATTTTGTTTATTTACTTTTTTGACAGTACTGGGATTTGAACTCAGGGCAGGTACTGTACCACTTGAGCCACTTCGCCACCCTGATGTGGGTTTTATACTTTGAACACATCTCCGTTTGTGTAGCAGTGTGTCCATACTCACTAGCCACCTGGGACACCACCCAGAGTTAATCTCTTTCCACAGTTTGAGGTTCCTGGTATGGGGCCTAGAAGGAGACAGACATGCCTGAGGTAGATTCTTCGTTCCCTTTTTTATTTTATCCCAGGGACCATTTGCCTGTTTGTTTATAATGGAGTTTTTGACACGCACAGACTACTTAGTTTTGCAGGGATGAATTTTTTTATGTTTTGCCGGGGAGCAGTACTCGGGTTTGAACGCAGAGCCTCACGTTTGTTAGGCAGGTGCTCTACTGAAGTCTAAGAAAAGATAGATGATGATTTTGAAGATCACTTGCACCAATTTCAGGCAGTGGTCACAGACTTGCACCATTGGTCCTTGGCCTCAGTCCGTCCTGTCCTCCCTACAGTGGACGACTCCTCAGACACACCAGGCCCAAGCCTGCTTTAAGGCCTTGGCCCTGACTGTTTCTTCCACCCAATACACTTTCCCTGAGGTGTCTGCATGCTATCATTGACAAGTGACTCTATAAACCATTGAAAGGGGATTCTTATTCGCCTGGAAGCCTAAGGACCTTGTGTATGAAAGGTATTTAATGGATGCTGAATGAAAAAAAAAAATGAACATACTGAAATTACTAAATTTTGGCAACCCATAATCTGTAAGGTGCAGGTTCTCAGTCACCACTAACTTTCTTGTATTGTCCTTTCAGTTTCTGTTTCAGATAGGGAGTAAAATAAGAATGTCATAATTTCGTATAAGTGAACTTTCTGGTACCCACTTGCCACCTTCTGGTCTCCTGTTGCTAGGAGGAGGGAATAAGTTTTTTTTTTTTCCTCTCTCTTTTTCTCTTACTGGGAATTGAACTCAGGGCCTTTCAAGGCAAGTGAACTGAACCACACCCCAGGCCTGGTGCCATATTACTTAGGCCAGAGACGTACAGTTAGAGTTTATAAGAAAATTCAGTGTGTGTTAGGAAAATGTGTAATGGGAATGTTATGGCCAGAAAAGGGAAAAATAACAGTGTGAATATAATTAACACATGCAAACTAATTACTTTTTCTGAGACAGGCTCTTGCTATGTAGCCCAGACTGGCCCAGAAGTAATTATATAATTCAGGCTAGTCTCAAATTCATGATCCTCCTGCCTCAGCCTACTGAATGCTGAGATTACAGACATACCATGCCTGGCTAATTCTTGAATTTGTTGTGAAATGCATTATACATATAAAATTCATGGTATAAAATTATTATGATGACTACCAATGCAAGTGGGTTTTATACACTAAAAAGGATTTCCAATAAAATGTATTTCATTTTCTGTATGACAGATGCTTGTTTTAGAAAAAGGAATTAAAAAAAATCTATAATTGAAGTAAATATCTGTGAAAACTGAAATTTAGTGCGGGTCTATGTGACAACGTTACTGAATGAGAGGCGAGTGTGGAGGCTGGGCACTCAGTGTCACACCACCTGAGCTCACCTTCTTGGGCTCAGCTCTCATGGGTCACTTTGTTGTCCCTCTTATCAATGTGAGCTGTCAGCAGGAAGAAGATTTGGAGATGTTCTTAATACCATCATTTTTACTGTTGCTTTTGTCAGTACTGGGGTTTGAACACAGGGCCTCATGCTTATGAGGCTTGCACTCTACCCTTGAGCCATGCCCCCAATAATTTTTTGCTCTAGGTTTTATATTTTTCAGATGGGGTCTCACATTTTTGCTCAGGGCCAGCCTCAGACTGAGATTATCCTAGTTATGCCTTCCAGTAGCTAGGACCACAGGTGCATGCCACCATGCTGGGAGACTGGCTTGGAACTTGTGATCCTCTTGTCTCTGCTTTCAGAGGGCTGGAATTACAGTCCTAAACCATCACACCCAGCATAATACCATCCTTTGGGATGGGGAGTTTTCCATTCCATAGTCAGGAACAGTGGGCTACATACCAGCCTCAGTACTATGGCTTTGCTTACAGACAGCACATTTAATTTTTATGCTTAGCTAAATGGAAACCTTACTTCCCCACAGCAAAGTAAGTTTGGTTTCTATGGCTGCATTCATAGTTGCATATAAGCTTCTCATAAAAATTGGCTTCCTAGGGCTGGTGGAGTGGTTCAAGTGTGAGGCGCTGAGTTCAAATCCCAGCACTACCACAAAAAAGAAAGAAAATTGGCTCCTTCCCTATCCAAATGCTGCATTTCCACTGATCGAGTGATGTACGTGATAGTTGTCAATGATGGAAAAGATCTATTAGTAAGTGGTTATAAAGTACTTGGCTAATCAAAATGAGACCAAATAACCTTTGATAAGGCTGGTCTGTGGCAAACCTTGATAACCCAGGCCTCACTTGGCCCTCTGGCTCTGCGTGAGGTCTGGCCAGGCAGGTGCACAGTGGTTCATGTTGTCTGTGTGCTCCCAGCACTCCACACCAAGTGGATATGAGCAGAATCCAGAAGTCCTACGGGTCCTGCCTCCCTTCCTCCAACTGATCTCACCGTCACGCCGTGACCTAGCTGTTCTGTTTCTATTCGTGTTTGTCTCTTTATTTCGTCATTTATTTATTGCAGGGCTAGAGGTTGAACCCAGGTCCTTGCACATACTTGGGAAGAACTCTACCACTCAGCCACACTCTCAGTCTGTTGGCCCATTTTTATTAGCTTTTCAGATAGGCAAAAGGCAGTTTGTGTGTGCACTGTTGGAAAGCAAAATTTAAACATTTAAAAACAGTAATAATAAAACATGTAAATATAGATTAAAAAATATATATATACATATATATATATTACATACATATTTTTTGAGGTACTTGGTTTGAACTCAGGGCCTTGTGCTGCTAGGCAGGTGTTCTACCACTTGAGCCACACCCCAGCCTTTTTTATTTTAGTTTATTTTTCAGAAAGGGTCTCATGTTTTTGCCCAAGATTAGCCTTGGACTGTTATCCTCCTACCTCTGCCTCCCAAGTAGCAGGGAGCATACAGGCGTGCACCACCACGCCCAGCCCTTAAAACAGATACTTTAATATTCATACACATAGCAATGTTATTTATTGTAGACAAAAGGGGGAAACAAGTTAAATGTCCATGACAGGTGACTGCATAGACGAGAGGTGGTATATATACACAGTGAGCTTAAAAAGTAATGAAATTCAGATACATACTGCACCATGGGTAAATCTGGAGAACATTTTGCTAAGTGAAATACACTTGGATACAGTCCCATATGACTTACTTAGATGAGGTGCCTCCTGCGGCCAGATTCATAAAGACAGAGTGGTTGCAGGGCTGGGAGGAAGGGGAGTGAGGAGATACTGGTTAATGGGTACAGAGTTTCAGTTTGAGAAGATGAAAATGTTCCAGAGACGGATGGTCGTGACAACTGCACATTTTGAATGGACTTGACACCACTGAAAGGACACTAAAAATGGTTTAAATGGTAAATGTTACGCTATGTATATCTTACCACAGTAAAAAAAACACATACATTAATATACGCTAACTCCTCCACACACATACCCAACTACACAAAATATTTTCTGATTTCCATTGAAAATTAAGAAAGCCAAAAACAACTGGGCTCCAGTGGCTTGTGCCTGTACTCAGGAGGTAGAGATCAGGAGGATAGCGGTTCAAAGCCAGCCCAGGCAAATAGTTTGCCATACCCTATCTCAAAAAACCCTTCAAAAAGAAAAATAGAGCCAGTGGAGTGGCTCAAGGCGTAGGCCCTGGGTTCAAGCCCCAGTACTGGAAAAAACAGAAAAGAAAGAAAAAAGAAAAAAGAAAAAAAGGAAGCCAAAAACATTATTATCAATTTGAGCCTCAACTTCCCTTTGCCTCTTGGTGGCTTTGGTGTCTTCTGGTTTGTCTTTGACCTCATGCACAGCAGCCAAGTCAAGTGCAGGTCACCTTGAGCTCCTCTTGCCTATGACCAGAGAAGACAGCTGCTGCAAGGTGCTGGCAGAACAGGGAAGAACAGGAATGGAAGTCCCAGGGGCAGGGCTGGGAGAAAGACCTGTAGGTCATAAGGAGGAAATTCATTGACAAGTTAAGAAAGATGGAAGCTGGTAGACATGACTGAGACAGGAGAGTTTGGGAAGGGACAAGATGTGACCGCCTCGTCTTTGAGGAAGGGAAGGTTTTGTGTGTGTGGTTCAGGGATATGGATAAGGTATCACCACAGAATAAGGTGAGGGGTGGGTGTTGGTGATGCTTAAAATGACTTCGTCTGGAGCAGAAGCAGGCATGCGTACTTCTGGGAGTAGTGCACTCTGGATTTCTATTTATTTATCGCCTTTTAATGTTCAGTATATTTTCTTAAAGTAAAACTGGGCCACAGTCAGTTGTGGTGATGCCTGTCTATAATCCCAGCACTTGGGAGACTGAGCTAGGAGGATCTCAAATTCAAGGCAGCCTGTGTCACACAGTGAAACCCTGTCAGAAAAAAAACAAAGAAGACCCCCAAACCTGAGCCTTCAGTTTCCTATGTACAAATAGGAAAGTTGATCCTGCATTTGTTCTTCCCCCACCACTTAGAAATCTTTGGAAGCTTGCTTCCTGATGGCTGGAGTTAAAGTTGTCACTTCAGTTACCAAACGTCCTGGGTAGAAATTTGAACTTAGCTCTTCTGCTCTCCCTGGAAGCCACAGCAAGTGCCTGGGAGCGGAGGGCTCCTGGCAGGGTCTGGGGAGAGCTCAGGAAGGCACCGGGCCCAGGTCCTGGGAAGGCGGCTGCTGTGGGTGGTGGGCAGGAGAACTTGGCACAGCAGCTCTAACCTTCAGCCTCTGCCAGCCCCAGTCGTCTCACGAGTCACGTCTGTGACTGCTCAGCATGAGGATTACTGCTCGCTGAACTCCCTCTATCCAAAGCAACTTCTTGGAATTCCCTCTCCCCCATCATTTCAATATGAAAATGAATTTCATATTCATTTTCCCTGAAATTTCCATTTCAGATTTAGTATGACTTAGCCTATGAATAAACCCAGACAAGAGTATGCAAGACATGAGCAGGCATTTCGTAGAAAAGAAAACTACCCTTGGTCAGCGATGTACAAGTCAAGTTCACTGGGTCACATCATTGCCCATCTGTTCAGTGGCAAAAATCAAAAAGTCTGACAATAGCAAATGTTGAGAGGAAGCGAATCCACAGGACATCTTACACATGCTTGTAGGCGTGTAACATGCTCAAAAGCTGATTGGAAGCCAGGTGTGTACCAGGTGGTTTTTTATCTTCTTTCTCTCTCTCTTTATGGTACTGTGGTTTGAGCTCAGGGCCTACATTTTAAGCCCACTTTACCAGCTCTTTTTTGTGATGGATTTTTTTCAAGATGAGGTGTCTCCAACTATTTGCCTGGGCTGTCTATGAACCTAGATCTTCTTGAGCTCTGCCTCTTGAGTAGCTAGGATTACAGGTGTGAGCCACCAGTACCCGGCTCTTCTTCTTCTTTTTGCAGTACTGAGGTTTGAACTCAGGGCCTCATGCTTGCTAGGCAGGTGCTCTACCACTTGAGCCATGTCCCCAGCACCAGAGTGGTTCACCATCGTTGTCATTGTCATCCTCCTCCTCCTAACAACATCAACACCAATAATGATCAAACTGCACTGTTCACAAACAGCAAGAGAATGGGTGTAAATATGTACTGGAGTCAGAAGTGTGAACTAGACAATATATAACCATGTGAATAAATCCTAGAAACAAGTCCCAAAAGATTTACATACACGCCGTTCAAGGCTAGCCTGGGCTATATAATGAGACCCCCCTCTCAAAAATCAAAAATAAAACCAAACAAAAAGAAATGATACGCTTTTTATAATTAAACAACTATGTTGAAGTATTCAAGACTAACAGTGTTGAGATGGATCGGAACACAAACATGTCTGAACAGTCGTGATACGGCCAATGATGACTTGTCTGACTTCGAGGACTCCCATTTGGTCATAGCAGGCAAGACGCTGCTCAGTCCTCAGGTTTGGAAGTTTTGCTAAATGGGTTGATACTGTCACGGACTTTCAGGGGCAGAGCACAAAGGAGGCCTTTGTGCCAAGGCCTTACAGAAGCCCAGGAAAGAACAGGGCACGGGAACACTGAGAGCTGCAAGAGTAGCAGAGCTGAATTCTGAGAGATGTGGAAGAAACCTCAGTCACTGTTTCTCAGAAATGTCTGATCATGGGTATGGAGATGGGAGATCCGGTTTCCAGAGCCCACAGGGCACTGTGTGTGTACACACAAGGTACCGTGTACCTCACAGAGCCACTGAACGGTGTTCTCACCTCTTAACCTCGTGAGGGCACACATTGAAAGTGGACAGAATGGTAGAGTCACTGGTGAGGCATCAGATGTTGAATTTGCCACTGATGAAGATGTTATGGCAAAAGACAAAGCTGGTTAATATTTTAAATAGTGACACCTGTAATCCTACCTACCTGGGAGGTGAAGAGTGGGAGGATCATTGTTTGGAGTCAGCCTGGGCAAAAGAGAAACAAGTCCAAAGACCCTCATCTCAATCAAAGAGATGGTTGTGGTTTCCCGTGCCTGTCATCCCTGTTACAGAGGAAGCATAAATAGGAGGATCACAGTCCAGAATGGCTCTGGAAAAATGTAAGACCCTATTCAAAAAATAGCAAAAGCCAGCCAGGTGCCAGTGTCTCATGTCTGTAATCCTAGCTACTTGGGAGGCAAAGATCAGGAGAATTTCGGTGAGAGGCCAGCCCAGGCAAATAGTTCCTGAGACCCTATCTTGAAAATACACAACATAAAAATGGGCTGGCAGAGTGGCTCAAGTGGTAGCATGCCTGTTAGCAAGCATGAGCCCTGAGGTCAAACCCCAATACTGCAAAAGAAAAAAAAAATAGCTAAAGGCAAAAGGTAGCATGGCTCAAGTGTTCGAGTATCTGCCTAGCAAGGTTGAGTTCAAACCCCAGTACTGCCAATAAATAAAAAAATAAACAAAACACTCAACCTAACTAACAGCAGCAGGTTCATGAGCCAATAAAGAGAGCGGGCCACGAACAGGAGTGTGAGGTGTTCATAAATTGACACCACGTTCCCGAGGCTCATCTTGTCCCTGTAGCCCCAAAACCAAACCCGAGAAGCCTCGCTTGGGAGTCAGAAGAAACGGGGCTCCCTCCCTCCTGTGTGGTTTCTGGGGGCGCATCTTATCCCCTCTCTAGCCTGTTTCTCTGCCCCAGGACACTTACACCTCCCACTTGTCCAGATGTGTTTCCTTTTGCTCCATACACCCTTGCATATGGCGTTCCCCCAGGAGCAGCATGTCTGCTGGGTTTCTTCCATTCCCTTTAATGGCAGCTGGGATTTATGGACACACTCTTTCTTTAACAACTTGCTTATGGATGAGCACTTAGGTTTTCCTAGGTTTTTGCTTTTACAAAAAGTTGCTACAGTAAATAAAAATGCTGGCAGGAATCTTGGTCTACACTAGCGTGAGTGTGTTGATACAGTGAATTTCTAGAATTGCTGAGTGAAAGTTACATGTATTTACATTTTGGAAGTCACTACTAAATTGCCTCCAAAATGGATACACCTATTTTGAGAGGAACTGTCAATATGTGGAAGTGAGTACCATTGGCTATGCAGGGAAGCCATCTTTGTGTGACTTCCTGTCCCCTGTTACCCCGGAGTTGGGCTGATAGGAGAAATGGCTCTTCTTGGTGTCCTGGTTGCTAAGAGGCAGAGGTTTGGTGCTTCCCCTTGGCTCCAGCTGGTCCCCTGTGTCCCCTCTGCCCCTCTTACTTCCTCTGCATCAGTGAAGTGGGGGCCTGTCCCTGCTGTACCTGGGGAATGGTGAGAACAGTCTTCCTGACCTGCCTCAAATGTTCTTAGGATTTGTGAAAATCCCTTTGGGATAAAGGTGCAAACACGTATAAATCCAAACTTAGAAGTACAACCCCATAAATAATGGCACTGGGGAAATGCCAAAATACCAAGTTACAAAGTTCTGCTGTTGCTCATTTAGAAACTTGACATTTCTCCTTTTGGATTCAGATTTCCCGAGTCTCAGTTTCAAGCTGATGGCTTTCTAGGTGAGGCCTGCTGCTCAGCCCTGGTTGAGGTGAGGGGGACAGCCGAGAAGGAGAAAGGACCTTTCTCCTCTGCTCTGCAGTTCCTCCAAGGTCATTTCCACCAAGGTCGTGGCAGGAATGATGTTTGCTGTTAGGACAATAGTTTAATGAAATTTGGGGTTAAGCATCCTAAATGCTATCTAACTCTGTCCACCCCCCTGCCCCCCTTAACGGACTCCGCATGAACCCTGTGTGGTCCTGGGTCCTAGGGGTCCTGGGACCCGCAAGGATGGGACAGGCTAGTGCCCTGCTATCTAGAGGCAGTTGATTCTTTGCTCTAGTTTTGTCCTCTGGGACAGTGAAGGAGACAGAGCAATCTGCTGTCCTGCTGGTGCATAAAATATAACGCCCAGCATCAGGAAGCTGAATGAGCCACTCTGTACCGAGTAAGTCTCAGCGGTGGACACCAGGTCGGTGGGCTGCAGCGACTCTGCCCAGGGAGTGACTGGACCCTTGACCCTCTGTGGGCCACCACTCCCTGAATGACTCTACTTTCTGTCCTGTTGCATGGGAAGCCCCAGCGGGTCATTTTAGAGATCAGTGACAACCCAGAGCCCAGAGTTTGTGAATTGCTTTTCTTGGCCTAGAGGTCTATGGTAGAGACAGTGTGAGGTAAAGGACTTTCCAAAGGAGACCCCGATTCTGTCCCAGGCCGACTCAGACACAGTTTCTTGAGCAGCAAAGCAGTGCCTAGAATTGTTCTGAGCATAGGTATAATGAGGGTTTTATTTTATTTTATTGTTATGATTATTTTTTGTGGTACTAGGGCTTGAACTCAGGGCCTTCACCTTGAGACACTCCACCAGTCTTTTTTTTGTGGTGGTTCTTTTTTTTTTTTTGAGATAAGGTCTCGTGAACTACTTGCCCAGTCTGGCTTCAAATCGCAATCCTCCTGATCTCTGCCTCCTGAGTAGCTAGGATTACAGGTGTGAGCCACCAGTGCCCAGTGAGGGTTTTATTTTAATGGAAAAAAAAAGTTTTTTTTGACACAGGGTCTTGCTATGAAGCCCAGGCTGGCCTCAAACTTAGGATCCTACTATCTCAGTTTGCAATTGTAAGTGCTGGGATTATAGACGTGTACAACTATGCTCAGCATGATGAGAGTTTAAATTAAGGAGATGCTATACATGAGGATTTTCAGTGGTGTGGAGGAGCAGTGAGTATTCTCTGGTATGAAATATCCTTTTCTCTCTCTCTCTCTTTCTCTGTCTCTCAACAGGTTTTTAGGTAATCACTACCACTTTAGCTGTGCTCCCTAGATAGCTGTTTACATTTATGACCGTAAAAGCCAAACATGATTATCAAAATAATCTTGTAGAGTACTAACATTTTAGGATAGCTTGAAGAACATAAGCTTGGAGAGAGTGTGGTGGCACTTTGGGAGGCTAAGGTAGGTGGATCGAGAGTTTGAGGACAGCCTGGGCTACATAGCAAGACACTGTCTCAAAAATAAAGACAAAACAGCCTCCCAAAACAAACAAAAAATAATTGCAGCTTGATGATGTGATTAGCTATTCAATTTGATGTTACAGGTCTACAACTAGAGCATCATGTCATTGTAACGTAAAGGTTAAAGTTTACACTATGTAAGTTACACATGCATATTGAGCAATTACTCCTCCTCTAGTACCATAAGGAACTAATATGTGTTGCTTCATTTAACCCATAAAAATGTCCTATAAGATAGGCAAGGGCAGCCGGGTGCTGGTGGCGCACGCCTGTAATCTTAATTATTCAGGAGGCAGAGATCAAGAGGATCGTGGTTTGAAGTCAGCCCAGGCAAACAGTTCTCAAGAGCCTATCTCGAAAAAACCCCATTACAAAAAAGGGCTGGTGGAGTGGCTCAAGGTGAAGGCCCTGAGTTCAAGCCCCAGTACCTCAAAAAAAAAAGCCTAGGCAAGGGCATTTACCCGTTTTGCATGCTATCCACACAGTAGTGGCCAGTAAATAGAAGTAAAATAATAGTAGTAATAAACTGTATTAATTTCATGTTTGTTATATTCAAGGACCTTTGCACATATTATTTTATTTATTCCTCTTAATCCTGCAAGGATATCATTACCCCAGTGTTCCAGATGAGGAAACTAAGAGAGCAGGTAAGCTAGGTGTGGCGGCTCATGCCTGCCGTCCCCGTTACTCAGGAGGCAGAGACTGGGAGGATTGTGCTTCAAGGCCAACCTGGGCAAAAGGGAGACCCCATCTCAATTGACAGTCAGGGCATGGTGTTACTCACCTGTGATAAGGTCTGAGGCCAGCCCTGTACAAAACTGTCAGACCCTACCTAAAAAATAACTAAAGGAAAAAAGTGGTGGGGACATGGCTCAAGTGTAGAACACCTGCTGAGCAAGCCCAAGGCCCTGAGTTCAAATCCCAGTAGAGTCAAAATAAATAATTACTAAATCAAAATAAATAAATAAATAAAATGAAATAGTGTAACTAAAACTACTAAACTAGTAAAAGACTGGGCTGGAAGTTGAAACATGAGTGCAAGAAGTAAAACAAAAGCCATCACTGAGTTAAACAGAAGAAAGCCTAATTTACTTTGAAGCAAAAGATACTGCTTTGAATTTCCATTGTCTTCATAAATACATATGGAAAAAAAACAACCCAAAAAACCCATCATGCCATTGCCTGTTTTACGTTGGGGGAATCACTCTATGTCATGAAGTGACCAGTTGTAGAGTAAATCATGTTCCCCATAGATGCACCATTGTCATTTTGAGCCTTGTTCTGGGCTGAGAATTTCACATCCGATAAATCAAACCAATGACCAGCAGTATGGTGGAGAAGTAGAACCAAGCAATAGAATTATATTCCGAAATCAAAGGATTTCAGAGTTCAAAGGGACCTCAGAGACTTTGTGATAAGGAGCTTTAAAGCTGTTTCTAAAACAGAGAAACCTCCACTTCAGCAAAATCTTATTAGCCTTGTATATAAAACAGCTAAAAAAAAATAGCACTTGCACAAGAAGGCAGGTTAGTGTCTGCCTATACTTGTTCTGGCTTGAGTGCCTCTGTGGCTAGGAGTGAGGGGATCCTTACACATCGTCCTATCATCTTGAGGCTGAATTTTTATATAATACCACACAAAAATCTCTCAAAGGGGGTTGTTTTGAAAGGCGCCAACTCTTTCTTGCTTTCTTTCTCACCTCTCTAGCTCCACATCTATGCTGTGATGTGCGGAGAAAGTTTGAAAGTGTTCTCTGTTCTGTGACTTAACAGCTATACCACAGGTCCTGTCTTTAACTTCATGAGGAATTTCTTTCTCTGCTGAAAAAAAATGACGACACAAAACTCATGTGGTTATTGGGAAGATTAAAGAGCATCTGATTATAACGAGAGAAATCTAATAATTCATATATGTAATTTATAGTACACGTATACTTATGTGATTCAGATTTTAGTAGATGCTTTAGAAAAGGCAAAAAGGTGAAATTAATTTTGATTATTTACTCCGTGCCCAACAGATTATCATTTCAACATGTAATCAATGTAACAATCATTACTTAGACAGCCCACAGTCTTTTCTTCATCCTGTCGTTGAAGCCACCTGTGTGCTCCACTCCTCATGGTTCGTCCTGTTTCAGACCAGCCTCCTTTCGAGTGCTTAGTGGGCACTTGTGGGTAGAGGGTTCAGCTGCAGGTCTACAACCAAGTAGGTGTACTGCCTGGATTTCAACATATACTTGATAAATGCCAGCTGTCATTAATTTCTCCCTTTGTCTGCACTGTCACCTTTCCCCTCCTCTTTGAGCTCTTGCTCAGACCTCAAGACGTGATCAACTGGTCACCTTCCCTGGAAGGCTCTCTCAGCATCCACACCCACTCCGATGCCTGCCTCTTCTGTAGATATTTCATTTGACAAGCTTTCTAGAGTCTAAACTAAAGAGTTATAATCCATCTTTCTTTCTTTGTTTGCTTTAGCAGTACTTGGGTTTTGAACTCAGGGCCTCATGTTTGCTAGGCAGGTACTCTACCACAGAGCCATGCCCCCAGCCCTGTAACAAACCCACTTTTCATTCTTTAAAGTTCTGGACATCACTCAGCGCCTGCTGCTACCTGGGAGGGGCTGAGGACATGACAACCAATGAATGAGAGAGAAACCGGACAGTCATGAACTGCTTGCTCTCTCTCTCTCTGTTATTTAAATTTAAATTTTAATACTGGTTGGCAGAGCCAGTTCCCTCTACCTTCTCAAATGGCCTCTCAAGGTCATTTCCCTAAGCTAGACCAGGCTACAGAGAAGCCATGATAAGAAAAGCAAATGTCTTCGTTAAACAGTGTGAACGTAAGCAGGAGTGCCCAGAGGGACCCACTGCGCCATGCTGTGAACCTCTGTGAAAGGGAGTGAGGACTACTGCTCAGTGTCCACTTCTTTCAGGGATTTGAGCTGGGAGTAAGGCCTGTGAAATGACCCAGGAGAGCAGGAGGTGGTTTGCTGAGGGCCAGCTCCCTGGGAGCAGCTATTGTGCAGGGGGTACCACCCCCTGGTGTGGGGTGTGTGGGGTGTGCCAGCTCAGGTGGGGCCACTTCACCAGGCAGCTAGGGGTGGTGATGGTAAGGAGTCATGTTGCTGTGTCATTTGCACATTCTCTTTTTAGCCCAATGCCCACAATGTCCCTTGTCCTCTTGGTCCTGCCCCTGAGAGGAAGTTGTAGGTGGGCAATGATCATTGAGGCACTTTTTGCACATTTTTCACCTTTTGTCAGAGCTGTGTGTCAAGTTTGGCCGACCTCAGTTCTGGTGCATCTCTTCCTCCTGTAACTTTAAGAGGAGTTGCTGTGTTTGATGTGTCTTAACTTTAACACAAAGCACACCAGAGCTGGTTAATGATCATGAACTGTCATGGCAGCCACTCTGCAAAGGTGACATTGATGGATGAGCCCACAGCTTGCAGGGAGGCGGTGGTTGCAGGGGCAGAAGGTTTATTTAAGCCGAAGCTGATAATGGGGAGCCTGGGAGTCACTAACCAGCAGGACTTTAATGGGACAGAGCGGGAGAGTCCCCTTTCTGCATGGCCCTCCCTCTGTAGGGGGCATGCCTCACACAACTCTCATGTTCCAAATAATAGCATTTCGTGAAGATTCTTAGCTATTTAAATTTTCCAGGAGGAGGGAGAAAGCCCACTTCTGTAACCAACCTTGTCATCTTTCCTGATTTGGCCTCATGTATCTAGAAGTTCATGTTTGCCTTCTTAGCCATTTGAAAAATGCATTCTTAAAGAAATTGTGAGGGGTGGGTCCAAATGAGAATGAATTCCGTTTCCTGACAAGGCCTAATCCTTTGGGATTACCTCTGCAATGTGAGTGGGCCTACCAGTGGGCTCCCCAGAGTTTGGATCAGGGAAAATAGAATCAACTTGAAACACTCAGTCAGTGAAATTTTTATTTCAGTTTAGTTTTTTAGTGCTGGGAATCAAACCTAGAACCTTATGCAGGCTGAGCCTGTGTTCTCCCATTGGGCCACATCACAGCCCCAGGAAACTTTCTTGATTCCCATTTTGGTTTGGGGTTTGCTGATTATCACTCCATCCCGTGCGGTGACTTGGGGCAATCTGTCTCCTCTTAGGTAAAGATCATGATATCATCGCGTGTAAACTGTTGGACTAAAACCTTTGCAATGTGGTGCACCCAAGTTTAGGATCTCAAGCTTCCCTCTCGCTTTGGATGTGGCTGTGTTGCTGATGTTTCATTAAAATAAGCTCTGGGAAATGACCTGGCCACAGCCCTCTCTTTTGGATGGAGATGTCACATGCGGATCACCAGGGGACCTTTTATCTCTGGGGACAGAGGCAGGGAGAGGTTGTGGTGTGAGGGCTAACGCCTGATGGAGACGTCTAGTTGGCTCCACGCTTACTAAATTCAACACCCATGGCCCCTACTCATTGCTGAACAGCATAAACATTAGGTTTTGGTAAATAAACTCAGACTATCGTGTAGCCGTCCAGCATGCACTTAAGCTGTGATTGACAGCTTGCTCTGGGGGACTTAGAGACTAGGGCCAGCGCTTTAGGGTGCAGAGGCTCCAAGGTTCCAAGATAAACAAATCTGTCGGTGAGAGTGACCAGAGTGTTAGGTCAGTCCAAGGGTCACTTATAGGTCATCCTGCTGGGAGCTTGGTCTCTGCTTCGTGTTTATCCTGGGGGGAGAAAAACAGGAGGGGCAGAGCTAGAGGGTTGGGTCTCCACTGGGAAAATATCCCTGGCCTGCTCATCAGGACGTTTAGAATTGGATCAGCACCCACCCTGCACCTGATAATCCAGTAAAGGGTATGGGTACAGGTTTGTGTTTTTTATAGGAGTTGATGAGCTAACTGTATCAAAAATACAGACTATAGTTCTGTATGGATAAGCTCCCCACTCCTCCCCTGGGGCTGCAGAATCAGGAAGGACGTCCAAGACCTAGGGAGAGTTACTAGTTTACTGTTATGAACACATAGCAGACAGCGTTGGAAAAGACAGCAGAGGGAACGGGAAACTGTCTTCCTATGCCCTTTCTGGACCTGACCAATTTCTAGAAAACAGTTCCTCAGGTTTATAGTCCTTATCGACTAGGGGATTTTTGAAGAGTGATCCCAAACTAGCTTTCTTGGGTGCTTGGCTTGCTAAGACAGGTAGATAGGGAAAGTAGGGTGGTGGTAGCAGTAGGAATGCATTATCACCCTTCTCAGTTGATTTTGTAGTGAAGTAAAGACTGACTTCACTAGAGACCCCTCTGTTAGTCATTTGCCATGTCTCTCTCATTTGGACCATCTGGGGCAGGAAGATGTGGCATCAAATGAATTGCTGATGGCATTTTTGGGTTTCAAGTTTGTAGATAAAAAAGATTTTTAATCCAATATTCAGTTCAGTTGTTTGCTCTGGAAAATAGCCCTTTATAATAAAAGTCTAAAGAGCTAAGTGTCTTCAGAAAAGCCAAAAGCTGGAAGCATTCACAAATAAGCCCTTGGGGATATTGGTAAACCACTTACAAGTAAACTTAATTTTTAAAATATGTGATATATTAAAGATGTTCTCAAGGATATATGTAAACACGCTTTTAATGAGCTTAGCATAGTGGTACATACCTGTAATCCCAACACTCAGGAAGCTGAGGCAGGGGGATCTTGAGTTTGAGACTCACCTGGGAGATACACCAAGATCTTATCTCAAAAAAGATGCATTTAATGATATTTGTTGAGATACATTTAAAGATGTGATTAAAAGAACTGAAATGATATTGTGTCTATAACCACAACAGAATTGAACTAGGTGTCAATACCAGAAGGGTAGCAGGAATCTCTGAACATTTAGAAACTAAACGTTAAAAGGAAAGTTTTTTCCTTGGAAGTCTAAAGGGAAATTTTAAAAGCAGATTAAAGTGAATGAACGTGAAAATGCAGCATACCAAGATCTGTGGGATATAGCTAAAGCAGAACTGAGAGGGAAATTTATAGCATGGAGTGCTTATATTAGCAAAGAGGGAAAGTGGGGCAAGGCCTGGTGGCACACACATGCAATCCCAGCTTCTCAGGAGTAGGAGGTAGGCGGATCAAAGTCTGAAGGCAGCCTGGGCAAAAGCACAAGACACTATCTGAAAAACAAACTAAAAAAGTGAAAGGCTGGGGGTGTGGCTCAAGTGTAGCAACTAGAGGTACTGGGTTCAATCCCCAGTACAAAAAAAAAAATGAAAAATAATAAAGAACCAGAAATCAATGATCAATGATCAAAAGCAGAAAAAAAATAGAGACAAATCAATGAAACAAAGTCTAGTTCTTTAGAAAGATCGATAAAACCAACAAATCTCTAGGAAAAGAAAGTAAAGAGAGAAAAAAGAAATACTGGTAACGAGAACGAAACACTGGGAGGACATCAAAGGACAGTGAGGAAACATCTACAACTCTACACTCCTAAACTTAAACCTGTGACAGCATAGATGAAGTAGACCAATTCTTCAAAAAACACAGACTATGAACTACCACAAATGCCCAGTATGGAAGAGATCATTAAATCACCCCATAATTATTAAGGAAATTGAACTCATAATGAAACTCTCCACACACACAAAAAAGAATGAAAGAAGAGAAATCTTTAGGCCTATGTAGTTTCACTTGGAGAATTCTATCAAATGTTTAAGCAAGAATTAACACTGATTCTATATAATTTTTTCCCAAAACAAATGAGGGAACTCTTATAATTCATTTTATAAGGCTAATATCACACAAACAAACAAACAAAAAACCCCCAAAGGGACCAAAATGAAAAATGGAACAACATTCCTCATAAATACAAATTCAAAAATTGTTAACAAAATATTACCAAATAGAATTTGGCAATAGATGAAAACAATTCTATTCCATGATCAAGTGGTATTTACTGGTTTAAAATTTGAAAAATCAATCGTGTAATCCATTACATTTGTAGGCTAAAGGAGAAAAATCACATGATTGTATCAACCCACTGCATCAATGGAGCCATTTGACAAATTCTGCATTCACTCTTGTTTTTTTTTTCTCTCTTTATTTATTTATTCATATGTGCATACATTGTTTGGGCCATTTCTCCCCCCTGTACCCTGCCCCCTTCCTCTCCCCTGCACCCTCCTTGCTTCCAAGCAGAACCTGTTCTGCCCTTATCTCTAATTTTGTTGAAGAGAAGACATAAGCATAATAAGAAAGTCAAAGCATTTTTGCTAGTTGGGATAGGGATAACTATACAGAGAGACTGAATGCAGAGAGATAGCTATACAAGAGTGAATGCTCTTGTTTTGGAGGGTCTACTGGGGATTGAACTTGTGCCCCTGGCCTCACACTTAAGCATGCTATCACTTGAGTCACATCCCCAGCTCTTTTGTTTTTTGAGATAGGCTCTCTCTAACTTTGCCAGGTTGGCCTCAAACTTGTGATCCTCCTGCCTCTGCCTCCTCTGAGTAGCTGGGATTGGGGGCATGTGTACCACACCACTCTTGATAAAACCTCAGAAAAAACTGGGATAAGGAGAACTTCCTCAACTTAATAAAATGTCTGTAAAACAACTGCAGCTAACATTATACTTGATAATGAAAGACTAAGATTGGAAGGTCATTACTCAAATTCAACATAGTGCTCACTGTTCCCTTTAGTGCAATAAACAATAAGGAAATAAAAGGTGTACAAATTAAAAAGACAAAAACTATCTTTCTTTGCAGATAACATGACTGTCTATACAGAAAATCCTAAGGAATTAAAAAAAAAAGACCATCTAGAACTAATAAGTGAGTTTGCAAGGTCATAGGCTATAAGATAAAAACACAACAATTGATTTTATTTTCATACATTAGCAACAAAAACCACCAACAAAACAGTATGCCATTTACAATTTCTCCAAAAGAGAAATAAATACTTAGTTGTGAGTCTGAAAAAACAGGTACAGAACTTGTATGTCGAAAGCTACAAAATGCTGATAAGAGAAATCAGACAAGCTGGGTGCCAGTGGCTCACACCTGAAATCCTAGTTACTTGGGAGGCTGAGATTGGGAGGAAGGAGGTTTGAGGCCAGCCCCTGCAATAGTTTGAAAGATCCCATCTCCAAAATAAGCAGAGCAAAATGGACTGGATTTGTGGCTCAAGTGGTGGAGTGCCTGCTTTGCAAGCATGCACCTGAGTTTAAACCCCAGTTCCACCAAAAAAGAAACCAGACAAGGTCTAGATCGAAATAAAAGGAGAAACATGCTATATTCATGGATAAGAAGACTTACTGTAGCAAATGTCAATTTCCCCAAAATTGAAAGCTGGGTTTAGTTTAGTTCCTATAAAAATTCCAATATGACTTTGCTTATTCTAAAACATATGAAAAGGCAAAGTAACTAGAATAACTAAAGCCATTTTGAGAAAGAATAATAAAGTGGGAGAACCCACCTGCCTTATTTCAAAATCTACATGTAGCTACAGCAGTGGGGATTGCTGGTATTGGCAGGCAGATGGGTACATAGATCAGTGAAGCAGCACAGAACTTGGAAATAGACTTGCCTGCTGCACACAACTAATTTTTATAAATGTACAGAAGCAACTCAATAGAGGAAGGATATTCTTTTATAAATGGTGCTTGAGAAATTGGACATGCATAAGCAAGAAGAAGGATGAGGAGGACGAGGAGGAAGAGGGGGAGGAGGAAGAGGGGGAGGGGGAGGAGGGGGGAGGAGGAGGAGGAGGAAGAACCTCAACATTAGTCTCCCTGTTATGTAAAAATTAAATCAAAATAGATTGTTGAGTCAAAATATAAAGATTTTTGGGAAAAATCTTAGAAAATTTTCAGGATCTAGGGGTAGGCAAGGAGTTCATAGACTTGGCACTACAAAGATGATGTATTAAAAAACAAAATAGTCCAGGTGGGGTGGTACCTGTCAGCTACTGGGGAAGCACAAAAAAGAGAATCATGGTCCAGACTGTCCTGGGCATTAAAGCAAAACCCCATCTCAGAAATAACCAATGCAAAAAGGGCTCACGGATTGGCTCAAGTGGGAGAACATCTGCCTAGCAAGCACAAGGCCATGCGTTCAAGCCCCTGTACCCTCAAAACAAAGCAAAACAAAATGAAGCCAGGTGTGGTAGTGCACAGCTGTAATCCCAATACTCCACAGGCGCAGACAGGGGGACTTCTAGTTTGAGGCCATAGGAAGATCCTGGTTTTTTTGTTTGTTTGTTTGTTTGCTTTTGGGTGTGTGTGTGTGTGTTGTTTTTCTTTTAAAAAGAAGTTGATAACTATACTTCACTAGAATTAAAAAAAAAACTTACTCTATAAAAGACCATGAAAAGAGGATGGAAAAACAAGTTAGGTACTGGGGCAAAATATTTGCAAAGCATGTATCTGACAAAGGACTATACCCAGAATATAAAAAGAACTCTTAAAACTTAAGAGTACACACACCAAACAATCCAATTAGAAAGTGGACGAAAGACAAGAATAATATTTCACTCGAGAGGACATGCAGATGGCAGATAAGTACCCGGCTCCACACAGTTAACTATCAGGAAATGCAAAATAAACTACACCCTATCAGAATTTTAAATCATCTTTAGAGTACTTTTACTACCTAGTACAAAGTAAATGTTGCATAAATAGCCATTAAACTATATTGTTTAGGGACTAAAGACAAAAAAATCTGCCTCTTCAGTGCAGATACAATTTTTTGTGAACATTTTGTGATTGGCAGCTGGTTGAATCCTCAGATGTAGAAGACTGAGTGTATTCTGAAACACACATGGAAAGGAAAATGAAGCCAGACTCCGATGGCTCATGCCTGTAACCTAGCTACTCAGGAGGCAAAGAACAGGAGGATCTCAGTTTGAAGCCAGCCTGGGCAAATAGTTCAAAAGACCCTATTTCAAAACAATTTTGAAAACATGAATGAAAATGGAAAAGACAAACAGAGATTTTTGTTTTACTCAATTCTCCTATCAAAAATGGGTCTACATATTTTTTAATCTAAGGATTCATAATTAGAGGTCTCCGGATAAGTCAGGCACTGGCTGAAATTATCTGATAAATTTTGGCATATGAAATCCTTCTGGAGAGAGTATCCATAGCTCTCAATAGAATCTCTAAGTCTGTGACCCAGAACATAAAAGAATATTTGGATCCAGAGGAGTAGAAAGTACTAGAAATATGTTGGGAAGAACCAATCCATAGCCCAGTTATGGAACTGACTCCCACCTCCATGGAACCCAGAAGTTCAGAGACTGCTGGCTTCTACCATCAAAGACCTTAGGTTGACTCAAGGACTTTTCCTTTGAAGCTTTCTCTGATCAACTCACCTCAGTCAGAAGTCATATCTTCTCTGACCTCTTGGTATCTTTGTTTGCTCCTCTCTTAAGACTCTTGTCACTTTCTATCATATGTGAGTCTAGACTTCATCTCTGTCCTCTGCTCCTGAGCCATTATGGGACTTATCTAAGTAGACAATCTATAAATATTTGTTGGGTGAGTCCTGGTACAACCAAAATGTCAGTGGGCCCTTACAGGATTGTAGCAGCTGAGGTGGGAGCAGTTGGGTCTTTTTCAAGGCACCAACAGGCTATAGGATGGGAGGTGCCCACTGGGAGAGGCACATCATTGAAAGGCATCCTTGGAGCTCCTGGAGCCCGCTCAGCTGTGGCACTGGAAATGACACTTTTCCTTGTCCCAGTTGTCTTATTTGAAAGTACTTAAAACCCCCACCAACCTCTTGACTTCACCTTCTCTTTGGGATAAGTCTGGTCTTTTACGGGAGAGTGGGTGCGAGAGAAGAAGCACAGGATTCCTCGGTCCAGTGGAATTTGCCCCAACCTTGCCTGCAGCCCCAGTCTTGCATTCTTGGCTTTTGAAGAGGGAGCAACCCCTTCTTATCTGGGATTGCCTGCTTAAACAAACGCAGCGGTGTGGCGGTATTGTCCTTTGGAAACTTGGCCTGAGACACTTCACCAAGTGTCTGCAAACATTTAGACACGGAAAACTACCCACGTTAACCCGGAGTCCATTGTCTCTGCGGGCGGGCGCTGCTCTGCCCTGAAAGTGGCTTGTGGTGGGGGTGGGAGGTGGAGGTGGTGAGAGTCCGGCCATGGGGAATCCCTCAGCTGGGGCTCAGGGCTGGGGAATTGTGCTGCTGTTTGTTTAAACAACCTGAGTGTAATTGGGATTGTTTGAGATGCCCAAGATGTTTGGGGAAGTGGGGGAGGGGAGGCAGCTTGCTGGGGACGGAGCCCCAGCAGGGGGTCGACCCGGGTGGCTGGCTGGGTGGCTGGCAGCCTCCTGGTTGCAGAGCCAGTGGGAAGGCTGGTCATCAGGGCCCGGATCAATAGGTTGGACCCTGTAATCTACAAAAATATTAAAGCTAGCACTGGAGGAATATTTCACTTAAAATCAATGATCCTTTTGTAATCCTAGCAACTCAAGGAGAGTGCAAATGCATAGATATTTGTTGGTTGGTTTCTCAGATTGTATTTCAGAAAAATCTCATCCAACTTAGGTTTCAGCAAGGAGAAGACAGTGAGAAATTCTTCAGGAGGACCTGGGTAATCAGGGAGTATTCACAGTCCTAAGGAGAAAAATTAGCCTGGGTTTTATTGTAGGGATCATATCCTTTTGTTTGACCTGGAGAAAAGGACAGAGGGTGTTAAAAAAATGAGAGGAATTTGGGAAGAATAGAAGGTATCTTTGCAATGGTGGGCCTGGCCAACACCGCCCTGTGGGATCCTGCCTTAGGAGAACCATGCTCCTCCCTGGAGGCACGTGGGTAACTGGTAACCCCAGTACAGGTGTGATTACTTATAGGGTGCTTGCCACTTAAAAGATTAGAAAAAGATGGGGCTCCTACATGTGGCAGACCCCAATATTTAATCATCTCTGAAGCCAGCAACATAGATTTGCAGAAAAATACTGTGACTTAGGGTGAATCTAATTTTATCAGCCCACAAAGAGTTCTGATTTGAATAAAGATTTTTTTTTTAAACTGTCCCTCTTTCCACTGTAGCATAAACAAACTATCCTCTCCCCAGCAAAGGAAATGAAAATGTAGAATTCATGACTCTGTGCCACAAAACAAATAATGCCTTTTAAATATTCTAGTAGCACCTTACAGTTCCAGGCCTTCAGCTAGATAAACAAGCAGCAGGATAGAAATATTAGTATCAACAAAACCCTCCATTATCTGATTGGGTGTAGACTATTTGTGGATCAGTGCTTGTCATTTTCATTCTGAGATGGCTATCAGTTTTTGAGATTAGCCCTTTCACTTAGTTAAAATAAAGTTAACAGTTAAGTATCTTGTAACATATTTAGTGGAGAAACATCTGAAAGGGCAAGTTTGCATGAGCACCTCTGTAATGTAAAAGTTGCTTTATAGAGTATAAAACATTTATACTAATATTTTGATGAATATCTTAAAAGAGTGCTTTCAGGCTGAGTGTGGTGGGGTGTATCTGTAATCAACAGTAGCACTCAGGAGGCTGAGGCAGGAAGACGATAATTTTTTTTTTTTTTGTGGTACTGGGGTTTGAACTCAGGGCCTCACATTTGCTAGACAGGAGCTCTACTACTTGAGCCACTCTGCCAGCTCAGATGGCAAGTTTGAAGCCAGCCTGTGCTACATAGTGAGTTCCAGGCCAGCCCAGGCTACATGGCAAGACCCTATCTCAAAACAAAAACAAAAACCAAGACCAAACCAAAACGAAACAAACTCTCACTGTTTGCAAAGAAGAGCACTTCCAATTCTTCCAGGGCAACTGGGTTTTTCACAGGCTCTAAGTGGAAGCTCCTAGCTTGTAGGTCTCATTTTATGGGCACAGGGAACCACAGAGCAAACAGTGGTGTCACACACATCACACAACAGTCACTGTTTTTAAGCTAGTTGGCAACTCTGTTCTCCTAGGCTTTGAGGACTTCTGAAGGGAAGAGCCAAAGGCCTTTTCAAAACCAAACCATGACCATACTTGTTTAGGGGGAGCTGGAAGCTTCTAGCATTTTTGGTCTTTAGCACTGGAACGGTGCCTGGCACCAGACACTTGAAAACGAAAGATCTCAGGGAAGTAAAGGGAATATTTACAATATGGATAAAGGTAAACATGGAGAAGCTGGCACTGTTGGTCAGACAGTGTCTTTTTATCCTATGCAGCTTATAGAAGATGCAGAGGGTGAGCCTCAGGGACAATCAGAGAGACTTGCACTCCTCAGAGCTGCTGTTGAGTTGATGCTGCCAACCGCCATCACGCCATGAAGATCAGTGGGCTCTGGGAACGCACTTCCCACTGGCCATGCTGGGGGTCAGAGCTGGCCATGGGTGGGTCCATTTATTTCCCCCCTCATGAAAATTTCATGCTAGTTACTAATAATAATAGCTGGGAACCAGTGACTCACACCTGTAATCCTAGCTACTTGGGAGGCTGGAATTGGGAGGATTGTGGTTCAAGGCCAGCCTGGGCAAACAGTTTGCAAGGCCCCATCTCCAAAATAACCAGAGCAAAATGGACTGGAGGTGTGACTCCAGCAGAAGAGCATCTGCTTTACGATCACAAAGCCCTGAGTTCAAACCCCAGTCTCACCAAAATAATAATAATTGTCTATATATCAGCATTCTGCTCTCACTAAGACATACATGGATTGTTAAAGGTTAGGAAGTTTGTGCTTTGATTAGCTGGAGGTTCCTTCTATGCTTTTGAAGAATGCTACCCCTCCTCTGACTCCCATCCCTACTCCCCATATTCTAAACTCCAAATACTTGAAAGCTTGAAGCCTTGTTGGTTTTAATGATGGCAGTTAACAATTAATTAATGTTGGTAATGGCTGATCTTTCCTGTAAGTTTGTTTAGAAGTGAAAACAATGTAGCTAGTCCTAAAAGTTTCTATTTATTTTAGGCGGGATAACTCACATGTTTGGGGAAGGATTAGTGCTTGTCAGAGAACAGCACCCGGGGCAGTGTGTGAACATGTATTTTGTGACTAAAGACCAAATACAGACCAGTGTCTTTGGGTGAGGAAAAATAATCACTGTGGTAATGCACTCAAATTCTTCTGCATAGAATAATCACAGGTTAGTTTAAGTAAGGCTGTCTATATTATGATTATTAGTATGTGAAAATAGCCTGAACTAAGATGACTCAGATATTTGGCTACAGTGACCGGTTGCTAATGTCCCCAAGGAAAGACTCTGGGACAAGCTGATTTGTCATGTTTATTTCGTGTCTTGATTATTTCCCAAATGATCAAGACAGGAAAGAGGGAAAACAGATTGCGTATATACATAATATATGGACTTTAGTACTTAAAAGTCACATGCTCTGAAGCCAAAGTTCATGGGTTCACATCCCAGTTTTACAACCTGTGTGATCTTGGATCTGGATTTATCTTCCTGGGTTTCAGTATTTTTTTGGCAGAGAGGGCTCTCCAGGGGTTTGAACTCAGGGCCTTGTGCTTGCTGGGCAGGCGCTCTACAACTTAAGCCCAGCCCCTAGCCATTTTTGCTTTAGTTATTTTTTGATCTCATTTTTATACTTGGACCAGGCTGGACCATGATCCTTCTATTTAAGCTTCCTGTGTAGCTGGAATGACATGTATGTACTATCATGTCCAGTTTATTGGTTCAGATGGGGTCTCAACAACTTTTTAGTTGAGGCTGGCCTCAAATTGCAAGACTCCCGATCTCTGTTTTCCAATCTCAGCCTCTCTAGTAGCTGGGATTACAAGTCTGAATCACCACTCCAGACTGTGTTTTAATTTTCTAATAAATGGGTATAGTTTTAGAATTAATAAAATAATCTATATGAATTTATGTGCTGAGCACACAGTAGATACTCAATAAATGAAAGCCATTTGTATTAGTACTAGCAGTGGCTACAGTGTTTTTTCTCCATGGGAAAAGCGCAGAGGGTTGGGAACGAAGGAAATGGAAGATTGAATTTTAGAGCTGTGACTTACCACCTCTGAAACTTGGAACAAGTTTTTTGAGCCCCAATGTCTTCATTTGTAGAATGGGGATTAAAAAATCTCAATGAAAGTATGCTTATGATGAGAAATACTGCAATTATGCAAAAGGGTCCCACTTGGATGGCTATGCAGGAAATATTTGTTTTTCAAACAGAATCTGACTTCTTACTGAATAATGACTCCATGAAGGAATAAAGTCCCCTGAGACTGGAGGCTGGGAGCAGCCTTTGAAAGCACCCTAGAAGGACCTCTACCCAGGTGGCCTTTGGTCCTATGCCTTAGAAATCCAGAACCCAGACTCATGTCCTCCCAGCCCGGCCCTTTCTTGGCCCATTGTTCTGAGAGGCCTTGCGCTATTTGCTCATCTAATCTATTAGCAAAAAGGCAAGCTGAATATCCTTCACTTGGACACTTGGCTCATGTTCCACAAAGAAGGAAAGGGTCCTGCTTTTGGTGGCAGGTGGCCCCTGTCTTTGTTCTGTAAAGATATGGACAGGGAGCTTTGGCAGGTACCTAGGAGAGGTCCTTGGTGTCTCTGCCTTCTGTTTGGGCTTGGTTCCTTGTTCTCTGATGCCAGGAAGGCCCTGGGACACGATTGGCACTGGAGAAGCTACCTCCTATAGAAAGCCTAGACTATTCCACCCTCTCTTACCACCCCTCCCTTTCAGGAATGTGCTGGACATGGGCAGGTGACCCAAGTGTCCCTTTGACCAGCTCTGGGACCAGGATATGAGTCACCCAATTGTTAATGACCTGGGAGTGAGAGCTAGGCAAGTGCCAGCCACCTATCCCTCTACCTCTCCTTGGTGACATTAACATCCCTTCACCTGGTTATTTTCTTTCTTTTTTTAAATTATTACTTTACACTAGGGTCTGCAGAAAGAATATGATGAAAAATTCTAATCATTCCCAGGTGGTGGTTGATAGTACGTAAGATTCAAACAGGTGTGACCCATCCCATTGTGTACCTATTATATGGGAAGCCAGGGCCCAAAGACACTTTTCTTAATTGTAGAAAGCCTGTCTACTGTTTACTCCTCCAGACCGCCCCTCCTCTAAGTCACTGTCCTACTGCATGTGGCTACACTTTTTAGTGTGACTTGCAAAGGACCCCCAGGTAGTCAGCCCTCCACTTGGAAAACAGCCCACCCAGATTTTTCTGATCTGGCTCACGGTGGAGGTGCCTCCCCAGTGCCTCGGCATTCTGAGAATCTCTGGTTCCCTGTCCACTTCTTGGGTCTCTGATTGGTTGGTGCCTGCTTTCTACCAAGACCACCATTTTACCTAAATCTCGTTCTACCTTTAAGTTCCTGCCAATGTCCTGCCTCCTCACCACACCTTCCTGTCCACCAGCTCCTGGAGCACCTTCTTTTGGTTCTTATGGCATCCACTCCCCACTCACAGGACCACTGCTCATTAAGATCCATGTGTGTAGGGCTAGGTTGTACCTCAGTGGTAGAGCGCTCACATAGGGATCTACGCCCTGGGTTGGATCCCTAGCACTCGAAACAGTGATACACAACATTTTTTGTGTAGTTACTGCTTTATCATATGCATTTTCCATTTGTGTCTTCCTGTTCCTCCCATCCCACAAACATATTCCAACTAGATTTTAAGAAAGGAAAAAAAGGCATCCACCCTGGGACTGGCCTACAGCTGCCACAGAGGATGTCCACCCGCTTAGAGAAGTTAAGGCCACACCCCTTTCTCACTGACTTAGCAATGTCCTGTTTCTACTTTGTGAGGTGACAGTGACTCACACTAATCCTTATGATTACACTTTTACTTTCATAATTCAAATTAATTATGAAATGTCTCTCTTTGAGATTCTGTTTGGGACTCTGTTGCTGGAGAAAAAAGTGTTAGCATCAATAACTTTAATCAGTAGCAGAAGTAAAGTGGGGAAACCCAGGGAAAACATTCAGGAAAGGCCTCCACAGGTCTGCCCATCATGAAAGCAACAGGCCCCCCAAGCAGCAGGTCCCTGTGCGTCCTTACTCACCCTTGCGGATTCCACGTCTACTAAGTGTGGTCAACATGCAGGCCTGAGGGATTTCTCTGGCCATTTATTAGTGTTCATGCTGTTAAAATGAGATGAATGATGAAATATCTTTGGTATCACTAGACACAAACATACACCTATGTGTATGTCCCTTCCCTTCCCTTTTCTCCCTTCCCTTCCCTTCCCTCCCTTCTTCTTCCCTTCCCCTCTTCTTCCCCTTCCTTTTCTTTTTTGTATAGAGCCAGAAGGATCTAGCTGGGCTCAGATCCCAGCTCTGTTAGTTGCTGACTCTGGAACCTTGGTCTCTTAACTTCTCTTAGCCCATTTCTCACTCAAATGAGAGCAGTGTGCCTTCCTTGAAGGGGTGTTGAGAGGCATAACTAAGATAAGGTATACGGTTGGGAAATGCAGAGTCTCAGCCTTCACTGTAGAGCCACAGAGTCAGAATCTGCACTCCAGACACTTTGCATGTGTATTAATGGTTAAGAATTCCTGTCAGCACTAGACACAATAGCCAAGTTATGGCATCAGCCCAGGTGCCCATCAGTGGATGAATGACTAAAGAACACGTGGTGTATATACACAATGGAGTATTAGTCAGCCATTAAAGCAGAATGAAATCATGTTGTTTGCAGGAAAATAGATGAAACTGGAGAGCATTTTGTTAAGTGAAATAAGCCAGACTCAGAAAGACAAATATTGCATTTTTCTCTCATATGTGGAATCTAGACTTAAAAAATATATATGTGAAAGTAAAGGGAAGAGGATCTATTTGGGAAGAGGAAGGGGACCAGGGGAAGCGGTGAAGGGACAAGAGAGGGTAATAGAGGTGTGTGAATGTAACCAAAGTATGTTTTATACATGTATGAAAATGTCACAGTGAAACCCACGATTCTGTATAAGTAATATACACCAAGAAATCCTGTCCCTGAAGAATGAACAATGCGTGGATCTATATGGACAGGGGGAGAAGAGCACCATGTGCACTCTTAAGAGTCCTTCTGAGCCTTTTGGAAGTGATTTGGACTCCAAGTGGTGTTGCTGGTTGGAATTGGGTCTCGGCAATGTTTAGAGAGCTGACCATTAGGACTCAGTGACGGATGGAGTGAGACAAGTCTGAGTGCAGTGATGGCAGGGGGAGGAGGTGAGGCTGTGAACTCTGGTGGCAGAAGGGAGAAGTTGGAAAGGCAGGGAGGACATGAGAAGGGGAATACTCAAGATGGAGGAAGAGCTTTGAAGGTGTTGGGAGCACAGACAGGAGAGACACAATGAGAAATAGGCTTATTTACATAGAACTTACTAGCTCCAAGACTTTTATAAAAAGTCATGATAGTTTATCCATTAGACTTAGTCCAAAGACAAAATATATTCACATATACAGCAGATGGTAAGGAAACAGAAACCTATTTTCAAGTTAGCGTAGATAATATCTGTCCATGCTGGGAGGGAATCTTAGAGGTCACCATTGGTCTTATCCTTTTGTTTTCTGGAGCCCAAATAGTTTAGGATTTTTCATCTGTCATTTACCATGGGACCTAGGTGAAGTGACCACCTTTCATTAAATCTTTTTCCTTGGTTATAAAAAGGAAAAATAAAAGTAACTGAATTTATAGGTTGGTAGGAGGATTCAATGATAATGCAAGGAAAGTGCCCACCCTGGTCTTGATCCCAGTTAACTAATAACAGATAATATTACCATACAATGACCATAGGAGGTAGAGAGGGGGACATTGTTACCATTGTCACTACCACCGTCAATGAAGATGAAGACAGAAAGTTTAAGACTCAAGGGCTTGAACAAATTTTCTGTTGTCCCCAATATGGATAATAGTGATAATATTATAACAATAAAAACCCAACAAAACCACACAATGATTGTAGTGGAATAAATACTAACCAGGGCTAACGTTACTTGGTTATCTGACAAACACTAAACAAAACACTTCACTTGGATTATCACATTTGATTCTTTAAACAGACATGATGTTTATAGTATCCCCAGTTTACAGATGAAGAAACTGAGGTCTAAAGAGATTAGGTGATTGACTCAATGCCCAGAGTTTATAAGTGGAGCTGGAATTTGAATCTAGGCTAACTGGCTCCATAAGCTGTTTTCTTTTTTTTCTTTTTCCACTATGTGAACATCTGTGCTAAAGAAACCAAAACCCAAAACCAAACCAAACAAACAAAAACAATAGTGAACAAAATGACAAAATGCTCTTTCCATTGGTGGCAACATAGGTGCTATTTGCTTTCTGGCCTGATTCTCTTATGTATTTTATTTTATTTTAATCTCTTATGTATTTTACAGAAACTATTTCACTGCAGGATGAAGAGACAGTAGGTCTAGCATGGTCATACACGTGAACACAGTCACCCTCCTGGGTCTCTGTGGTTGTGACCTACATATTTAGTGGTCACAACTGAGGCTCAGAGCGGTTGAGTCACTTGTCCATTCACCACTACACTTGATCTTAGTCAAAAGGCTGAGAAGCAATGACTTGTGCAGTTTATAGGTCAGTAAGACGACCTGGGTTTGAGCCTGGGACCAAAGCCTAACCTAGCTCAATAAATGACCTGAACTCATGACAAAGTTTTACAGGAAGGAAAATGATGCCCTTCCCAGTTTCTCAAAGTCCCTAAAACCTGGTTTTACTTCCAAACTCATCAACATAAAGTCTTCAAACAGTTTGAAGAAACTTCCCCTAGAACTGTTTGAAATCCTATCCTTAGAAAGGCATATAAATCCCCTTTCTAGAAGTATTTGACTTTTTGGCATCCGGTGCACCTGTACCCGATATGAATTTCAAGCAGTTTACAAATACATAACTGCAATCCCTGTACTCAGGAGGTGAGGCAGAAGGACCATGAGTTTGAGGACAGCCTAGGCCACATGAGCTCAAGGCCAGCCTGGGCTATAGAGTGAGATCCTGTCTCAAGAAAACAAAACAAACAAACAGACAGAAAATAGAGAGTGGAAATTGAGATAGGAAAGAGGAGTTCAAGCTAGGAATAAGATTGGTTGCCAAAATATATGTCCAAAGACTCCACATCGGGACTCTATGTCATTTTTAACTGAACTAGATTTATTTTCAGGAGGATTATAAGCAAAAAATCCAAATCACTTCCAATGGGATCCCTCACCAATCCATCGGCCATGTGAATTACTATAGAAAATCAGGAGCTATGTCAAGGTCTGGTCTGGCCATAAGGCTAAAGTTTAGGTTCTTCCTTAGACTGCCTGGTAGGCCCCAGGAGAGACATGGGTTTGGCTGGAGAGCCATAGGCCAATGTTCTGTGGCAACCATATGTCCTCAGTGTCTTTTCTCTGTGCTATTGATTGTGCGATATTTCATTAACACACCTTTTCTATTTTCCTCTTGTGCATTATTTCATTAGCTGTGAAAGCACAGCTCTCACCAGGATGCAAAGACTCTCCATCCTCAGGAAGTTGGAACTCCCTAGCTCTGGGCAAAGGGGCCTGTGGTGTATCCCTCATTCATGGCTATCAGAAAAATAGGGCGGGAGTTAGTCTACACCACCCGGACTCCTCCCTGTGTCAACAGGCCTCACAAACACGGGGCCCAGCAGCCACCTTTTACACCGCCTGGTACTGTACACGGGAACCAGCTCACACGCTCCACAGAAAGGAAAACAAGCACTGGCCGATAACACTGTCCCTTCAGCCAGGGCGCCATTGTTCTCTCCCCTGCGCCTGCCCACGTCCTCTCCAAGCAGCACTGATAAGTCTGTGCACTGGGCAGACTTGTGTTTGAGTTGGGGTTGTCACATCCATTACTCAAAGGGAGGACGTGGACTTGCTTTGGGAAGGGCAAACTCTGGTCTTAAGGACTAGGAGTGAATAACAATGATTTATGATTAACTAAGTGACTACAGTGTTGAGTTTGGTCTCATTCCTGTTTGAGTCCTTTGTGCAGCTGGTGTGTCTCCATCAAGGTCTGAGTTGACAGTGACACAGAGAAAAAGTCAAGCAAGAAATTAGCACACCATGGGCCTTAGAGGAGCCCGGCATGTTGCCACCGGTGACAGGAGGGGGCTCTTTGATTTTCCATGAAACACATCACCCCAAGTGGGTAGAACTGGGCTGGATACTGTGCATGTTGCTAGCAAGGCAGATTAATTTATTTGTGAATTTGTGAGTGAATCTGACATTCTGCTTTTCAT
Source organism: Castor canadensis (assembly GCF_047511655.1). Classification (NCBI taxonomy): domain Eukaryota; kingdom Metazoa; phylum Chordata; class Mammalia; order Rodentia; family Castoridae; genus Castor; species Castor canadensis. Next base: position 51,227,493 of record NC_133389.1, read on the forward strand.
AACCAGAACTCTTGAGTTGCTTAATGGACTTTAATCTGTTAGCGAAGATGAAACAAGAAATACAGTGCTTTTGGCTAGTGGAGTGGCTCAAGTTGGTAGAGCGCCTGCCTAGCAAGTGTGGGGTCCTGAGTCAAACCCCAGTAATGAAAAGAAAAAGAAGAAGAAGAAGAAGAAGAAGAGAGAAAGAGAAAAAAGAAAATAGAAAAAGAAGTACAGTGCTTTGGCAGCAACTGATCTTAGAGCAACAAGGGATGGAATAGTCAGTGGTGTGGTAAGCATGGAAGTGGCTGGGTACCCTGGTCTCTCACACTTTCTTCTGTTTAGGCCTTATGGAGGGTACTTACCCCAAAGAGTTATTTTCCTCCTGAGTTGGAAGAAGAGTAAAATGTGTGCATTTAGAAACCTTAAGTATTATATAAAAGGAGACAGTATAACCAGCTGGGGTGGTACACTCCTGTAATCGCAGCACTCAGGACGCTTGAGGCAGGAGGACGATGAGTTTGAATCCAGCCTGGGCTACATGGTGAGACTTTGTCTCAAAACAAAATAACAAAAAGCAGCAATAAAACAAAAGAAAATCCTCCAACTCAGACATGGAAACATCTCCCATATGAAACCTAACATCCTTGTTCTCTACTATGGGCCTCCAGAAAAAAATACTCCCTAAATGTGCATGTTTTACTGGAATGTGTGGTGTGTGTGAATGTGTGTGTGTGTTTGAGTGTGTGTGTGTGTTTGAGTGTGTGTGTGTGTGTTTTGTTGGTGTGTAACTTTCTTCCAAGTTCAAGTTCTAAAATGGAATTTTCCAGGAAAACATTATCACAAGTGAATTCCCCTTGATAGCTTTTGTAATTTTACCTCAAGAGAACCCATAGTTAAACCATCATAATTTGCCCCCCAAAAAAATCATTTCCAATATTATGTACTTTTTGTTGCAAACGTATACGTGCTGCTACAGTATGGGTCTTCCTCGTTTCCTTTGCCCACCAGAGTCGACCTTGCTCTGTTCTATTATTCTCTTTGTTCGTTGGTCATGCCATCAAGCAAACTACTTAAAAAGCAACAGTTTAAACTAATACCACACAGAATCACCACGCCTAGTACCATGACATTCTGTCATGGCCAGATGTGTCCTGCTACTTCATCGGAACAAACTCCTAATCCCGTGATTGCAGTACATAGCTTGGATTTTGCAAGGAATTGAGTGTGCTAGAGTGACCATGTCTCAATAAATGCCCTCTTGGTATCAAAAACAAACAAACAAACAAACAAAACCGTACACGTGCTATGTAGAGACTTTAGAAAAGAGGCTTTATGGGCTTGCACAGGAACTTGACCTTTGTACCACTGTTTCTATTACCAAAGGTATTATAGGGTCCAAAAATTCAACTTCCACATTTTAAAAACACTGACCCCTTGTCAATGGATGTCTATTATTGACGGTCCTGACCACCATTCTCTAAACTAACTTTCCTTATTTCAAGTTTCTCTGGTACAAGGTCATGATTATTCCAAAAAATGTCCACTAAAAAAATGAATGACAGGAAAACACATCAAATGTAAAAACAAATGGAAGATTCCAAAGGTCCTGAAGTCTTTTCCTGATTATTCTAAAATAGTTTCTTGTTGCCTGTGCTCTTGGCGTCCTTTCTTTTAATCTGCCAGCCCTGTAGGCAGCAGCCCCAAGCTCTCTCTGGTCTGTGGTCCTGAATCTTCTGAAAGAAGGAAGAGTTCTGAAAGACTTGTGTACTTGGGACCCAGAGTGACAGGAACTCAGAGATAGAGAGACCTCCCACGTCTCTATCTCGTTGTCACCTCCCCTTCCACTGTGCCCCTTTGGGAACTCTCCCAGTCCTCAGCACTAGCTGTGCATCAAGCTGGCACTCATGAATGTTAATTGATGAAGACTTGTCTGTATTTTTGAAACTCATCAGCACTGTGTTCTCATCTTCAGCTCTGTAGTCTGATTCCAAAACCAGAGATCAAATTTATTCAGTTGTTCACATCTGACTTGAACAAATAAAGTTTTGAGTTATTGCTAGGCCAGCTACCTTTAAACCGGGGTCCATCTTCCTATATAATTTTCCCTTCAGTTTTCTTTGTCAACCCCCCTGCCCCACTGTGATCGCTGTCTTCCTTTCATTATTGCTAAGATTTCCCTCTTCCTTGTGGGCCAAGACAGGGACGGGCCTGCAGGTCCGGTGGGAGCTTGTTTGGACTTCACTCACCGGGCTTCTCACTCTAGTTGATTCATGATAGGGCGGGAGGCCAATGGCTCCGTTTTGTTGTCCATGAAGGAGACTGAGCCTGGATGCCTGATTTTTAGCTCTGCTGAGTGATCCTGATGTGTTTGTAAATCTTTTGAGCTTTAAGTAGCCAAGCTCACTAGATAGCTTAAGCATGGGCCTGGATATCAGTCACTCTCAAGTTCTAATTCTAATATTCCCCATCTAGGCCACAGTGTACCCATTTGTAACATGACTATTAATAATTGCCTCCTTCCCAAGGCCCTAGTAGACATTTTCAGATGGAATCACATGGAATCCCTGGAACCCAGTTTTACATGGAGTAACTTTGCTTTCTTCTCACAAATGTGGCACTTTAGGGTCTTTCCAATCTGACTCCAGCTGATTTACCTTATTTTTATGCTTATAGACTTGTTCTGGCTGAAAGAGACTTCACACTATTTCTTTCTTAGGACCGCTCCACTTTCTGGTTCAAAAGCCTCCCTGTCTAGAATTTAGACCTTCACAGATTGTCCAGTAAGTGCATTCTAGAACCTTGAGATGGAAGGAACCTAAAAGGTTGGAATGCTCTATGATTCAGATCTCTCTTTCTTTGTTTTTTAGGGCTTTTCTTTGAACAGAGCTACAAACTGCCTTGGGATGTAGTATTATGATCGATTCTGTTCTTGTCTTTTGTGTACATGTCCTGTTTCCCTGCTATTATGCTGTAAGAGTCAAGACATTTTAGGTTCATATTTTAAAACAGTGACTCCTAAAAGAAAAACATTTTCTCTCCGGGGTGGGGGGGGGCAGTTCTTCAAAAGTATGAATGAACCGAATGTGCTATTTATAAAACCCTTTGGGATGAAGGATGAAAAAAGTCTTTAAGCAAACACTCAATAATGGAAAAATCAATGGAAATGTTCTTAGGAAAAGAAACAGGCATCTGTCTCTGTGATGTCAGTTCTTTGCTCAAACAGCATGTCTTCCATCTGATAGTGCAACCACTTCTTTTCTCTCATATAGTTCAATATTCTGTGTTTTTGATGATCACCTCTACAGCATTAGGCAACTTTTTATTGATGAGCATCTTAGAGAGTGATTCATGAATATTAAATGGCTTGTTATTTACCATTCCTTGGGAAGATTTCTTTGCCAGGCCTCCACACAACAGTCTCAGATGCTGTAGCCCATGACCAAGGTCAAAGACAACGCAGATGTAGGACCACAGAAGCTTTAAGATGAATATATAATAAAAGTGGTGCACATTAAAGTGGGTGGAGCGCGGGTGTCTGAGAGCGATCTCATTGCTACTGTAGCTCATGTGCATTGATTGGCACCATTGTTTATTTTGTTTTGTTTGTGGTGTTTTGAGACAAGTTCTTGCTATGAGACTCAGGCTGGCCTCAAATTCACGATTCAACTACTTCTGAGTCCTGGCTGCTGGGATGCACCACCACACCTGACTTAGGTGCAAGCTTTGTAGTGTGTCAACTCAGCTAGGTTGAACTACATTTCCCAGAATTCCCTGTTCTGTGTATTTCCAGTTAGAGGAAACCCTAAAAGAGATTGCTACTGTGGGCTTTGGAGGACGGAAGTGAAACAGAAGCCATCTTGTAGCTCCCACACACTGCTGCTTACCTGCTGGTGGCCCATCTTGGTGTGGGGCAGTAACTGGGCCTGTGATAGCTCCACTTCTCTTGAATAATTGTTTTAGCTTTTGTGACCTCTGGGCCAACTCTGAGTCCTTTACTTGCTGTGTGACAAACACACCAGCTTCTCTAGCAGGACACCAACCAAGGTCAGACAGAGGCAGGGAGAACTGACACATTTTGTCTATCCTCCTGGGTTCTAGCATATACTGTGGTTTCCAAACTGTCCTCCACTTTACATCCTTCTTCCTGTGGACTTGAAACTCTAGCATCAGATGTCAGGGATGCTGCTATGTTCTTGTGACAGCCAGATAATTTCATTTGTCTCAGTTAACTGTTGTGGCATAACCAACAACCACCATTTTACTAGCTTGCAATACTGAAGAGCTACCTTTCAAGCCTCTGCTTACATTATGTTTACCTGTGTCCCCTTGGCAAAGAAAAGCACACGTTCAAACATGGTCAGTGTAGGAGGGAATTTGCATGATTCTTTGGAGCCTACTACTGTAACAACTGACCGCATCATCCAATAATTGGTAATCTTACCAATTATTGGATGTACTCCGTCACCAAGAGACAAGGTAGGTAAATGAGTGAGCTTGATAGTACTTCATGCAGGTCATAGGAATTCAAAAACTGCCCTGACATCAGCAAGTCTCAACCACTACTAGAGTGGCAGGGGGCTTAAGTGACAACACCTGTGAGTTCAGCCTGCACTGCACTGGTTTCCAGCTGTCAGGAGAAACGGTAGATGAAACACTCTTGGGTTTATGGGTTTCCTGTGAGGTCATTAATTTATACTTTCCATTCCACATCTTCTAGCTCATGTTATTTCTTTAACAAGAAATTGTTGCTCCCTTGTCATCATGGATCATTCCTCATCCCCCAGCTGCTTTTTAGATTTTCTCTTTGGCTTTAGTTTTCAGCAAGTTGGGCATGATGTGCTTAGCTATCATTTTGATTTTGTCCTGTAAGAGTTTGTAGAGATTGTGGATATGTAGTTTGACATTTTTCCTCAAATTTAGGAAAATTTTGGCCACTTCATATTCATTTTTTTCCTCTTCTAATTATTTCTTCAAAAGCTGAGACTCACCAGGTTCTGGTGGCTCACACCTGTAATCCTAGCTAGTCAGGAGGCAGAAATCAGGAGGATTGCAGTTTGAAGCCAGCCAGGGCAAATAGTTTGCAAGACCCTACCTCAAAAACACCCAGTGCAAAAAAAGGGCTGGTGGAGTGGCTCAAATAGTAGAGTGACTGCCTAGCAAATGGAAGTACTGAGTTCAAATCCCACACCCCTTCCTCCCCCCAAAAGCATGAAGCGCCAATTACCTGGGTGTAGATCACTTGATACTGTTCCATAGTTCATTGAAGTTCTGTTCATATTTTTAAGGCTGCTGTTATTTGTTCCGTATTGACAGTTTTATTGACCTGTCTTCAAGTTGCTAATGCTTCATTCTGTAGTTTCCACTATAGGATCAAATCCGTCCAGTGAAGTTTTCAGTGCAGAATTGGTACTTATTTCTTTTCAGTTCTAGAACTTGTTTTTTTTTTAAATATAGTTTTCATTTTTCTGCTGTGACATCCCCCATTTGCTCACTCATTGTGTCAATTTTTTGTTTATAATCTTTAAACATATTTATACCAGTTTTTTTAAAAACGTACTTGCCTATCAGTTCCAATATCCATGCTAGCGATAAATCTGAGTTCATTTCTGTGGATTCCCCCACCCCCAGCCCCAGGATATGAGTCACAACTTCCTGATTCTTTACATGCCCAAAAATTCATGATAATTGACTTAACATTATGAACTCTTCTTATTGATAGCCTGGGTTGACAAATCTTTTAAAGTGCATTGAGTTTTGTTCTGGAAGGCAATTACGAGCATATCAAGTTGACTTGGCTTGAATTTTTGTTAGGCTAGGGCTGGTCAATCCTTTACTCTAAGGCTAAAGTGGCTGCTTTGCCAGTGTGGACTTTCTGAAGTCTCATTGAAAGCTTGGGATTTCAGTGATTTCTCTCTAGTCTGGCCGGTTAGAACCCTACTCTTCCAGCACTTCCCAATCCCCAGAATCTCTCTCTTTAGCTCGTTCACCCCCAGAGCAGTTCCCTGTTTCATCTTGCAGACTCTGATGCTGTGCATGGTGACTGAGTTTTCAGCTCAAGGAAAACTCAAGGAGACCCCTTTGAGATTGATGGAGCTTCTGCTCTGTACAGTTGCTTCCTGTTACCTCTCCAGGCATATTCAAGCTGCTGCTTCAGCAGCCCTGTAGGCCAATGTGTTTCCTTTTCCAACAAAGATGATTGCTTTCTATTTGCCTCCACTTCCTTATGCCTTGGTTTTCTTCCTTCGTAGGCAGAAAACTGGGATGAACGCAGAGCTCACCTTGTACATTTCCCTTCTCTCAAGGACCACATCCTTGCGCTATTGTCTGATGTCTAAAATGAGTCATATCATACATTTTGTTTATTTTTTAGAGTTGTTTAAGGTCATAGAGTAAGTCCCAAAATTATTATTCAATTGCAACTGAACTGGAAGTCTGTCTTCTACCTTCGTATTTCTAAATAATATGGATATCCTTAATTCATCAACTTTATGTTTTTCCTGGAGTTAATATGTTAATTTATTTTATCTCCTCTATTTCTATTTCTTTTTTATCTTTATTTCTTTGAAAGGTTTCCCTTCACCTACCAATAACTCCCTTCCTCGTAAGTGTAACTGCCTCTGTTGTAGCATTTTCTACTAAGAGCCTTTGACTTTCTGCTTCAATCTCAAAGTCACTCAGTTGGTCTGTGGTTCTGGTCATGGAAACTCTCTGATGTCAGTGGAACTTCTCACTGCTCTCATTCTGGGGATTTTCTTCCTTCTTTGCTATACTCTCTCTTTTTGTTTTGGTGGGACTGGCCTTTGAACTCAGGGCTTCATGCTTGCAAAGTAGGCACTCCACATGGCTTGAGTGCCTCCAGTCCATTTTGCTAGGCAGGCAATGTATTTCTTTTTTTTTTTTTTTGGTGGCACTGGGACTTGAACTCAGGGCCTCATGCTTGCTAGGCAGGCATTCTACTGCTTGAGCCACTCCACCAACCCTGCTCTGGTTATTTTGGAAATGGGGTCTCTCATACTATTTGCTCAGGCTGGCCTCAAACTGTGATCCCCCGATCTCAGTCTCCCAAGTAGCTAAGATTATAGACATGAGTCACTGGCAACCAGCTTGTACTCTCTCTAGGGGGGGGGTTCATGTTTTACCCTTGCTATTTCATCATTTTTGTGAAACATATGCTCTAGTACCTTCCTGAAAAAGTACATCTTTTTTTTTTTTTTTTTTTAGTAGCACTGGAGTTTGAACTCAGGGCCTCATGATTGCCAGGCAGGCAGTCTTACCGAATGAGCCATTCTACCAGCCTGACATCTTTTAAGAGCATTTAAAATACATCTTCATTTTACTCTCACACTTGATTAATGGTTTGTTGGGTATAAAATTCTGGGTAGAACATAATTTATGCTCAGAATTTTGAGACCGTTACTTCATTATACTGAAACATCCAATGATGCTGTTGAAAAGTTTGACTCCATTTCATACATGATCACTTAAATATTACCTATATTTCCTCTCCAAGAGTCCTTAGAATCTTTTATTCATTTATTAGAGAAATTTGATGGTGGTGTGTCTTGACATGGGTCTGTCTTCATTCATTGTGCTTGGGTCTGGACTTTTAAATCCAGACATTTGTGTCCTTCAAATTGTCTTGTATTGTTTCTTAGGTAATTTCTTTCTTTTCATTTTCTTTTTTTAATCCATTTCTGGAATTCCTTGCATTTGGAAGTAGAACTTTCTGGACAGTAGTTCTTTTGTTTGGCTTCTCCAGAGAGCAAATGTCTAGTTTCATCACATGGAAGTAAGGGACAGAGCAATGGTGATGGTGAGGGGGTTTGCCTGACTGCAGTGTAGATGTAGGGATCCGATGACTTATACATGCAAGCTGTCAAGCAACCCCTCTGTTGTCAGCACTACTCTCATACCTAGCTTCTGCATTGATTGCTGCCTCTAACACTTGAGCATTTCTGAAAATTTACAAAGTAAATGGATTATTTCCCAGCCATTTACCATACTTTGCAAATACTTAAATTTGACCTTCCTCTTTAGGATTAGTCACTTAACCATTTTCCATTTGCTTTTATCTTCATATGTAGCCCAGGCTAACCTCAAACTCTTGATTCTTCTGAGTGCTGGGATTATCGGTATACGCACCACACCCAGCCCTTGCCTTCCTTTGTTTTTGTTTAGCATTTTCAGATCTTTTAATTACATTGAAGCTCTAATTTTGTGCTAATTTCTTTTTTCACTTTATATTTTTAGAAGAGAAAAAAATGGCAGTGTCTTTACTTTGCCACTTTGGAATCAACATTTGAAAATCCATAGCTTTCCCCCTCTTCCTCCCTTTTTTCCTTTCTTCTTTCCAGGATGTCAAATCCTTGAGATCAAATTATTCATATACTGCATTTCTTTATTCTTCATGCAGGACATTTCTTCATTATTAGTGCAAGGCCTCTGCTTCATATTGGTTAAATGTGGTAGAGACAAAAGATGAAGAACAAAACACCAAAACAAATAAATCAATATCTAATTGCAAAAGTAAACACTACAGAGAAATCTGGTGCAGTGGTATACACCTGTAGTTTCAACTACTGAAGAGGCTGAGGCAGGAAACTTGAGTTTAGGAGTTTAAGACCAGCCTAGGCAACATAACAAAATCTCATCTGATAAACAAAACAAAACAAAACAAAAAAACACTAGGGGGGAAATGAACATAATGCTGTTGAAAAGGATACAAGGGGAAGATGGGAACATATTTAGTTAGAGCAGCCAGGAAAGGCCCCTCTGAAGAAGTACTATTAACCCTCAGACTTAAAAGGAATTGGCCCTTTGAAGAGGGGTGAGGGTACTTGAGGAGCAGAAAGGAAGCCAGTGAAACTGGAGTGCAGTAGACAAGGAGGAGCGTGGCTCTGGATGAGACTGCAGAGGTTTGCAGGGGCCCAACCATACATAGAGGGTCTCTTTAAACCATCTAAGGACGTGAGATTTTATCTGAAGTGCAACGGGAAGCCATTAGCAGTGGTGGGGATGGGAGTAGTTAAGTAGGAGAGTGACATCATTTCTGTAGTCATAATTTGAAAGCATCACTGTACATGCATATAAAACGGACTAGGGGCAGAGGTAAGAGCTGAAGTTGGGGACAGTGGGTGCTTTTGCCCCCCTTGACAGTGGGGACAGATCTGGTGGCAATAATAATGGCTTTGACGGATGGGGGGAGGTGCAGCAGTGAAGATGGAGAGAAATGGAGTTGGGATTTATTTTGGAAGCACACAAGTCGGGATTTGTGATGGATTGGATGTGAAGAGAGAGGGAGAGGAATGCAGGGATTTGTCGACGGCATGCACATGTGCCCTCTCCCCCCCAATATCTGAGATACTGGTTTCTTTGTGCCAACTTCTGAACTGATTGTTCTAGAGGAAAGCCTCACCCAGCTGTGCGAAGGGAGTAGGAGCTCTCTGGAGTTCTCAGACATGAAATGGGATTTTTGAAAAGAAGTTTACATTTGTTTCAGGGCATTTCTCCCAGGTTGGAGAGGTAAAGATGATAATAAAATGATAATGGTAATAACTAACAATAATAATAAATAGCATGTTTTAGTATGTGCCAGCCACATAACCACCCTCATGTCACAGATCCCAGGCAGCCTGGAGCAAGGATCTATTGTGTTTAGCACTCTAGCTTCAAGTACAGGCAGATCAACCTTGCTAGAAATTGCCATTGAGCATCTTTTTTTTGGATGTGAGCCATCAAGGTCAAGTTCAAGTACAATCAGTATTTGACAAAGAGCTTAGAATTTTAGAAGCCAAATTGAAAACAACCACTACCTCTAAAATCAAGAACAAGTAAAACCTGATAAAACTAAAAAGGATCTTCCCTGGCCCGCCTAAGAAGTAAGGGTGGCAGGTACTATGGGTTCTTCTTTTGCTGGGCCGATCACTTTAACTTTTGGCTCAGGCACTCCTCCACTGGAGGAAGATGAGTCAGCTTCTAAACCTTTAGTATGGGAGCTAATAATTAACTGTTCCCATTTCTGCCCCTCCTGGAACTCAGCTACCACCCATCACAAACAGGGGACCGTCCAGGACACCACCAAACTTGGAGATGGCAAGGCTATGTATAAGTTTTTAATTACAGGGAGATACCCTTATCTCTGGCTGGTCTTTTCTCCATTAATTTACACTTTCTCTTATCTTTTCCATCTATTGTCTCCCTGCACTGAGCCATCTTTTCCATCCAACGTGCCTGCTCTGTCATGGGCATCTGTGTGCAGGCACCCTGTCCCTCCGCTGACCCCTTGGCAGGCCTCATTTGTCTCCCTGTCGGCCCTCCTCATGCCTGACCCTGTCCAGGCTCTCTTTGATCTGTCCCTTGTTCCCCTCTGCTTTCACCTAGAGTTCTTCTTTCCCCTTTTCAGGCAGGGTCCCTGCCCATTCCAGGAATTCTCCTGACTCCAGGAGACAGAGTTTCTGGGAGTCAGGCCCTTTTGTGCCTTCGAAAAGAGAAGGCAAGAATGGGAAGTGGTCATTTGAGCAGCCAGAGGATTGAGGCTTGAGAAATCAGGCGGGGTGGGTGTCCTGGATCCCTAATCAAAGGGACCCAGGAGATACCCGGGGCGGGGTATCTTTAACTGACTCCTTCAAGCATGGGGCACCTTTGGTGTGCACAGTGCCAGGTGATGGGGCTGAGATATAAAATCAGAGAAGATCTGGTCTGATGACTGAGGAAGCCCTCACTAACTTTGGATCTTTCTTTCGTGGCACTGGGGTTTGAACTCAGGGTCTCACGTTTGCCAGCAGGCACTCTACCCTTGAGCCACTCCACCAGCCCTAACGGTGGACATTTCGAAGCAATGATGGAGGAGAAGAAACTTGGCCTTGGAGGGGGAAGCTGCTGGGCACCAGGTGTTGGCTCTGGTGGGCTACAGCTGCAGAAGCAACTGACCCGTGAAGGGCCCTGGGGTCAGAAGCCTGGCTGTGGTTCAGGCAAATGTTCTGTACCCTGGTTTTGTTTTGGCCTGAGCTACCCTCCAAAAGCTCCTGGCAAATGACCTGTTTCTAGCTTGCTTCTGAGTGCAATCTGCAAATCACAGGGAATATTCTGGGCTATTGTATTGCTCTAGATGTCTCTTCAGTATGGAATTTCTCCCTGAAATGCCAACACTGGACCGGCTCTGGGCATTCTGCCACCTACAGCAAATAGAAAAGAAAAAAAAGAGTGTGTCCTTACTGTTGCCACCAATGTTTGCTGTGGCCTATGGGGGAGCCGCAGGCACACCTGCTGGAGGCAGGACTCCAGTGCCCAGGTGGGGGCATCCAGGAGGCCCAGAAAGGCCCTGTTGGTTGTGCATGAGGGAAAGTTGGGCACTTCTAGGATGTTTGAGGCCTCCTTGGGCAGCGTCTACAGCACCCTAATTCCTCACTCGTTTGGAAAAAGGTTGAGATTAAAAAAGAAAAACAAAAACGGAACTCTGGAAAGATATGTATGCATAACTGTTCCCAGCAAGTGCCCTAGACCAGGTGGCTGGAGAGGAGGGGTGACAGATGGGCAGGGAGATCCAAGCCTTGGGAAGGACCTTGGGTTTGCTTTGTGTAAGCTGGAGGTTGTGGGAAGGTTGCAAGCAGAGAGGGACCCAGTCTGACTAAACTTGTAAAAGAACTACTAGGATTACAGGCGTGAGCCACCAGCCCCTGGCCTGACAGTCTTTTTAGATGGATTGCATGTGGCATAAGAAGGAGGTGGAATATGAAAGCCCTCCAAGGGCATGGGCCTGAGTACCTGGAAGCTAAAAAATAGGAAATCATTTTTATCCAGTTGTCTGGTCTCTGATCCTCCAGGAATGGAAGCAAAGGAGGGAGGAAAGTTGCCTTTGGCCTCACACATTGTCAACAAGCAATGTGGAAGCCATAGAAAAAAGTGAAAAAGCACAGGTGAGGAAATATTTGTCTAAAGGTGTCTGAGCAGATGTGGGGCTGCTGAGGACCAAGTGGTCCCTCCTGCTTAGAAGAGGGGTCAAGGAAAAACTGGGGGTCTTCATGCGTGCCCATGACTCTTGGGGATTCTCTGCTTAGTGTCTGGTCTCTGTAGCCTCACTTAAAAGTTGTAAAGCTGTTATGCTAATGCCATCTAACAACAGCGCAGCACAGAGATGTTGTAAAGATAAATCAGGTGCTTGATGTGGCTATGCATGTTTCTGAACATAGTCTAGGGTAGGTGCCCTACAGGAGCAAGGTATTATACTGGGGACAAAGTGCCCTAGGTCCTGGCCTCACATGTTGGGAAATCTTAGCTATTTGAGATATGCTTGAAGACTGGGAAGTCAGCAAAGAAAGAGTGGCCGTTGAAGTTCAGAGACTTTGCTAATCAGAGCGGTTCACAGATGGTCTTTTGGAGCTGGGAAACTCTTAGTTTAGAAATGTTTGTAACTGAATTTTTTTTTTTTGGTGCTGGTACTGGGGCTTGAACTCAGACCCTTATCCTTGTTAGGCAAGCACTCTTCCACTTCAGCCATGCCCCTAACTCTTTTTGCTTTTAGTTTTTTGTTTTTTTTTTTCTTTCAGATAGTGTTTCATGCTTTCGCCCTGGCCAGCTTTGGATCACGATCCTCCTACCTTTCATAGCCATGAAACACCAAGCCTCGCTTGTTTTTGAGATCGGGTGTCACTGACTTTTTTTTTTTTGGCCTGGACTGGCCTCTAACTGTGATTCCCCCTGTCTCAACTTCCTTTACAACTGCTCCTGATTATCTGGTAAAGACGGGTACAACAGGAACCAGTACAGCAGAATGGTCAGTTGCATGAGCTCTATCTAAACTTGGACATCATAACTTCCCCTCCTGCCTCACCTGTGAGAACAGGAGCAAATTAATGTACCTCTCCGTGTTTAGGTCCTTATTAGAAATAGGGATAAATAACAGTACTGCTTATAAGGAATTTATAAGGATTAAATTAAAAAAAATCTTAAAGTGTTTAGCACAGTGCAGGTCCATGGTAAATGCCTGCTAGATAGGTGTGAATATTATTGTTATTATCATCAGCAACAGCAGCAAAGTAGGTGTTATGAATTGGACTGTTGAAAGCAATGTTTAAAAGTTACATCCTAACATTGAGGGGAAGATGTAAAGAAACTATTAAGAATGTATACAGGCTGGCAGAATGGCTCAAGTGTAGAGCGCCTGCCTAGCAAGCATGAGGCCCTCAGTTCAAACCCCAGTGTTGCCAAAAAAAAAAAAAAAAAAATATATATATATATATATATATACAAAAAATTCCTTAGAAACTGAGAAGAATTCGGTGTCTGTGAGAGGAAACAGTTGAATGCACTTCCACAGAACCTCGAGCCAATATTTGGATGATGCTGAAGTATAATCATTATGACATTTAACACCCTAACTCATCAAGATCACGTTCAGCACACACTTTGCCAGACACAGGAGTGCACGGTTATACTTTAGTTAGAACAAAGCGTTTATGCAGGCACCTGTAAGCCTGTACTACCCGCTAAATGAAACCCCTCATTTGAAAATGTCCGGGGCGTACATCAATGATGACTTGAAACATTTATTTACATGTAGAATATGATTGCTTTGGGAAAAGTACACTCAGTTCACCCTACTCTCCTTACACAGAAGCCAAAGAGATTGTCTCAAGTTTTAAGTTGGTCAGGTATACTGGTACAGAATTCTCCAAATGTGACACATCCACAGTGTCACCCAATTAGATGGGTAGAATTAAGGGAAAGGTGTGGTGTATATACTTTTGGGGCATACGTCAGAGGAAGGACTGGTTAGAGGCAAAAAAAATTTTCTTTGGCAGTCCTGGGGTTTGAAATCAGGGCCTTATGCTTGCTAGGCAGGTGCTCTACCATCTGAGCCACTCTGCCAGCCTAGAAGCCATTTTTGTTCTTGAGGCAAGGTCTTGCCGTGTAACCCAGGTTGTTCTCAGACTCCTGGCTCAAGTGACTGAAGTAGGAGATGTTTGAACATGTTAACAACACATACGGTCACACACCCTTCCAAATTATATTCACTCTAGGAAACCATGTTTTCAAATAAGACATTAGGATAGATGAGCTAGGTGTGGCGGCACACGCCTATATTCCTCAGGAGGCTGAGGCAGGAGGATGGTGAGTTTGAGGTCAGCTGGAACTGCATAGCCAGACCCTGTCCCAAAAAAAGAAAAGGAAAGAAAAATTAGGATGGATGGCTTGAGAAACACTAGTGTCCTCAGGAGGCAACAGAATGGAACAGTTACAACATAGAACTGCCCAGGACTCCTCAGGCCTTTCATTCTCCCTGGCTGTCCCTCTGCCCTCTCCCGCCCCCGCCCCCCCCCCCAATCTGAACAGAACTTGGGCTCTGAGGGCCAAATGGTCCCTTACAGTTTGGGACCTTGGTCTCATTTCTTGCTCTTAGTCTATTCCAGTAATTTCCTTCTAGTCTCTAGGTAGGTGACTCTTTACTCTCTGTCACCTAAAATAATCACAAGTTATTTGTTGGGGATGGCTCATCCTCTTCCAATGCCCCTGTCCTTGTCACAAGCTTTGGTTCCTAGGAGATGTTTACTGAATGGGATTGAGTTAGCATGGGTGAGAATTCACAGAGCCCTCTCACTTCCTGGGCCACCTGGATTAATACCTCCTGGAGGGCCTTGACCCAGACCACCACGCTGGCCTGCAGTTGGCCTTATCCTCGGTGCCTGCGGGTGCCAGGCTGGCTGCCTTCCTCCTCCTGGGGGTGCTGGGCCTGGCTTTGGGGAAGGTACAGCCAGGCCTGCCTGAAGGCCACAGACCCACTGAGCACTGTTGATTGCCCTGAGGCAGCATTTTCCCAAGGCTTGGCTGTGCTAATGATTCCTCCCCCTTGCTGTGAAAACCTTGGACCAGAAAATGAAATCAAGGGAGGAGGTGAGGAAGGGCAGAGGGGAAGGAAAGGAGTTAATAAGCCAGCAAGGTCACCATCTGCTGCCGTTCTCCACACGCCCTTATCTGTGACGCCACCAGCCCCAAGGTCCCTTCTTTTTCGTTAAAACAGTTCAATCACCAAAAATGATAAAAGTAACTACATTCTGGCCTCTGTCTTAGACACAACAGAGCTTGCCTTGATACAGAGGCTCGAGCTTCCCTGGTTCATCCCTGCTGTTGGGGAGAGGCTAGGGACGGCAAGTCTGCAAGGCTCTGTTTCCTGGGCAGGTGAGAGACAGACTAACCAGCCCTTGCTCTTTGACAGGGCTGTGACAATACTTTGTCATTCCACACCTCTGTAGGAGACTGGGGATGAGCTGGCCAGGATCACCAAAGCCAGGAAGCCAGAGAGCCTCAGAGGTGACACCACTTTGGTGCTGGGTCACTGCATGATGTGTGTACAGTAAGAGATACAGAGAGAGTGAATTGAACACTTGCATGTTTTATACTTTGAAAAAAAGTTTGAGACCTCTTCCTTCCTTGTCATTTTGAATCCCAAGAGGATCTCTACTATTTTCTGCTTTATGTAGTTGTATATTTTATCTAATAATAAAGAAAGAAAAAAAAAAGAGAGAGAGACACAGACAGAGGTGCAGGTAATAAATACCCACCTTGACAGAGGTGATGTCAAGGGGTGGAAGGATTTGGTACCACTGGGTCACACCTGGGAGTCTGTGATCTGAGCACATGTCTCAATTTCTGCAACTGTGAAGAAGGAATAGTAACCAGGGCTAAAGAAAACTGTACTGTGTGAGGTTCTAGCATCTTCACGGCAGGTCGTTGGTGCTCAATTAATGTTTGTTCATTTATTCTTAAAACAAGTCCACTGTATAAATATAAATATAACCACCAAAAACGCAGCCAAGAGACCAAAGCAAGAAGTCAAAGCAGGAACAGGGCTGGCCTATAAATTCCTCCAGGATACTTTACAAAACACAAAGAGAAGCATAACCGATGCTATTATGTACTGTCCATTTTTCTATTTAGTGATCCATCTTGGATACGATTTTAAATCAGTACGATACATCTGCCATGTTCTTTTTTTAAAAATGACTGCTTGATGGTCTATCAGAAGGGCCTCCACAGATTGACAGAATCTTATGCTATATTCAGTGGTATGCCCATGAATTTCCTTGTGCTTGGAGCACACGGGTCAGTGAACCCGAAGCCCTACACCTTCCAACGCTTTAGTCACAATCAACTTGGGTGAATACATAGAGAGCACACTTCTAAATTGCGCTAAAAAGTAGAGCTAGTGCAATCGGTGGGCAGAATCCGTGTCAGCCTGTTAGGCTTTCACTTAGTCCCCTGTTCACCAATGCTCTGCCTCACGTCTTTGCCAAGTGCAAGATATTGTTGCAGACCCGGGGTGCACCAACGAACGCAGCCAATGAAGATAACGTGCGCTGGGGAGGTGGTAAAACCCGTAGGGAAAGACAGACAGCGAACACTACAAATGTCAAGGAAACTTCCTATCGTGTGTTGGGCTGGGAGGGGCTTACATGGCAGCGCAAGCTTGAGACCCTGGGTTCCATCCCCAGTACAAGAGAGGGGAGAAAGCGAGAGAGACAGAGACACACACACACACAGAAAGAGAGAGAGAGAGAGAGAGAGAGAGGGAGAGGGAGAGAGAGTTATGGAAAATGGCAAAAGGTAGGAAAGTAGAGCAGCGTTTGAGAACCCTGAAGTCCTGGGGCAGGGGCTAGGCTTGCAGCTCAGTTTTACCATAGATCTTGAGTGTGGTACAGTATGGCCAAGGACACATTTCAGATGGAATGAATGAAATTTGGATGAGTTAAAAGTTCTCTCTCTGGCTAGGTTTGCAGACCCTCACTCTCCTGGCCACCCTCCTCTGAAAGAACTCCAGTGCCAGCAGTTCATGTCGCTGTGTCACTCATAGAGTGGGTGAGGCAGAGGCTATTTGTGTGGAGGGTGATGTCATGCTTTTGTGCCACATTGAATTCACGGTTGTCAGAAGCCCCTAGGGTAGGTAAGTCACTTGTTTTTCCGGAATAGCTATTAAGCCGAGTTACCCTTATTCTGTTTCACTTAAGCTTTTATTTTTCAACCATAATGCAGGACACTTGTGACTCTATTCCCTAATAGTTTTCTTTTTACATTGTATTTTGTTTCTATTCTGTTGAGATGCTAAATATTGATTCAGAGTAAGCAGCATTGTTGGACTCTGGAGGACATATTTTAATTTTAATTTTTTTTATTGCCAAACTAGAGAGTGTGGACTTTATTCTGGGGGCAATAGAGAGCCATTGGAGAGGAGGGGAGTAACAAAAACAAATTTGTCTTCTAGAAACGTCATCCAAGGAGTGGGTGAGGATTCATTAGAAAGAGGCAATGTAGTATGGTGGGTGGTGGGGGAGCAAGCTGCACTGTGGAGAGAGGAGATGGGGAGGCCTCAGCCAGGGCAGCAGAGAGGAGGAGAAGGAGGAGGAGGAGAGGGGAAGTAGAGAGCAAAAGGAGAGGGGTGTGGTTCGGTTAGGATGCTCCCTGGGTGACTGGATGAAGCCTTTTACCAAAATGAAGACTCACGGGTGGAAACACAGTAGAAGAGGTCAATGAGCCAGACTCTGGCTGGGGGGGGAAGTGGGAGGAGAGTGGCTCTGTGTGAGATGCAAATGAAGCTGTCTCCTGCAGCACAAGAGTGGACAGGTCTAGCCTGGGAACCTGCATGTGGAGGTTTTCAGCTTACTGAGGGGCCCAGGAAGATCACTTGCATAAAAGAAGCATAGAGTGTGCCCTGGGCAGCTCCTGGAGCAAAGCTAAGATGGAAGGTGGAAGACATGGGTCTGTGGTTTTTAGGGCAACTGCAGAAGAATTTTCCCAAAGGATCACTGCACCTATTGCAGCAGTGGCTGAGGACCACCCGCACTGTGGAAGAGGTATTTGCCAGAGATGACATGCTCTGTCCCTGTTCCCAAGTGGTTCATAATCTTATAGAAGATCTCAAGATCTCAGAATGCAAATGGACTGTGTGCTCACTAGGAGCTCAGACCAAAGACAGATTAACACAAAGTAGGAAGAAAAGGATGACTTCTCTCTGATGGGTAACGAAGAGGTGATCTCTCAGGTTTCTAAGGATGAGGAGGGGGTGTGAGGAACAACCAGAGGTCAGTTTACAGCCCAATTAGGTCAGATCATGAGTCTGCTACCTTCCCCCTGGCCACACATTCTGCTTGGGTGTCTCTCAGTACCTTCCTGCCCCAGGGCCTTTGCGATCGTTATTTCTGGTGTCTGAATATTCTTCCTAAAGATTTATACACGTCTTCTCCTAGTCCCTTGTTGGATTCCTGCTTAAATGTTGCCTTTCATGGGGAGCCCTGACTACCCTTCGTAAAACAGCACCCATAACTTCCCTTTGCTCTCTTAATTGATTTTCAAAGCACATATTACCTTACATATTATGATGTTTATATGATTTCTGTCTGTCTCCCCCAACTAGAATGTAAACTGCCTGAAGGCATGGCTTTATCTCCTTTTTCACTGCCTAGAACTGTGTCCGGCTCAAAGTAAGCACTCTGCAAATATTTGTTGGATGAGTGAATGAATGAGGGAACATGCCCATTGTCCATACAGAGGTGTCATAGAAGATGAAACTGTGTTGAGTGTGGGTTGTCCAAATATGGAAGGCCTGACATGGAAGTCTGGACAATATTGCTATGGTTGGGTCTTGAGTGTCCCCCATAGGCCTTCTGTTGAAGGCTTGGTCACCAGCCTTTGGTGCTATTGGGAAATGATGGAACCTTTAGGAGGTGGGGCCTAGTGGGAGGAAGTTAGGTCATTGGGGGAGTGCCCTTGAAGGGGATATTGGGACCCCCCCCCCTTCCTGTCACTCTCTTTGCTTCTCCGCCACCATGAGTGAGCAGCTTTTCTTACCATGTGCTCCTGCCATGATGTTCTGCCTCACTACAGGTCCAAAAACAACAGAGCTAAGTGACCATGAACTGGAACCTTTAAAACCATGAGCCAAAAGAAATCTTTCCTGCTTTTAAGTTAATTCACTTGGGTCTTTTGTCTCAGTGACAGAAGGCTAACACACATACAATATGGTTCAAGCTATGGAAACTTTTTTTTTTAACCCTTAGACAAAATGAAAATTTTGTTTTAAGAGGAGAAATACATTAAGAAAAAGAAAGCAACTGAGAACCAGTGGCTCATGCCTATAATCCTTGGGAGGCTGAGACTGGGAGGATTGTGGTTCGAGGCCAGCAGGGGCAAATAGTTTCTTAGACCCCATCTCCAGAATAACCAGAGCAAAATGGACTGGAGGTGTGGCTCAAGTGGTAGAGTATCTGCTTTGTTCAAGTACAAAGCCCTGAGTTCAAATACCAGTTCCAACAATAACAACAACAAAAAAAGCAGTTCTCTAAGAGGAACTGGATTGACTCCCTGAAGTCATGGAATAGCTGATGCATTTACCAGTGCTACTTCTCTTATAAATTTTATTACAATTGGAGCTTAGCTTCGGTTGCACGATTTTCCAAGGGCCTGCTCTGCTTCAATCCCTGCTGAGTTTTGAGGGAGGCTCTGGACATAGAGTGGTTGTGTAAACCTTCAGGAGACAGTGGGCAGACCCCTACCCCTTGCTTCCCACCCCCAGAGAGCCTGGACAAATGGGGACCTGAATTCAATGTTGAATCAATGAATGAACTTGTGTTTTTTTGTTGTGGAGATAAAGCCAGCATAGGGGAAAAGGACTTTATTAACTCACAAAGCAATGAATAGTGTGAAATTATTGCTGGGGTTCAGAAGAATATGCATAAATTTTGAGGTTGTATCTCCAGAGGCATCGTGGCTAAGGGAATGAAGTTGAAATCAGACATTTTGGGCTTAAATCACAGCTGTACCAATACTATCTGTGTGAACTTGGGTATTTTCCTTCTCTGCCTCAGTTTACTAATCTGCAAGATGCGTTAATGATAGTACTTCTCTCATAAGATTCTTGTAAGGGTTAAAGAAACACAGGTGAAGGCCTTAACCAGTTCCCAACTTCACTGTACATTTATACCTAGATACACGCAGGTTTGAATCCTGAGTCAGAGTTCAGATTTAGATCATTTTTCTTTTCTTTTTTTATGGTGCTGGAGTTTGAACTCCGGGCTTTGGGCATGCCAAGCCCACGTCCTACCGGCTCAGACAGCTTTTCTAGCTGCTAGGAATTTATTTTCTTATGTATCAAACAATAGTAATAATCCTGCCTTGCAGGATTGATGTAGAACTGAAATAAAATGCCTTGTGTCAGTGCGTGGCACCCAGTGCACGCGAGATAAATGCTTGCTGAATGAATGACATGTTTGAATTACTACCGATAGTGGATTTGGAGTTAGTGAGCCCACCAGGAATGTAAGCAACGGAGTGCTGGGGGTGTGGAGGCGTGACTGGAGTGTTTGCTGAGAGAACATTCCAGTCAGATTTTGAAGGACAGGTCAGCAGAAAGGAGAGAAAAGGCATTCTGGGTAGACCAAATAGCATGTGGAAAATCTCCAAGGAAAGGGTGTTTAGCTGCTGGAAGGTGAAAGAAAAATAGACCTGAGGTGAGGGGTAGAGCAGCTTTTCCAACACTTTGAAGGTCAAGAATTCACTGTAATTATAGCCCCCCAGCAATATTCCCCAGGGCTGTGATTTGTCCTTGCCTAACTAGATCCTAAAGCTAATCTGTCACCAGCACAAGCCCTGTATGGTCGGCAAAGTATTGCTTCCTAATGTACTCACAGCTTTGGGCAATACTTTTTTGGGGGAAGGAAAATGGCTTTGAAATTGCAGACAAGCTCCCTGTGACTCTGGGAATATGTTTTTCACATAGACTAAAATCCCACGAGAAACACCAAATCCATTGTAGATGACTAGGCCTGAGTAGGGAACACTTTTATGATTTAAAGATTCTCCCCAGAATCTTTCAACATGAACACAAGCACCTCATGGTGCATATTTGGAGATGCCATAAGGGGATTATGTGAGGAAGAATGATTAGAAAGTCAAAAAACCTTCTAGAAATGAAATTGGACAGTCTCATACCTCCACCCCAAGCTCCTGCCTCAAGTCTTCATGTCACCACCCAGATGCTACTGGGGAAGAGGAAAATTTTAGGCTGGCTCTCCCACCCTCTCTGACTTCATGGGTGATACCCTCTTGGAGCACTGGGGGCCTGGTGGCCCCACCTCGGGCAGATCTCCAGGCTTACACATGCAAATTTGCTGGTCCTGCCCGCAATGTCACAGGCCAGGGTCCTATGCATGGGTCTCAGTTAAAAACCTATGCTGAGGTGGCCATACCTCTACAATCCCAGCGCTGGGGAGGCTGAGGCAGTAGGGTTGCACCTTTGAGGCCAGCCTGGGCTACAGAGTGAGAACCTGTCTCAAAAATAAATGAATGAATCAAAGAATTAATAAATAAATAACCACACTCTTGTCTTTATTGTTGTTTACATGCTTGTCCACAATGGATTACAATTTTTTTGACAATGGGTACTAGATTTTATATCTTGTCATTTATTCTCTCTAGCCTTGACACAGTTCCTGGCCCAGTCTGGAAGCTCATTAAATATTTGGTGATTTGAATCCCCATTTTAACTGTGAGAGGAGCTGCTTTCTTTCTAACAGTAAAACTAGACTTTTTTTTTTGTTCCAAGTGAAATTAGTATACCTCAAAGAGAGGAAAATCCAGGTCTGCAGGTAAAAACAGCCTACCTCTGGTGGGGACAGGCACACACAATAAGCCTTTGCTTCTGTTCTCCAGACATGGGATCCCCACAAGGAAACATGGCCTTGTGACAAGGTGATCTTTAGTTTTTTTTTTTTTTTTTTCTTTTTGCCTCAACCCTGAACACTTGAATAATCCTGGTTTCCGGAGCACAGACTACTGTAATGATAATCCAGGAAGTAGACTGCCCTTTGAAAAGCAAGGAAGAAACCAATCGACTAAATATTTATTTATATTTAATGCTTCAGGGCTTCTGCTTCCAGCTTTGAAGCGTTCCTGGCAAGTGCTTTTTGAAGTCATTAATCCCAGAGGCAAATCTGAAGGTCTTGCAGGCCAGTCCTGGCCCTGGAGCCTGGCACACTGTGTTTATAACCCAGGGCCCTTTCTTGAACCCCTGGTGTGGGGAGGAACCAGCGGGTGGTAGGGAAAGAGAGAGAAGGCGATGGCTTTGTTTTGAATCTACATTGCAAGTTTTGATCAGATAGGAACTCTCTAGAATGGATTAGTTAGGTTTTATCGGATGGGGCTGACTTGCCCACCTCGTTTTGCCCTGCAGTCAGGCAGACTCTGTAGCTGGTGGCACCTGTCTTCTTCCAGTTTGTGTCTGACATTGCCTGTTGAGTGGCATCAACTGTGTTCCACACCAGATGACTGGCTCCAAAAGCATCTATCCATTTTATTTTTTTTATTTACTTATTTATTTTGGTGGGACTGGGGTTTGGACTCAGGGCTTTATGCTTGCAAAGCAGGTGCTCTACCACTTACTTGAGCTACACCTCCAGTCCATTTTGTTCTGGTTATTTTGGAGATGGGGTCTCGAAGTATTTGCCCAGGATGGCCTTGAACTGTGATCTTCTTGATCTCAGCCTCTGAAGTGGCTAGGATGACAGGCATGAACCACTGGTGCCCAGCCCATTTTATTTTTCAATAGTGTCCAAGAAATTTTTGTTCAAGGCAGAAAAACTGGAAAATTTAATCAAACAAAAATAAAAGAAGTCCTACAAGCTGCCCCCTCTTAAAGATAACCATGCTTCCCACATTTTATTTACACACATGTACACTCACATATAAACAAAAAGTGTCAATCTATGCATATTATTCTAGTAACATGTTTTTGTCAGTTTAATATTTTATTATGGCTCAGTAAATATAGATCAATTCCCTCGAATGACCATGTCAAATGTATTTAGACAAATCTATTTGGTGGTTTATTAGCTGTATCGGCTTGCTAGATTTGCCATGACAGAGTACCACAGACTGGGTGACTTAACTAGCAGTATCTTGGTTCCTCACAGTCTGGCAGCTGGAAATTCAAGATCAAGGTGGGTTCTCCTGAGACCTTCCTCCTTGCCTTGGGGCCTCTTCTCCAGTGCCTTCACCTGGTCTTCCCTCCCTGTCTGTCTGTGTCCTGATCTCCTCTTCTTATAAGGACATTGATTAGATTAAATTGAGTCCAATTTAATGACCTCATTTTAATGTGCTTACTTCTTTAAAGACATTCATTCCAAATACAGTCACATGCTGAGGTATTTCAGATAGGACTTTAAGATATGAATTTAGAAGATTGGGAGTAGTGACTCACACTTGTAATCCCAGATCCTTAGAAGGCAGAGATCAGGAGGATTGTGGTTTGAGGCCAGCTTGGATGAAAAAGTTAGTGAGACCCCCTATCTCAACAAACAACCAGGCCTGTCATTCAAGCTATTTGGGGGTGTAGGAGGATTGCAGTCCAAGGCAGGCCCAGACAAAACATAAGAGCCTATGGGAAAAATAACCTGATGCATAAAGGTTTGGGGGCATGGCTCTAGTGGTAACGTGCCTGCCTAGCAAGCCCAAGGCCCCGAGTTCAAACCCCAGTACCACAAAAATCCAAAACAAAAACCAAAGATGCGAGTTTAGAGTGGAAGGGACACAATTTGGCCCACAACAATAGCTAGTACTCTTAGAACGCTAACTCTGGTCCAGGCACCATCCCTAGGCTCTGCATAACTCACCTCATCTGATTCCTTAACATCCCTAAGATGTAGGTACCATATTATCCCCAGGCCACAGATGGCAAAAGTGTGGCACAGAGAGGATTAGTGACTTACCTCAAGGTCACACCGTAAGTGGTAGAGCTGGATCCCACCAAGTAGACTGGCTTGAGTGTGCGCTTTTGGGAACTGTTATACCCTACAAGTTACCATTTTTACCATTATTGCCTGTGCATTTGTCAATGATGAAGTTCAATTTCTGCATGGATGCATTTGAGTGGTTTTAATACAAATTGCCTTCCACAAAGCCTGTGTCCACAGCAGTGAGACTGGGGCTGTAAAAACGCCTCTTGGTTATTAGATACAAGCTCTCTCTCTCTCTCTCTCTCTCTCTCTCTCTCTCTCTCTCTGTGAGTGTGTGTGTGACAAAGAGAGAGAGAAAGAGAGAGAAAATGATTGGCTCAGGTGAGGCACACCCCTGAGAGAAATAAACTATCTGAAAGTCATGTTGAGTTCATCGCTGAGACTTCCAGACTCATTTGTCCATCCTTTTGTGTACAGAAGAGTACAAACCCAGTGAGGTGGGCAGTTTGGTGAACGATGTACATAAATAAATTATCTTAGGAACAACCCAGACATGTGCTTTCATGGGGTATTATTTTTCTAAGTCAAGTTTATCAAGATATAATTTATGTAGAGCAAAATTTGCTACTTTTAGGCATGGCCCTATGAATTTAGGTATATACATACTACTGTGTAACCACCACCGCTATCAACCTTTGTTCCCTTTGTAGTCAGATCCCACGCCTAGCCCCAGGAAACTACCAATGTGTGCTCTGATCTGACAGCTTTGCCATTTCAGGATGTCACACAAATGGAATCTTATGACATGTGGCTTTTGAGTTTAATGTCTTTTGCTCCGTATATGCAACCGAGAGTCATTCATCTCATTATCTCATTGCATTCATCTGTGGTTGTTCTTTTTTTATGGCTGAGTAGTATTCTGTTATATGGATGTATTCCAGGGTTGTTGTTTTTTTTTAAGTCCATTCACTAGTTGAAAGAATTCTTGCCAGCTTTTTTTTTTTACTATTATGAATAAAGCTGCTATAACTATTCTTGTACATGTTTTTGTATGAACACATGTTTTAACATTAATCTGTAGAAGTAGAAGTACATATGTATGTAGAAGTAGGGTTGGTAAGTTATCCGGCTGATAGTATGCTTAACATTACAGGAAAATGACAAATAATTTTCTAAAGTGGCTGGGCTGTTTTGTCTTCCTACTGTCACTGTATGAGAATTCCAGTGCCTTGGCATCTCACTCACACTGGATATCAGCAATTTTCCTTTCAGTTGCTTGGTGCGCAGTGGTATTTCACTGTGGTTTTAATTTGTGTTCCCCTGGTGACTACTGATGTTAGTAGTTTTTTAATGTGTTCCTTTTCCTTTCACATTTCTTCTTTGGATGAAGTATTTGTCCAAAATTTGCCAATTTTAAAATTAACTTTTGTTTCCTTATTATTGAATTTTGAGAGTTCTTTATAAATTTTGGGACTGTAGACGAGGATCAAGTGGTAGCGCACCTATCTTGCAAGCATAAAGCTCTGAGTTGGAATATGTTTAAATATGTTTAAATATGTTGGAAGAGCACATATTTAAAATTTTGACAAGGTCCAATGGATAAACTTTTAAAGAGTGACTAGTGTTTATTGTGTCCTGTCTGTGGATTTTTGACCTAATCTACAATCACAGAGTTTTTCTTCTATGCTTTCTTTATGAAATTTTGTAGTTTTCAGCTTTCTGTTTAGGTTTGTGCTCCCTTTCAAGTTAATTTTCGTATATGGCAGATAGGTCAAGACTCATTTTATTTTTTGGCATAGGATATCCAGTTGCTCCAGCACTATTTGTTGGGCTGTGAAGGCATCTCACAACGTCTAATTCTTAGTAAGTCAGTAAAGAATGTGAACCATTTCTGCTGGAGTCCAAGGGGATGAGGCCTGGAGTTGGCTGCTGAAACTTTTAACAATTATTTATTTATCAAAATCTGTTGTAATTTTAATTGGTGGAGATGAAATTTTAAACTGTTAATTAGGAGAATACTTGCTTTGTATAAATTCAGCATATATTTCTTTCAGAGTGAAAATGGAAAAATGTCTATCGGATGTGTTTTGTGAATGATAATTTGCAGAATTCAAGTTACAATACTGATTTTCAAAAACCCAATGCATTGCCTTCTTTTTCAAACATCAGAGCTTGAGAAGCAGAAGAATAATGTTTTATAAAGTCTTAGACAACCAATTCAAAACAAAAATTTTTAAGTCAGTAATGTCCTGCTGCAGCCTCTTAGCAGTTACCAAACACTACTTACATACATTTAACTGTGGAAAGCTTTCTTAAAAAAAAAAAAAAAAGAATTGAAATGCCTGGGCACGCTAAGCAAGTGCTCTACCACTGAGCAACACCCCTAGCTGTCCACCAGAAGCTTCGACCCCACAGAAGTCCTGAGGGCCCGCTACCAATCCTCCTTGCCAAACGGTGCCCAGTGGAGGGTCTGACAGCTGGGACACTCATGAATGCCTTTCAGGGGCTCGCGTTTTGGTTCATTAAAGATGACAACTGAGATTGAGCCAGGGTTGGGGTCCCGGGGACCAGTGTGGGATTCAGTGCTGCCATCAGGGCTGAGTGCCAACTACTCAGGTAGCCGCACCATGTGTTATCTGCAGGCCTGCTTTATTGGTTGCAAATGCTCTTCTTCAGGGCATAGCAGTAGAGGGCTTCAGTGTGTCTGCCTGTCTATTTGTCTGTCCCTGGTTGTACCCATTCACCAGCATCCCTCTGCCATCCCTGATCCCTAGTCGTATACAAACCTCCTCTGTGCTTCGAATGAAACCTGAGGTTGGGAGACCCAGGCACCTGCTCAAGGTCAGGGAGCAAAGTTGGTTCTCCTGCAGGCTAGAACATCCCGCCACCTTCCCAACCTCCACTGAAGGGGCTCTCAGCTCCTCAAATGCATCATGTCCAAATCTGATTTCATTCTTCTCCTTCCTGCCCTTGTCTCTCCATTCCACACCTCAAACTCCTTTCCCCTTGGATCCCCTCTCTGTAGATTTCACCAACTACCCCACTGCCCAAGTGGGAAACCAGGGGAGCAGTTTTCCCACGCTCCTTTCCTGCACCTTCAGTGCCAGACCAATGTGTGAGGTCAGTGATGCCGCCTTCCAAGCACTTCTTGAATTCTGTGCCTTGCTTCCTGTCCCATCCTGGCACTCTCTTGGTTCAGAAAGCCAACCCAGATCCTCTGGCCTTCTCAATGTCCTCCCCTTGGGTCTACCTTCCTCCCCATCTTCTTTAATTATGCTGTTGTCTGCACAGCTGCCACAGCAACCATTCTGGAAAAAACCATTTCTAGAATGTAGTCTTGATGTCACTCCTC
Organism: Castor canadensis; assembly: GCF_047511655.1. Lineage (NCBI taxonomy): Eukaryota > Metazoa > Chordata > Mammalia > Rodentia > Castoridae > Castor > Castor canadensis. The sequence continues at coordinate 51,254,544 of NC_133389.1, forward strand.
AGCATAAAACTCTTCAGTGGCTTCATGTTTTGCGCCAGATAAAGACACAGTCTTCGGCTTGGCACTCTGGTCTGTGTGTTGGCTTGGGCCACATGTTCCCTTGCCCTTTGTACCTTAGCGATGGAAAAGTCTTCTCGTAGGTCTGGCTTCTTCCACCACAGGATGGCAATCTCGTGGGCACACACTGCACACATCTGTCTTCCTCATCTGAATGGGAAACACTGGAGGGCAGGCACTGTGTGTTGCTTGTTATTGCCTATCACACAGGGCCTGGCATCTAGCTGTTCTAGTCGATCACTTGGTAAACATTTGTGGAATATCTACCAGCTCATGTCAGAACACTAGCATGTATCAAGATGCCATAGCAAGCTGGGCACAGTGGTGCAGTTCTGTAGTCCTAGTTACACAGAAGGCTGAGGCAGGAGGATCAGCTTCAGCCCAGGAGTTCAAGATCAGCCTGGGCAACATAGTGACACCTGACCTGAAAAAGAGAGAGAGAGAGAGAGAGAGAGAGAGAGAGAGAGAGAGAGAGAGAGAGAGAGAAACAAAACAAAAACAAAAACAAAAGCCTTGTTGTCCTTTTGCTAGTCTCTTATTTATTTATTTATTTTTATTTTTACCGTGCTGGGAATTGAACCCAGTGCCTCGAGTATGGCAAGAACTCTACCACTGAGCTCTCTCCAGAGCCTAATAATTTTAAACTGAAGACTAGGGGTACCACATTCTAGGATGGTATTGAATGCTGACCACTCAGGAGTCACTTTTCTTTTTTGGTGGTACTGGGGCTTAAACTCGGGGCGTTGCATTTGCTAGGCAGAGGCTCTATCACTTGGACCATTCCCCAGCCCTTTTTTGCTTTAGCTGTTTTTCAGGTAAGGTCTCCTTTTTTTTGCCTGAGGTAGGCCTCACACCAAGATCCTCTTACTTACGTTCTCCCACATAGCTAGGATCATAAGTGAACAATACCACACCTGACTTATTTGTTGAGATGGGGTTTTACTAACTTTTGCCTGGGCTGGCCTTAAACTGAGATTCTCCTGATCTCTGTCTCCTGAGTAGCTGGGATTACAGGAGTGAGCCACTGCACTTGGCTAGGAGTCACTTTCCAAAGTGAAGAATGGCTATAAATGAAAATGCCAGCATCTGAGATACCCAAGTGAGCATAATTCTATTTGCTCTTGGGAAGTGTGTAGATCAAGAAGTGAGGTTTTTCTGAGCACCTGAGAGCAACACAAACACTGTCCTACCTCCCTGCTTTTGTACGTGTCAAGCCCATGACCTAAGTGTGCTTTAATCTGTCCTTGACTCAGTAGGTTCCATTCCACACTCATCTGCATATGTGTGTGCACGTATGTATGCATGTGGATGTCTGTGTTTTCACTTGAGTGCAAATGCCTCCTGTATGGAGTTCTCCAGGGAGAACCACTCCATCATTACTGTACCTCATTCAGACACTTGTGTCATGATTGTTTCCTTGTGCAGATGGAGGGTTCCCACAGCACAGGGGCTTATTTTCCTTTTCTTGACAGGTATGTCTCACCCTAGCATAGTGGCTGGCACAGTCTGTGCCTTAATCAATACACAAATGCTACTGTTACAGCCGCTTGCTCACTCAGTCCTCACTCACTCAGCCACTCAGTCACTCCGTCACTCAGTCACTCAGTCACTGTGCTCAGTCTCCTCTGGGCCAATGGCTGTTTGTCTTAACCTCTTTCTGTCCAGGCCTATGCCACCCTGAACCACAACCTTCCTTCACTTGCCACCAATGCTCCACACTCCTTTCTGAACAAAAAGATTGCTTCTTTCCCCTCTGTCATTCTTTAAAACACCCTTAAGCCAGGTGTGGTGGTGCATACCTGCAATTCCAGCATCATGAGGCTAAGGCAGGAGGATCATGAGTTCTAGGCCTGCCTTGGTCTTCAAGCAAGATCCTGTCTCAAGCCGGGCGCTGGTGGCTCACACTTATAATCCTAGCTACTCAGGAGGCAGAGATCAGGAGGATCACAGTTTGAAGCCGGCCTGGGCCAATCATTTGCAAGACCCTATCTTGAAAAAAAACCCATCATAAAAAGGGCTGGTGGAGTGGCTCAAGGTGTAGGCTCTGAGTTCGAGTCCCAGTGCCAAAAAAAAAGATCCTGTCTCAGACACACTCCCTCTCCCTAAAAAAATGTTACCCTTTTCTACCTATTTGGACTTGCCTTGTATAAAATCTGGTGTCTTCTGAGGTGTGACCATTTGGGGAAGGGTCATAGAAACGTTCTAAGCTGAGCCCCTCTGTCAGGTCCAAGGCTAGAGTTTCCATGTTAAGGAAAAGTCTCGATGCTTGTGACTTTTATTTAGCAATACCATCTCTTCTTCCAAAAATGGGTAAGAATGCATTTGAAAAGAGGAAAGACTGGGTTGGAGAAAAACCTAGGTAAAATGAGGCAAATTTGAGAACCAGGGGACAAGGCCATTCTAAGGCCACAAATAGGAGGAGGCAAGAGGACTGGGGGGTTCTGGCCACTTTAAGGGCCAGTGCTGAGATTCCACAGCTGTCTGGGGGTCTCCCACTCCTGTTGACTTCAGGCTCCTCTCAACTGTCCTGATGTTTACCCCTTTCCTCCTCTAGTCCCAGGAAGGACCAGTACACCCTCCCCTTTCCCCTTGCTGCCACCAACTACATCCTGCCCATCCTCCATTCTGTCACTGTTCTGTCTCTCACTCCTTCACATTTTCTCTAAGCTAGACCTTGTTTCCACCTCCTACCTCTTTCTATCCTTGACACTGCTCTCTGTCCTGTGCAACTGCTTATGCGTGTAGCCTTCATGGTGCAGCATGCGTGTCCTCCTGTCTATATAAACGGTCTGCTTTCTGTATCTGTGGGGTTTGCTTCTGTGATTTCAGCCAATCACCAATAGAAACGTATTAAAAAAAAACTGCATCTGTCCTGAACATGGATAGACTTTCTTCTTGTCATTCTTCCCTAAACGGTACTGTTTAATAACTATTTATCTAGCATTTACATCGTATCAAGTATTACAAGTAATCTAGAAATGATTTAAGGCATACCAGAGGATATGCACAGCTTTTATGCAAATACAAGGCCATCTTATATAAGGGACTTGTGCATCCTTGGATTTTGGTCTACAAGGGCATCCTGAAACTGCTCCCTTAGAGACACAGAGGGACGATCACACTTGTTTCTTACTCCACCTTAAAAGAAACTCTTGGACACAGTTGATGGAACTGTCTCCAGTCTCAAGGGAGTACTCTCCTCTCCTCCTTCCCCGCAAATGACTGACATCACCTGTGTCCTCTCCACTTAATTTGCGTCCCCACATCCATTAAAGTTGCCACTCCAGCTCAGTGATGTCTCCTGGCTTGCTGGGAAAATGTTACCAAATCTGTTGCCATCAAAATGATACTACTTTCATCCAGAAGCCTTTGTGACATTCACAGAGCCATGTGTTCTGCTGCCAAATTGCAAAAAGCAGATGAGACAAAGTTAAATCCCTTTTCTCTCTTTCTTTCTGTCTGTCTCTCCCTCCCTTCCTTCCTCTCTCCTTCCTTCTTTCTTTCTCTCCTTCCTTCTTTCTTTCTCCCCTTCTCTCCTTCTCTCCTTCTTTCCTTCCTCCTTCTATCCCTCCCTCCCTTCCTCTCTCCCTTCTGTTTTTGTTTCTATGGACTATTTATTGTGGTTTTTGCTTGAATGAAATTTCTAAGGGCAAGAATAGTTTAGCACAAGGCTGTTTTCAAATGATCTCATAGATATTAGTTTTGTCCCCCCAAATTTGCTGCTGGTGTGGGTGGAGGTCCCAGAATCTCTCAAGAGCTACTCAGGGCTGGAGGGAGCCACACTCACTCAACATGCATTAACTGATTTATTGAGTTAGTCATTTAGTCTTTGCCAAACATTAATTTACTGCCTATGGAGAAGGGTGAAGTAGACTTTACTTCTCTACCCAAACTGCACCAAAATCCAATGAGAGCCGCCCACCACCTGAAAGAGGGCTCTGACAAGTGAAAGGCACCTGGGAACAGGTTCAGCAGCCTCCGGCCGCCCCAGGCAGTGCCAGGCCCAGGGCTAAGGGAACTTGGGAACGGACTCAGAGGTGCACTGGCCCTGTGCTATTTGCACAGCCGTGGCTTCCTGAAGCCTGGGTCTGTTGGTGGGAACTGGGCCTTACAAAGTCAACAGAAGGCTTCTGGTGGATTGTTCAGGACACTGAGCTGCGTGGCCCTGAACGAAGATCGAGAACTTCCTGTCCTCAATTTCCCAGCATGGGCGTCTTGGTTTGGCTTCACCACCTCAAAGGCCTGTGCTCAGGGCTCATTATTAACTAGAGGGACTTCCTTGAGGGAAGAAGTTGGTCACCCATTTCTGTAAGGGGCTTCTTATGCTGCTGTGGGATTGGTCTCACCTTTCCACCAGGCTGTAGCTCCTGCACTGAACCCCAAGGCCTCATGCAAGTGGGCAAGTGGACTCTGAGGGCAACAGGAAGCTACTGAGGCAGAGGAAGGACTAGTGGGGATATTTATTGGCAACAGAAACACAAACGTACCTTCAATTCAGGTTTAAAGGCCTAGTCAATGATTACATATTTTTATTATTTACCTGGTAGAAATTCCAGAGAGAGAGAGAGAGAGGGAGGGAGAGAAGCTCGATTTCCCCCTTAACTTTTAGGGTCTCTTCTGTGTTTATGTGGCCACATGGGTACAGCAGGGCTCTGGCTTCTGGGTTGGGCTCAGGGCAGGTAGACCAGTCCAGTGAGTCTCGCAAACCTTGCCCTGGGACAGGGTCTGTTGGAAGCAGAAAGTTCGAGATGGCAGGGAGGTTTCAGGCCAGCAAGGTAATTCTCCCAGCCTCGGATGACAAAGGTTGCATTTACACCTGGCCAGGAGGTTTAATCATCTACCATTTCTAAACACAGCAGGCTAACAACCGGCTGGGCTGAAAATCATAAATTGGAAAAAAAAAAATTTCACCCACAAGAGACAGCACTGCAGATAGAGGGAAGAAGTAGGTCTGTGTCTTCATTCTGGAGCAGTAGAGACTTGAGTGAGGGGCTCCGGTGGGGCCTTGGGAGAGAGGCTCTGAGTGGGGGGTGTCAGGCAGAGATTGAGTTAGGGACCCTAGGGGGACTTTGGTGAGGGACCCTTGGTGAAAGCCTGGGTCAGTGTTACTTAGACAAGCACGAACAACCCAGTTGCCATGAGCCCCTTAAGAAAAATGGTCCCCCCCATGGGCACCAACCCATGTTGACCTCACCATGGCTGAAAAGAAAGAAGTCTGCCATTTAAGGGGCCTGTAGGGAGAACTGTGCTGTGTCATTTGTCCTTGTATGTCACTGCCTTATTGTTAGAAGAGGCCAGGCTATCTTTTTGTCACCAAATCAGGCAACCCCTCCCTCCCCCATTTTGTGAGACTGCCTGGGCTTGTTCTAATCTCAACTCTACCACTTATTTTTGGCTTTGAGAAAATAACTCCAGCTCTCCATACCTTGGTTGTTTCCATCTATAAAAGAGGGGTGAGAATAGCACTTGCCTTATAGAATACTGTCCAGGTAAATGAGGTAGTGTGGCGTGATGAGGTAGTGTGGCATGATGGTGATTTCATGGACACGGATGCTGTTCAGGGGCCCAGTGCCTAACTTCAGCTGTAGATGATGGTGTCAGAATTCCATGCATGTGAACCAAGAAGATGACAGATTTCTATGTAGAAGAAACCTCGGAGACGCTGGCATCTAGAGGACAGTGATTATGTTTTATTTTTTCACACACTGATTTGGTCAAACCAAGAGAGCCATGCAACCCATCAAGAAATAAGATCTCTAATCGACTTTTCATACCAGCGGGAAGACCGATCCTTTAAGTAATTAGCAATAAATATTATCAAATGTCTGCTGTAGATAAGACACTGTGGCCAGTGTAAGGGACAAAGCAGAACTGGATCTGGGCCATTTCTCCGTACATTTCCAATCTTGATCAGGGCACAAGACATGCATGCAGATAGATAACCGATAACTCAAGATAACATATATCAAATGCCAAATGAGCTGAGTCGTAGACCAAATGGATTTGTGTCTTATCTCTTCTGCTCACTCTGTGAAGGCAGAAGGCACGTCTTGCTCACTGCCATATGTCGTCTGCCTGTGTCTGCATTACAGCCGAGACTTACTGGGTACGTCTACAGCCTGGTCATGTTCTGAGGCCTTCAGAGGCAATAACTCCTTTAAGCTTACCATGTAGGCCAAGGATGCATCCAGTTATAGACTGGCAGGAAATGCGGTCTGAATTGCATCACAGACCAACAGCTGACTGCACTGGGACAAATGTCTGGAGTCCAGAGCAGTGGGACGGCAAAGCACCTCTTCCCCAGGAAGCAGTGACTTGCTGGATTCTGAAGGAGCCAGACGAGAATCAGCAGGAGATATGGGATCAAGATGGAAAGGGGGTGGGAAGACTGACCTGCATGCCTGGCAGCGGGCTCGCACCAACAGACTGGCTGGACGATATGTGCCAACAGGCTGTGGCTGGGACAGTGAGAAAGGTAGATTGGAGACAGATTATAAAAGTCTCCGAATGCCAGGGGAGACCCTGAAGGAACAGACTCCATAGAGATGAGCCGGCCACTTCTTGAGTGCTAGGTCTTTAACTGGGTCCAAACATTTGATAAGCCTGTCCTGGCCTTTAATTTTTTTCAAGATACAGTTATATTGGATTACATAATATCTTTAATCAAGGCTACTGGAAAAACACACAGCATTTGTTCCATATGCAGAAAAATGCCAGTGTCCTTCTTCCTTCCCTCCCTCCCTTCATCCTTCTGTTTTTCTGTTCCTTCTTAATAAAACATTCAGAAGCTGTATTGCCTGTGGTTGGGGAACTAGAACAGATGAGGATGAAGGTGCAGACCTTGTGGAGGAAGAGCAGAACTGGGTACTGTGCACAACTGCTCTCTGCCAGGTGCCCTCGGGTGCCAGGCCCACAGCTATCTCTTCCAGCTGCAAGTGACCTTTCACACAGTTCCCTATTCTGTTTTTTTTTTTTTTCTTTTGAGACAAAGTCTTGTTATGTAGCCCAGGCTGGTCTTGAACTTTCTATCCTTCTGTCCCTGTCTCCTGAGTGCTGGGCTTACAGGCAGGCACCACCATGTCCGGCTCTACTCTCAGTTTTCTTTTTCTACCTGTAGAAAAGAGGATCCCAGTAATCCAACTTCCTTTGCTCACCTGGACACAGCGATAAACAAGTTTGCTGAAGGCCGATGGGTACCTGGACATCACATAAGCACCTGAATTGCAACTCTGGGTAGCACTCGGATGCTTGTAGCAGGTCTCTATGTGTGCCCATCGCAAAGCCAGGGTCTTATCCAACTCTGGGACCCCTCGATCTATACTCATAGTGAGGCCAGGACGGGGGCTGGGCTTGGGGGAAGATGACAAATGTGTCAGAAGTAATACAGACACCAAGACAGATGCTGCTTGTGTTTTCTTGGGGTTTCATATTTTGTGTGCAGGGTTTTCTGGACAGTAGTAGAGTTTAAAAAACATTTGTAACTTCAGTGCATATCAACCTTGCCAAAGAAAATGGGAGGTAGTGCTGTCAGTCGGTATATAGCTCTTTTAGCACAGAGTACTTTTAGTTCAGAACTCTTCTTTTTCATTTATTGTAGGAAACACTCTGGGTTTTTGTTGTTGTTGTTTATTTTTCTTTTAGGAGAAAAGATAGAAATAGCTCCTTAAGCCACCAAAACTTTTGTTAAAAGGTCCTTAGTAGCAACTGTGGAATCTTTGTTCCTTTGTGGTAGTGACGACGGGGACCTAGCACCCCAGAGGTCCCTGTCATGGAAAGGAGCAAAAACTCCGAAGTGTACATGGCGTTAATTGTGGGTGGTATGGAACTTAGAGAGAAGAACAGACCGAGCAAAATCTGTTTGGGATTTTCTTCAAAACTCCATGTATTTTCCAAATGGAGGTTTCAAACTCTGATTAAGCTAGCCAGCCCTGTTTTCCTGTCCTCTATCGAGAGTCAAGCCAAGTCGGCCACCCACTGATACGAATCTGTAAATACACTAAATCCTCCCTTTGAACGCTCTGGTCCCTAACTTGCTATCTTATGAAAATGTTTGGGAGATGACCACATCACAGGGCTCAGCAGAGACCAGTGTGTCTGCCCTCTGCAAGGAGACCCTGGAGGCTCTAGGTCTTTTGGAGAAGAAAGGGAGGGCTGGGCAACTATAGAACAGAAAGTCAGCCTGTAAGGAATCTAGAGTCCCCCGCCCTCCCTCCCCACCCTGTGAGAGCATCTCCTGCTGACTCCAGAGGTCCATGTTTCCGTTAGCTGGGGCCTCGTGGTGGGAGGGAGAGACTGGAGGAGAGTTGAAATGTGTGTGTCTAAGTGTGCATTTAATGGCCTCCTTCTTTGTTCACTTCTTTCTTTAAATGGATCCTTTTGACTGGTGTAGTGGCTCATGTCTGTAAATCCTAGCTACTCTAGAGGCAGAGAGCAGGAGGATTGAGGTTCGAGGCCAGCCAGGGCAAAAAGTTCACGAGATCCCTTCTCAGCCAGGTACACACCTGTCATCCCAGCCAGGTTCAAATGGGAGGATCATGGTCCAGGATGGCCTGGCATAAAAGCGAGACCCTGTTTGGAAAATGACAAAAAGCAAGAAGGGCTAGGGGCATGACTAGCCTAGCAAGGACAAGGCTCTGGGTTCAAATCCCAGTATTGCCTGCCCCTCAACAACAACAACAAAAGAATAGGAACTTTTCTGTTTTCAGCTCTAGTTTTTCTAATATTATTTCATTTTTTTGTCTATTTCCTAGTTTTTCTCTTTCTTTCCTTCTTTCTGTCTTTTTTTTTTTTTTTTGAATAGTACTGGAGTTTGAACTCAGGGCCTTGCACTTGCTTAGGCAAGCACTCTATCACCTGGATCACACTTCCAGCCCTTTTTGTTTTAGATGTTTTTCAGATAAAGTCTCACTTTTTTTTTTTTTTTTAGCCAGGGCAAAGATGGTGATCTTTCTACTTATGCTGCCAAAATAGCTACCATGCCTGGCTTGTTTGTTGAGATGGGTTCTTACTAACTGTTGCCTTGATCCTCCTGATCTCCACATCCCAACTGGCTGGAATTACAGGCATGAGCCACCACTTCCAGTCCCTATTTCTTTTAACTCTGCTATAAAGTTTTCTTACTATTCACTTTCCCCAGGAGCTATAAGAACTTGAACTTGACGTAGAATACAGTCAGAAGTACCCGTTATTTTCTGTGTCTCTGTATAATTTCTTCTTCTTCTTCCTCTTCTTCTTCTTCTTCCTCCCCCTCCTCCTCCCTTCCCCTCTTCCTTCTCTCCCCTCTCCCTCTCTCTCTTCCTCCTCCTCCCCCTTCCCCTCCCCCTTCCCTCCTCCTCCCCCTTCCCTCTCCTCCTCCTCCCCCTCCCCCTCTCCCTCAGGTTCTCATTGTATAATGCAGGCTGTTATGGAACTCACCATGTAGCCCAGGCCAAACTTGAACTTGCAATTCTTCTGTCTCAGCCTCCTAGTGTTGAGGATTATAGGCTGGAGCTACTATACCTGGCTCCTGTTTCTTTAAAAGCCAGCCTGCATCTAGAGACTCATGGAGTTCATTGCAGCACATGTGCCCAGGTTGTGAATTTCTGAATTCTGAACTTGTTTTAATAGCTGCTCACGAAATAGAAGGGCTAGCTTTCTATCATTGGTGAACAGGCAAGGAGCCAAAGAACCAAGTGTGTGCCGAGTTGGAGAGGAGATTCTGTTGGCAAAACAAACGAACTACTGTGTTCCCTTTCACAATGCAGGTGAACCCATATTTTCTTTTCCTGGTGGTTACAACAAGGATCCCCAGAGTTTCTAAATCTGAAATGAAGCGTTGGAAGCAATTTATAAAAAATGTGAGAGCTGCAGAAAACGGGGGAAGTCACCATGTTGGGGATCCAAGCATCTGGAGAACAGACAGCTAAGCTAAGAACGGTCTGACCATCTTTTCCGCATCCATCTTCAGCCTCCCTGAAGCCCACCCCGACCCTGGCTGGCTGTCCAGCTCCCAGCTTGGCATTGCTGGGAGAGTGGGAGCCTTAGTACAGTGGTTAAGGCCTCTGCCGTAAGACTAGGTTCAAATTCCAGCAAAACACCTTCCCCAAGGCTCAATGACCTTACTTGAACATAGGTACAATGGAACCCGTTGTTAAAGCAGATCCCATGCTAGTCTTTGGCACCATGTCTGATGCTAATAAGTGCTCAGGTTTCTCTCATCCTTACCAACTATTGAGGAGACCCAGGCTCAAAAAGAATTAGTGGAGAACTCCTCGTGCACATACCCCCTTCTCTCACAGAGGGTCAAGAAACAAACCATGCAGCAACGCACAGTGACAGCTGTGCTTCCCGGGCTGGAGTCCTCCTGATTCTACCCATTGCATAGTAGGCCTGGAACTACTTTGAAGAGAGATGACAAAGGGTCTTTCCCTATCCTGTTTATGTTTCTCCTTTCCATCAGCTCTCTACTGCTGTGTAACGAATCAACCCAAAGCTCAGTGACCTAAAACGATAAGCGTTTCTATTTACCCTTGACTCGGTCACTTGCCAGCTTGGGTTCAGCTCAGTTGTACAGTTCTGCTGGTCTTACCTGGGTCAGCAGGCTTGCTTCCCATGTCTGACAATTGGTGCTGGTGGTTGGCTTGCTATCTAAGGAGACCAGAGCAGAAGCTAAGGCCTCTTGAAGCTAAGCTGTGGATGCTGCACAGTGTCACTTCTGCCACAATCTATGAAGCCTCCTCAGATCTTAAGTGTGGCTGGCAGGCTCTACCTGCTGAGGGAAACCCTAGCAAGGTGAACCTGCCAAGGCGTGTGAGAATAGGGCTGGAATTCTATCTCTGCAAGTAATCCATGCCAGTCCACCTCAGGTCACAGTAAATCACATCCCTCCTTTGTGACAAACAATATCCCCGAAGACTCTTCTCCCTAGCCCATCAAGTTTGAAGCCAGGATGCAGGTGTTACAATTAGGTCCCGATCTGGATGAGGCCCCTGAGACACACCAGAAAAGAACCACAGTGGGTTTGGGGCAGAATGGTGCAGACAACCTGCACTTTTAGTTTACAGGAATCTGCATTATTCTGATAGGATGTTGAGACGGACCAGCCAAGCCCTGCAGGCATTCCTATTCAGAAGGATCAGGACAGCACTCATGGCCCAGGGCAGTTCTCAAACCCAGCTGGGCACATTTCCAGGTCCCTTTTCTCTAAGGGCAGTGCTACATTTCGGGTGAGTTCTCCCCATAACCCAGGTGTTATAGACTTGATCCCCAGCTTGGCACTATTGGGAGGCAGGGGAACCTTTAAGAGGTGGGGCCTACTCAGAGGAATTTAGGTCAGGGGGGTGTGCTCTTGAAGGGGACATTGAGGTCCTGGCCTTTTTCTCTCCTTCTCTCTCTCCTTGCTTCCTGGCCACCACAAGATCCATGGCTTTACTTCACCATGCACTCCTGCTATGATGTCTACACTGCCACAGGTCCAAAACCACAGAGCCAAGCAATCATGAAACAAAAAGAAATCTTTCCTCCTTGAAAGCTGATTTACCTCAGGTATTTGTCACAGTGACAGAGAGCTGACTAACACAGGCTGACAGTTTTTCTTCATTAGGGCCCAGTTTTGCTGCCTGGAATTGGTTCCTTGGTCCATTGCCCTTGACTCTTTGTTTGGCCTTCTGCAGAATCACCTTGACCCTTGGCTCCACCATCTGAGCTGTCCTCTTCTCTAGGAATTGCCCAGGTTTTCACATGAATAGCTTTCTTAGCCTGTTTCCTGCCCATAGAAAGTAGGAGACCCAGGAGCCTCACTTCATTTTTTATTATATTTTAGTCTAATATAATACAACTCCTTTACAAACTGGGTAGATTTCCAGTGTATCAGATTGCAAGCCACTCCAGTAGATAAACATTTCTTTACTTTGGGTGCTGAGTCAAGCAGCTGTGGATAAATGCCATTAAGACTGAAACACTCCTTTGTCCAGCTGAGAGGGTCTACTGGGCTTCTTGAGGTATTGACAGAGGATAGAAAAGCCATGACTTTGGTTTTACCTTTTCCTGAAGACATTTATTACTCTGAGAAGATTTTGCCAACTAGAGAGACTTGGAAATGGAAACAATTTATTTTCCATTCGGTTCATTTATTCATTTTTTTGTATCCCCTCCAAAAGCACAGCCCCTAATGACCTAACTTCCTCCCACTAGGCTCCACCTCTTAAAGGTGCCCCACCTCACAATAGCTTCTCTCTTCTTCTCCAGAGCATAACTGTCCTTAGATCCATGATTAATTAGGTACATTTTCCACTTGAAGTTACTGCAGGCCACTTTGAATGTCAGCATATAAAATACATTCTTGTTTCCCTCATCTATCACAGTTTTCTCACGGCATTTGTAGCTAATGGATTCCTCATTATTGTTCCAACCTCTGCCCTCCACTTGGTCCTAAAGCCATTGCCACTCAGCTTAGTTTATTTATGGCAGTACCCCTTCCAGCACCAATTTCTACATGAGTTGCTTATTGATGTATAGTAAGCCTCCTCAAAATAAAGCATTTCATAATCTTGTGGGTCAACAATTGGGGGTATCTCAGCTGGGCAGTGCTCCTATTGGTCTCACTTGTGTGACTGCAGTCGGATGGCAGATGGACAGGGACTGGCTGAGTTCATGGACTGGTGTGTGGCTTTTCCCTCCACCGGGTCTCTCATCTTCCAGGCTAACCTGTGCTTCTTCAGTGGGCAAGAGGGGAATCTGGACAGCATCTTGAGAGTGGTATTCAGAAATGTCCAGTGTCATTGCTGCCACATTTGTTGGTCTAAGTAAGTCACAAGGTTGGCCCAGATTCCAGGGGTCAGAAAATAGACCTCTCTCTTAATGGGAGATGTGGCAAAGTCAAACTACCAATGGTTGTGAATGGGAATGATTCAGGACTTAGTTCAGCCATTTTTGCAAATAATCTATCACAATCACAGTCTTGAACGTAAGTCCACCCCTTCTTCCACAGTTCTGTATATCTCACAGGGTATTAGTCCTCCTTAGGTTGTTTTGTGTTTTTCCCATTCTCTTCCCTTCCATTTCTCCTTCCTCCCTCTCTCCCCCCTTTTCCTTTCTTTTTCTCTCGTTTCCTTTCTTTTCTTTCTTGTGCTGGGGATTGAACCCAAAGTCTTGCATGAACTAAGCATGTGCTGTACCACCAATAGCCCCTCCAGCATTTTGTACATAACTCCTCAAATTTGCCAACCTGTATGCCATTGTCAGATTCTCCCACTCCACCTCCTTATTCAAGTACTCATGGCTTGCCTAGTCTAAAAGTATTCGAGCATAACTTAGAGCCAAAAACCCCTCTGTTTCTCCCCGCTCCACACCTTTCTCACGAAAAGCCAATAAAAAAGGTGAGGCCTGGCCATAGTAAATTCTTTTGTAGATACTCCTGTCTACTTTTCATGTGATTCTATACACACAAGTCACTGTTTAACTTCCCAGGGATTATATTTTACTGTCTGATGTCTTAGTCAAAGTCATTTCCAGCATCCTGAGAACAAAGTTGGGAGTAGGTAAGAATTATTATATTATCCCTGACATACTGACGAGGCTGGGGCTCAGTTAGAAAGAGAACCAGCACTTCTGACTCCCATTGTCTCTCCCATCCAAGTTAGAACATGGATAAAAGGAATTAAAGATCGCTTCCAGTCAGCTCGCCATGGCTCATGGCTGCAATCCTAGCTACTTGGGAGGCTGAGATCATCAGGCAAATAGTTCACAAGACCCTATCTCCAAAATAATCAGAGAGAAATGGACTGGTGTGGTTCAAGGGGTATAGTGCCTGCTTTGCGAGTGCAAAGCCTGAGTTCAAACCCCAGTCCCACCAAAAAAAAAAAAAAAAAAAAAAGAAAGAATTGCTTGAACATGTCCTGGGTGTTCTGCTAATTACAAAGTTGACCAGCCAAGAGATACTTAAGAAAGCTGGTTTACACCATGAAGCTACTTTCTTATGGTATAAAATAAATTCAATATGATAATTAAAAATAAAATATTCATAAGAAAATCCTCTTTTATAAGATTAATGATTTCATAGCTCAATGGTAGAGCACTTGACTAGAATGTCTTGGTTTTGATACTTAGCATCACGAACAAAACAAACAAAACATAAGCCTGAAGCTGAGATGGTTTGGGTGACTCATGCCTGTAATCCTAGCTACTTGGGAGGCTGATATTGGGAGGATCACAGTTCAAGGCCAGCCCCAGCAAAAAAGTTCATGAGACTCCATCTCAACCAATAGCTAGGTGCAGTAGTACGAAGCTATTATCCCAGCGATGTCAGGAAGCATCAAATAGGAGGATCACGATCTAGGCTGGTCTATGCAAAAAACGAGACCCTATTTCCAAAATAACTAGAACAAAAAGGTCTGGAGGTGTGGTTCAAGCAATAAAGCACCTGGATAGCAAGCATGAAGCCTGGAGTTCAAAACTCAATACCACCAAAACCAAAACTAAACAAACAAAAAAGCCTTGAAGCTAGGCAGAGTGGTGTATTTCTGTAATCCCAACTACCCAACTACTTGGGAAACTGAGACAGCAGGTCACAAGTTCAAGGTCTGCCTGGGTTACATAAGGAGGTCTAGGCCAGCTTGGGCAACTTAGTGAGACACTGTCTACTTGTCTAGCATACCCAAGGCCCAGGGTTCAACTCCCACTAACAACAACAAAAGATTAAATGTCTTTATATATATATATATATATATATATTTTTTTTTTTTTTTTTTTGCAGTTCTAGGGTTTGAACTCAGGGTCTCATGCTTGCTAGGCTGGAACTCTACCACTTGAACCACCTTCCACCCACTAAATGACTTTGAACCTTAGAAATGACCAGAAATTAGCTGGGAAATTTGTAACATCACAAGAAACAATGAAACAACAATAACACACACACACACACACACACACACAATAAAGCTTCCACCCAAAGCAGTCTCAGTCCTGCTCTTTCGGTGCACTCTGTCCTTGGTCCACATTTCCAGCTGTTTTTTTGTGATCCAAATGTCTGTTTACTTCCAGAAGAAGCAAGCAAAAGGAAATGCTGAATAGCACCTCTTTCAACATTGACCTTCACGAACATTCTGGCTCATTCAGCTCATCTTCTCTTTATTAAGAGGCAACTGGACACCCAGACCCCATAAAGGGTTCAGGGGCAGCTACAGGTGTGAGAACAATTAGGGAACAATGCTGTGCAGCTTTTACAAATAGCCTCACACTGCACAGCTCTACAAAGCAAAGGTGCTGAGTTAGCAGCTCGCATTTTGGGGCAGTCATGCTTACGAGGTGACATGGTGGATGTTTAAGGTCCTTCTTCTGCAGTGTGACTGCCTTGGTTTGAATATGGTAGTCTCACCAACTTTCTCCTGTTCAACTTTGGACAAATTGCCTAAACTCTGTTCCTCCATCAGTAAAATGAGAAAATCAACAGTTTTTCCCTCTTTGGTTACCGTGAGGATTGATACTGACAAATGTTAGATGCATTTAATTAAATAAGTAAGAAAAGGAAGAGAAAATTTAAGAACCCTTTTCGGAAGCTGGGCTTGGTGGTACATGTCTCTGATCCCAGCATTGAGGTAGGAGGATAGTAATTTTGAGGTCAGCCTGGGTGATATAGCAAGACCCTGTCTCAAAAGCAAACAACCTCTTTGATAAATCTGTATATAAGGAGATAACACTGACACATGAAATACCTGATGAAGGAATGCCATGAAGGGGCATCTCCTGGTGAGTGACTGTTTTCTGAGGCTTACGATGGGGATATATAATTATTATAAGATTATAAAATATCATCTAAAATATGGACTATTTAGCCAGGTGCAGTGGCTCACACCTGGAATCCTAGCTACTTAGGAAGTGAAGATCAGGAGGATTTTTGTTCCAGGCCACCCCAGGCAAAAAGTTTGTGAGACTCCATCTCAAAAAATAGCTGGGCTTGGTGATGTGCACCTGTCACCCAGCTGTGCAGGAACTATAAGGAGGAGGATCATAGTCCAGGCTAGTGTTGAGAAAAGAACTATTAGTCCTTTTCCTCACCTGATCTCTCCCACCCCCATTTCTCCACAGGAGACAGTATCACTTGTGTTTAGGCACATGGGCTTCCAAGAGGGGGATATGTGTCCTGACTCAATCCTTGAGGTTTGTATGAGTTGAGGCTTCCTCCTCTGTAAAATGGGTGTAAGGTTTAGTAGAGGATTAGAACAGATAGGTAAAGCGCTTAGCACTTGGAACAATAAAAATTATTATTTATATTATTATTATTAGGAATATTTCACTAGCCAGGAGTCCGTGGCTCATGCTTCTAAATCCTAGCTACTCAGGAGGTAGTGATCAGGAGAATCTCGGTTCAAAGCCAGCCTAGGCAAATAGTTCACAAGCCCTATCTTGAAAATATCCAACACAAAAAGGGCTGGGGACATGGTTCAAGTGGTAGAGTACCTGCCCCTGAGGCACTGAGTTCAAGACCTAGGGCTGCCAAAAATAGAAAAAAAAAGTTGTACTCATTCCCAGTTTACATGATCCAAACTGAAACTGTGAGAGTGGGTACTTGATCTGACTCTCCTCCCAGGGTTCTACACTAGGCATTTGTGACAGTCAGTCAGTTATAGTTGGTGATAATACAGTAATGATGGATGCCAGAATTTCTGGAAGTTTTTTGTAGGACCAAAGAAATAAGAAAAATCCTGACTAGGAACATTCTGGAAGATCCATTCTGTAGCCAAAAGAAAAATATAAACTTGAGCTTTCCGTATCCAAAAACTTCTATAGTCCAGAGCCCCATTTTTTGATTTTGTCTTTGAATTGCTGAGAAAAATTGCCTGCCTTCTTTTGGGTCCTGGTTTCCTTGTTTCAAAGTTGAGAGGTGACCCTTTGCCTCTGAGATGCTGGGGGAAAACATTTGAGTTCCAGATGGAACTGGTTCTAGCCGGGTCATCCATCCCCTCACTATTAGAAAGGAAACCAAACAGAGCCAAAATGAGGAATCCCCTTTCAACAGATACCTTGTAATTATGCTGATTCTTGGCCAATAATCAGCCTAAAGCAAATCCCACCTGACTGGAATTTATAAAAGGATCAGGAAATGGAAAAGAGAGAAGCATGTTAGCAAGCTGTTTGATTTAAATTAAGCCCGTTTCTCTTCACCCTTTACTACTTTGTTAGCTAGAGAGGATGAAGAGTTCAGCCATTGGCTAGCTTTCATGCCTATATTTAATTTTTCTCTTCATGGCTGGTGGTGAAACTGACCTGCTTAGTCAAAGGGGCTCTTCCTTCAGTCACAAGACTGAGAAGCTCACCTGAACACGTCCTGGGAAGTGGCCCTATGGATACTGGAGTGACAAGTGAAACCTAGCTTAGGACAGGACACAAGGGCTCTTCCAGTCTCAATCCAGAAAAGGAATTTGACTCACAGGGGTCTGGGGGCTTAGTACCTCAAGGCATCTTTTACTTTGTTCTCATTTTATTTTCTTAGACTACTGCAAGTTCCAAATAATTAAGAGGTGTCAAAGGAAGCCCCTCTGAATCTGATTAGCATGTAGACAAGCTCATCTGACTTCTGTCTCGGGGACTGAGTGGATAAATACATCAACCAGCGCTGCTGTCGATTGATCGAATGTCAGCCACATCCAAATCTGCTCTCTGAGATTTGGCTCAACTCTGGGTCAAGGTCTCTCACACAAAAACAAAGTGTGTTGAGCTGGTGGAGTAGCTCAAGGGACAGAGTGCCTGAGTTGCAAATGTGAGGTCTTGAGTTCAAACCCCTATTACCCCTTCCCCTTCCAAAAGCCAAGGTGCTTTGAAAAGGCTTTCATTTTTGACCTTTTGTTTTAACCTCAAGATCGTGAGAAGATAGGAAGCTAATTAATTTTAAAATTGTGCAGCTCTCCAATGTGTTTAAACCCCCTCCCATGTGTGAAATAAATGTATCTTTATAACAGTTCTCCAGAGTAGCTCCTGTTAGCACACAGTCACCCTTGGTATCCTCAGGGGATTTGTTTCTCATCCTCCTGCAAATACCAACATTGGCAAATGGTCAGGACCTTCCTTCCTTCCTTCCTTCCTTCCTTCCTTCCTTCCTTCCTTCCTTCCTTCCTTCCTCCCTCCCTCCCTCCCTGCCTCCCTTCCTCTCTCCCTCTTTCCCTTCCTCTCTCCTCCTTCTTTCCCTGCTTTCCTTCTTTCCCTCCCTTCTTCCTCCCTCCCTTCCTCCCTCCCTCCCTCCCTCCCTTCCTTCCTTCCTTCCTTCCTTCTCTCTTTTTTCTCTCTCTGTGTCTTTCTCTGGTATTGGGATTTTGAACTCACCTTGCTAGGCAGGCAGTCTACCACTTGAGCCACTCCACTAGCCCTGTTTCATGCTTTTTTTTTTTTTTTTTGGTGTGTGTGATACTGGAGTTTGATACAGGCCTAAACCTTGAGCTACTCCACCAGCCCCACCCCCCTTTTTCTGTGATGGTTTCTTTCAAGATAGTCTCTCTTGAACTATTTGCTTCAGCTGGTTCTGAACCAAGATCCTCCTGATCTTTGTCTCCAAGTAGTTAGGATTACAAGTGTGAGCCACCAGCACCCACCTTCAAGCACTTTATATAAAGTGGCATCATATCTGTGTAATATTTGTGCTCACACAGTCCTCCCGTATCTCTAGATTACATATAATCCTAACACAATGTGAGTGTATTAATAATTATTATGCTCCATTATTTGGGGAATAATGATAAGAAAAAACAATTTTATGTGTTTAATACAGACACAACTTTTTTCCCAAATATTTTCAATTCATTTTTGGTTGGGTCTGTAGATGTAAAACCTTCAGCTATAGAGGGCTAACTGTACTTCTTTTTTGGATGATTTATTTATGTACATTTTATAATTTTCAAAAAGCAACTTTAATTCTTGCAACAAATTTATAATGTGGGCATTAATGTCACTTTTTAGGTTTATTTATTTCTTCTTTTTGTTTTTCAGGGATTAAACCTGGACCCTGCACATGCTCCGCCCCTGAGTTGCACTCCCAGCTCATTGTCACTCTTTAAATGAGAAAACTGAGATTTGAAGTTGCAGTGGCTTCCCCAAAGTATGCCGCTACTCAGGATCCGTTTACTGTGGACCCATTGTGCAGTTCCCAGCTCATAAGATGCACCCAGCTGGACCACGTCCTCCAGAACCTGTGCGACTGGGACTTCAGCAGCATTCTCTACTGAAAACCTACTCATGCTCTTGTTAAAGAGAATACCTGATAATATTTTAACTGCTTGCTTGCTATTTAGTTTCTCCCCCATATTTCTTTCTTTCTTTCTCTCTCTCTCTCTCCCTCCCTCCCTCTGTCTCTGTGTTTTGTGTTTTTTTTGAGACAAGGCCTCAAACTTATGATCCTTCTGCCTCAGCCTCCTGAGTGCTGGGATTACAGGTGTGCACCATCACACATGGCTCCATCCTTGTTTCTCTAGAACCTAGAATAGTGTCTGTCACACATGGTCACTTGGTCAATATCTGTCAATGAACAGATAAGCAAATGCAGTCACTTCACTAAGCAACTTCCAAAACTTATAAAATATTTTACAGATACTGTAATTTTTGCATTTAAATATTTTAACATATATTAGAACATTGGCTATTCCTGAGAAGGAGAATTAAGAGGTTATATGTATGAAACATTTCATTTTTCCTTGGGCAAATGTTGTCCCATTCACTCCCATCTAAGTCTTGGAATCTTATCAGTCAACAAATATTTGAGCATCTACCATGTACAAGGCACTCTGCTAGACTCTAGAGATGATTCAAAGAAATACAAGAGGGTGAGCCCTCCCTTCTAAGGACTTACAGCTTTGTGAAAAGACTATTTCTTTTTTCCCACTCAAAGGTCTTGCCATGGGATTTGGGGTATAAATAATAGTTGGAGATGTGGGGAAAGCCATGACAGAGTGTGTGCCATCTGTCTGTTCACTGGAGCCTTCCATCCCAAGACACTTTTTGCCGGTTAGGAAGATGAGCAGATCCTTTAGAAATTAATTCTCTGGCTAAATAAAAGAGACGCTGCAGAAGCCTCCATGTTACAACATTCAGGAGCAGGGAAGTGCAGGAAACAGCAACCCTTTAATCTTCAAGGCGAGAAAAAATATTGCATGGGTACAGGACAAACAAGCCATAAATTTCAGGCTTGAGTCCCGCCAGAGCCCTGAATATGGTACAAATCAGGGCTGTTAGGACTGAGTCACCAGCAAGTCACACATGGAAGAGCAGACTGTCTCTACATCCAGGATCAGCCTTCCAGCTCCCAGGGACTGGTCGTGTCTCCCAAATTCAGCTTACAGGCTCAAGGGCTCCAGCATTTGAACTGTGACAAAGAAGCAGAAAACCAACCAGAGCAAGCTAAGAACACAGGACATATGGGGGAACAGGGAGCCAGAACCTGTCAGCTGTAACTCTCGGAGCCAGGCAGAGGAAGGGGAGCAGATTTCTTTGGGGTTCTGTTGTTTATACTACGTGTTTGCTCTTAGAAGAGCAAGGGGCCTGTAAGACCTTGTCATTAGAGATTACAAAGAGAAATACTTTGCTGTAGCCAGATGCATCCTCTGTTTCTCTTTATTGTCTTTGTAAATTTTTTTCCTATTCCTTCATTACCAGAAGTTATGTGCAAAAACAGTTATGTTAATCCACCCGCCATTCCCATGGTTCCACATCCACAGATTCAACTGATCACAGGTCAAAAATATTTTAAAAATTGTTCCTTGCTGGGCGCCAGTGGCTCACGTTTGTAATCCTAACTACTTGGGAGTCTCAGATCAAGAGGATTGTGGTTTGAGGACTGCCTAGGCAAATAATTTGTGAGACTCCATCTCCAAAATAAACAGAGCAAAATGGACTAGAGATGTGGCTCAAGTGGTAGAGTGCCTGGTGTGCAAGCACAAAGCCCTGAGTTCAAACCCCAGTCTCATCCAAAAACTAAAAAACCAAAAATTTCTCCTGTACTGAACATGTCAGGCTTTTTCCATATTATTATTCCCCAAACAATCTAGTCACAACTACTTACATAGCATTTATAGTGTACGTTTAGGTAGGTGATACATTTAGGTAATAAGTCACCTACAGATGATTAAAAGTGTACAGGAGGATATGCGTCAGGTACATGCAAACACTATGCATTTTTTATAGAGGACTTGAGCTCCCATGAGCTTTGGTATCTAAGGAGGATCCTGGAATCAATTCCTGCAAATACTAAGGGACTATATATAGTTTTACAAGCTCAGGCTCTGCATGAACTTTACTTTTTATTTATTTATTTATTTATTTATTTATTTATTTATTTGGCAGTACTGGGGTTTGAACTCAGGGCCTCGTGCTTGCTAGGCAGGGGCTCTGCTACTTGAGCCACTCCACCAGCCCCTCTACATGAATTTTAAAAGGTGAGAGCCAACATTTATCAAATGTTTACTACCACCCAGCATTGTTCTAAATCTCATGTGATGGGTACTTTTATTATTGCCTTCCCACTTTACAGATGGGAAAACCAAGACACAGAGAAATTGAGTACAGCTGATAAATGGGGAAACTTCATATTTGAACCCAGGCTGTGTCTCCAGAATCTGCCCACATAACCACTAAGTTATAGTGACTCTTGACAGCATGGATGGGGAGGTTCTTAAACATAGGAAAGAGAAATGTAAGCCACTCAGGAGAAAATACTTTCTGAGGGTATACCTGGACACTCAAGAGTCTTTCTCTTTTTCTTCTTACTCCCTCCCTTCTGACAGAGTCTTACTATGTAGCTCAGGATAGCCTTGACTTATGATCCTCCTACCTCAGTCTCCCAAGTGCTGGGGTTATAGATGTGCACCACCACACTTGTTGAGACTTAGATTCTGAAGTCACAAAACCCAAAGGGATTAGTGGGTCAGTTCTTATCCTGCCTGTTACAGTCCAAGTTGCCAGAGGGAGGAGGGCAGGGGCTCTCCCAACCTCATTCCCCAGCTGCATTTGCCTGATGTGCCCTAGGAGAAATGGAACCTGCTGCAGTGGGATCCACAGGGCCTGGGGTATTGTGGGTGGTGACAGGGAGCAGAGGCAACTGAGGCATACACTAAGGAAAGATTCAAGTCAACACTGGTGGGTTAATCTACAGAGTTCTGTCCAACAGTAAGCAGGGAATTTGATATGTACACATCAGTATGTATTCAAAATGGATGGTGTCAGTTCAAACAGTAAGAATCTGTATCTCATCACCATATCATGAAGGTAGGCCAAAGATGTACACAAAATAGAACACCACATTTTACAGGGGTCAATGGTGGGAAGAGGACTGGCAATGAAGAGATCTGAAAAAAAATTAATTAAAAAAAAAAGAGGAGAAGCCAGGCATAGTGGTTCATGCTTGTAATCACAGCACTTGGGAGACTGCGGTAGGAAGATCACTAGTTTGAGACAAGGCTAAACAGTAAGACCCAGGCTGATAGAGAGGCTCAAGTGGTTGAGAGCCCACCTAGCAAGCATAAGGCCCTAAGTTCAAATCCCAATTCCACAAAAATAGACAAACAAATAAATAGCAAGACCCCATGTCAAAACAATTTAAAAACAGAAAGGAAGAAGAAAAAAAGAATCCAGTCTGAAGGTGGCATAGCCCTCCCTGGGGAATGTGAATGGTAACTTGTTAAATGTCATGTTAGATCATGTCATTCATTCATTCACTTGCCTAACGGTAGACAGGACCAATGGGCTAGGAGGGCACAGTGGACGGTGCTCTGGGACCAGGAGACTGAGTTCCACCTTGGTTCCACACATATATGCTCAGTGGCCTTGGGCATCCTCTCAGAGTGAAATAGGAGTAATGTCTACTTCACGGAGCCTGCGCCCCCCCATGCAATGCTGGACTTGAGTATATAGCAAGCCCTTGGTAAGCAGAAACAAAAAACGTCCCTGCATTCTGGGTGAAAAGAAAACCTGAAACAAATCAGTGTACAAAGAAATTTAATTAGTGAAATTAGTCAACAAAGGAAAAGGTACAGGATGCTACGGGATATTAAGAAAGTTCTGGGCTTATTCTGGAGCCTTTGGAAATATTTAAGATAGTGAATAACCTAAAGTTGAGTTAAAAACTCAACACTTGCTTACAAGTGGGGTCTTTATCACTGGTGGGAGTGAAGCCACCAGGCAGCAGGTGCATGCCGAGGACCAGCTGGGTCAGAGGTCCCAGCTGATCAGGGAGTGGGGCCTGGGGTGGCCTGTGGACTGGTGAGGGGTGGAGGGCTGCAGTGAAGCCCTGTTGGGAACATGAAGAATCTATCTTGGGAGCAATAGATGGGGGGTCTGTGCAGCACCCAGCCTTATTCAACCCATGACCTCCTCTGATAAACACAAGACCCTCATCTCCCCTCCGCACAGGATGTCACCAAACATTATCTTCTGAAATTGACATTGGGACAATGTTTTCAACTTACCTCCACCCACCCCACCCTCAGAAAAATTGAATCTCTCTCCATCACCATCCAGTCCCAGGGTGATTTCCCCCTAAACCATCAGTTGCAAAATAAGTAGCGTGAGTGGTGGAGGGAGAAGGAAGATTCTTTGGAAGGCATGTAAAGCACACATTCCTCTTATATGGGGTTGGCAAGGGAGGGCCACTGAAGAGTGAGTAGGAATGAAGTGAGTATGCTTTGTGGGACCCTCTTATTAGGTGGTGAGTTGGATGGTGAGCTGGTCAACCCTGAGGCTGGGGAGTTGGAATTTCTTTGAGATTTGGCTCTGAGTCCACTGGCTTTCCTTATCTCAGAAAATCAGAAGAAAAGGATTCTTCCCATTTGGAAGTGCCACAAACCTCATTCATTTATGAGGGGAGCTGCATTTTTGTCTTTTGTTCTAACCTGGGATCTCTAGGTAGTACTGGGAGGATGGAGAAAGAGGCAGCTCTCTAAGCCATTTTAATATTTCAAATGGCAAAACATTAATGCATTGACGTATGGAACTATCACAATTAATATCTGCTAATAAAAAAAATTGGTGCATTGAGCTGGAATGCATAGGTTAAAGAAACTCAGGTATTTTGCTTGGGACTAGAATTGTATCTACCCAATGCAGATGGTCATCTATGTTGATTTCAAAGATGTATTACTTAATAAATACTATTTGTTTGGTAGACAAGATCTTTCAGCACATGAAGTCCATGAAATAATAATTATGATAGATAGTGATGGAACAAAGACAGGAGTCCCCTGTTTTAAAAAGGTTTGTTGAGTGACTCACAGGAGAATCAAGTTCTGCCAAGCAAAGGGAATAAGGATATGGAGAGTGGTATGAGTCTGGCAAAGCTGCCTTCTATGCCAAGGAAAGACCAAGGTCAAGACTGCAGAACATGGGAAAAAGAAGGCAAGGCAGAGGTGTTACATCCCTCACTTCCTGTCGTTATCCTTGAGTGGTGGTCACCAGGTGCAGTCCACCTGAGAAGATTCTGAACCTCATCAGGCTTCCTACCTGAATTTGACAACACAGTGCCACGCTCCCTGAGCATTTAATCTTCTTACATCTTGATGATAGAGATTTCATCCATTTCCCATCTATTGCTTCAGCAGATGCTCTTCCGATGAGGTGTTGTGGAGATGTTCACCTCCTTCTCTGAGTCCAAGGCAGCTGCGTGACAGTAATGGGATGATGATTCTAATACTATTACAATTTCTTTGATTAATTGATTGATTGATTGGGGGGGTTGTTCTGATATTTTTTGAGGCAGAGTATCAGGTTATATAGCCCAGGCTGGCCCTGCACTCACTCTGTGACCCAGGCTGGCTTGAACTTACTATCCTCTGACCTTGGGCTCCTGGGTGCTGGAATTAAAGATGTGTGTTACCACAACTGGCACTATTACAATTTCAGTGATGAATTGTAATTAATGTTTTTGTTTAGGCCCAGTGGCTGGGAGCCTCTTAATATATGGCCTAGGAGAGGAGCCAGGCAGGAATGAGCAGGTGACTGTGATGCCCACAGGAGAAAGGCCAGGCAAGAACTGTAACCAGGAATAGATTAAACAGGCAGTATGGAGCCCGGTGTGGTGGCGTATACCTGTTATCCTGGCACTCAGGAGGCTGAGGCGGGAGAATTGTATATTTGAGGCCAGCCTGGTCTACACAGCAAGACTCTGTTTAAAAGAAAGTATGGGCACATTCGGCCTAAGACCTTAGTCTCTCCAAAGGGTAAAGCTTCCTACAGCTTCTCCCTGTGGACATGGGTGTTCTTCCTCCCTTCCCATTTTAGGAAGTGGATTGAGTATGGTATGAGGACACATAGCCTTGTTACACATAGTGCTTTTCTGAGCTGTAGATGTCCTGGGGGCTGCACGTGGGAGGCAGAGATCCAAGGGACCATTAATATTTAGACTTCATTACCCAAAACCCCCAGTGTCTGAATAACGGGGCTCCTGATGCAGGTTGTCTGCAAATGGAGCAGTCACCTGTGCTGCTGGGAGGGTCAGAGGCAGCTTCCTGGAGTCAGCTAA
Organism: Castor canadensis; assembly: GCF_047511655.1. Lineage (NCBI taxonomy): Eukaryota > Metazoa > Chordata > Mammalia > Rodentia > Castoridae > Castor > Castor canadensis. Next base: position 51,280,069 of record NC_133389.1, read on the forward strand.
GGCCAGTGCTTTCCAAAAGGCAGTGAGTGAAAGCTGGTGCACTTGACTGAGCACAGCCTTAGCCAATGGGCCAGCCAACCAGGGGCCAACAGACATGGGCTGCTTTGGGTAAGGAGGAAGGAAAACAGGGGCCCCATTGAGCACCTACCAAGCTAGCCCCCACTTTGGCACTCAAGCTAGTCCATTTTAGCTGATCAGGCTCATTTCGCAACTGGGTTACGTGATTCCAAGCGTTACCTCTTATCTCTAGGTAGAAGTGTGAAAACAGAACCGACTTGGCACAGAACAGTTGCCTGAAGGAGGGTCTTTGTGTGAGGCTCAAAGCGTGTAGGGTGGAAAACAACACAATGATGCTCCCTCAGACACTCCTGCTGCTCCCCCCCGCGCCCCGTCGATTTTTGCTTCGCTTTGTCCAACTGAGACCAGACCCTGTTCTACCTGCTGCTGAAAGTGTCCCTGGACTCTGTAGAAAGGAGAGGTAACGCTTGTGCCACTATGTGAGGCCTTCACCTCTGCCTGAGGTGAGCCTGCAGCCCCATTGAGCTACTCAAATGGCTGGTGGATGTTCCAAAATGTGTAGTGAGCCTCACGCACAAAATGTTCACTGCCCTCTTGGGAGGGAGAAGCAAGATGGCGCCAAGCCAGCAGCCTCACAAAGTGGCCTTGTTAACTCTCCCTTAGATGTTCCTGTGTGGCTTCACTGGAGCAGAGGAGGATCTGTTTACACCGACTGGCTCATATTGATTCTTTTGGGGGATGGGGATGACAATGCTGGCCTCTGTTAGTCTCTGGAGTGTGATGGAGGTGCTGGGCCAAGCTGAAGGGTGTCCTGTGATTCATCTTGCTTGGTGTGATACTGAATTACACCCCTGGAGGGTGAGCTCATTCCTGGGCCTCTGAAAACAAGTTTCTGACTAGGTTGGGGGCAGAGGGAAAACCTCACATTCAATTCTTTCAGAAGCCTATTGTTTCCTGGATATGAGTTGAGGGTATTCTCTCTCAGCATTGGGTCCCTGAAAACTGGGGTCCAATGGCTCATCCAAAGTATATGAGGCAATGAAATCTGGGGTAGAGGGGCTTACTGACCTGTTTCCTCAAAATCATGTATATCAGAGCATGGCTTCATGTTCAAAAACTTTATGTAGCCTAGCTGTCGTCAAACTCACAATCTTCTTGCACACTTGGCTTTCGCTGTCATTTTCCTCAGTTTTTGATCCCCTCCCCTCAAAAGGCTGCTAAAGGGGTTACAGACTAAGTAAAGGGAAGGAAAACCACCATCTGTTAGACTGAAAGAGGACCTCCAGAGCCTGCAGCCACCTCTACCTTCCTGAGGGCCCTAATAGCCAAGCCAAACTATGTCCCTCCTGTGTTTTGCCAGGGATTATCCTCATCCCAAAGCCACACTCTAAATTGTCACATTCTTACAAGACTTCCCCCCACCCTCCAAGCAGATCAAGGGATCTACAACTCCTACCAACCTGGCTTCATCAGTTTGCAAAATTCATGAAATCAGGACAGTCCCCAGGGACCTTCAAGAAACTTTATCCCTGGGCCAGCAGTATGGCTCAAGTGGTAGAGCATCTGCTTAGAAAGTGCAAGGCCCTGAGTTCAAACCCCAGTACTACAAAGAAAGAAAGAAAGAAACTTTATCCTTCATAGCTCTACTCCTCCCCCTTACCCCCCACCCCTAGTGGAGTAAGACACAAAGTCTATCCCATCCTTCTGCTTAAAAGTTCTCCAGTTTGGCCAAGAGGACCCTTGCTGGGTTCCTGTTTGCAGATCTCTAAGACTTCTTAGTCTACTTCAATCTAATGGCCTCTTTCAATCCATTCTCCTCCTCACACACGCTGGGAGAAGGCTCCTTCGCTGACCTCCACCCCAGCCCCAAAGCAGAATGCAAATCTGTGTGCCATTCCTCAGCTTAAAGGTTTCTCTTTAGTCTCCTGTAGTTTGGGGGGAAAGGAATAAAGCCCGTGTATGGCATTTGGAGTCCTCCCCTCTCTCTTTCCTTATCCCCAAATTTCTTCAAGGCAGTTACTATCTTTCCCAGCACTGCAACTCTCCTACTGTCACCAGTCTCTGCCTCCTTCCCACACTGTTAAGAGCAAGGGCAGAGATGTGTCCTGTGTGATTCTCTGTTCCTGGCATCTTACGAGGTGACAAAGTACTGGTGCTCAGTAATTGCTGAATCAATTCCTAATATGTACTATGTGTCTTCTTAAACAAGTGATCCTAACAAAATGTAACTATCTGGGTCTGGCTCAGTCCTTTCCTGAATGGACTACGCTAGACTACAGTCACATCTGGGTACTGTGGAGTCCCTGAGGTCCAGACCTAGGAAGGAAAGCAGGCTTTTCTTTTCTTTTTTGGCAGTACTGGGTTTGAACTCATTGCTTCATGCTCATAAAGCAGGTGCTCTATCACTTGAGCCACACCTCCAGTCCATTTTGCTCTGGTTATTTTGGAGATGGGGCGGGGCTCGTGAACTATTTGCCAGGGCTGGAATTCCAACCTCGATCCTCCTGATCTCACCCTCCCAAGTAGCTAGGATTATAGACATGAGCCACCGGCACCCAGCAGGTTCTATTTTTGTCTAGCCTGGTTTCAAACTCCTGGGCTCAAGTGATCCTTTACCTCAGGCTCCTGACTGCTGGGATTACAGGCATGTGCCTCCACACACAACCCAAGTGGCAGCACTTTTGTATTAGCAACCAGCTTTTAAAAACAAGTTTGACCAAATGCTTCCACTTCTAGGATTTGATTTCACAGAAATGCAGTTTTTGAGAACAAAATATTGGTGCTCAAGGTTCAAAGACCCAGCCACCTTGATACTGCAGAAGACGATGTAGCAGTTAGTTAAGAGAGTAGAGTAGATTTTATTTCTGCCATCACAGATGCCATCCAATGAAAGTGTCAAGAAGAGAGAAAGTTGGGGAAAAAATTTGAACAGCATCATTTTCAAACATCTGCGTGGAATTTTTTTTTTCCCCTGTGGTGTTGTGGATGGAAGCCAAGGTGCTCTACCACTGAGCTCTGAGCTATATCTCAGGTCATTTTTCTGTGTTTAAATAAAGGTCTAGGAGGATGCTCAAAATAGAAAACCATGTTTCTTTCTAGGAATGGGATGTAGAAAAGAGTGGGGGGATTGTCAATTTTCAGGTTGTAGTGTGGGGAGCAGTCTGGGCATTGAACTGCACTGAGGTCAGTGGGGGTGGTGTAGAGTAGGCAGCCTAGACATTATTAGCACTGATGTAGTTGGTTTTTCTCTGCCTTCTGCCTGCCAGGGGTCTCTGTCCTGTCATCATAGCCCTCCTCAGGGCTACTTCCATTTAAATAGGCGATTCTGGAAGAAGAAAGCTTTCTAAGAGCCAAAGTCATGACGCCGACAGAAAGGGGTGGAAAAGGAGAACCTTTTGGTAGGGGACTTCCCTGACATTAGCCATGGAGGTGGGTCCACGTTTAAGCAGCTCTTGTTATTGGTGTGTTGGGCCCTGCAGCAGAATTTTGCTCTTGTCGTTACGCTGTTGGAAAGAAAGTCTGGGCTGGGGAGGAAGTCAAGGGGCAATATAAATGCTGATAACTACCTTTTTTTTTTTTTTTTTTTAGTGGTACTGGGGTTTGAACTCAGGGCCTCATGCTTGCTAAGCAGGCACTCTACCATTTGAACCACTCCGCCAGCCTGCTAATAACTACCATTTACTGAGTGCTTATTGTGTTAGCATTGGGAAAAAAGCTTAGTAAACAATCCCCAAATGACCCTATAATTAAATTATCTCCATATAGCCTATAGATTTCTTTTACTTTCTCTTCATTTTTTCCTGACTTGAAAATTATAACGCCTACAGGTAATAAATGATACGGGCAGAATTTAAACCCAGATCTGACCAAGTTCAGCTCTCCCTCCAGTAACCTCCCAAGCAGTGTGAGTCAGTGAGCAGAGTGTCGTTGCTCTAGCCCCATCCTATGAGACACCAGAGATGGTTTTCAGGAGGCGTGTGTGGGAAGATGCCTCTCCAGCACAAACGGACAGCATGGTTTAGTGGAGACCACATGGACCTCAGAGGCTGACAGACCTGGTTTAGTCCTGACTGGTTTGGTAGCAGCTGAGGACAAGTCACCTCTCTGAGCTGGATACGGTTATCTCCAAAGTAGCGTAATCATTCTGATGTCACAGAGCTGTGGGGAAGAACAGAGCAGCTGGTGGACCTAAAGCCCAAAGCCCTCCTTGGCATATAGGATGCTAGCTATTGGCGGAGTGTGTCCAGGGTCTGGACAGGGCTTCGTGCTCTCATGATGACAGCAGGTTTCAGAGAGCGCCATAGTTACCGGCCCTTTCTCAAGAATTATCTCAGCTGATGGGGACCCAGGCCATCAAACTGTCTCTCTGCTCACTTTAATTGCCCGCTTCAGGCAAGAGTTGTTTACATTCACCTTCTGCTTCCTAGCTTTCATTCACATCCTCAACCACTGGAATCTGGCTTGGACCCACCACTCAGTTGTGATGCTTGGGCCAAGTCACCTATGGTTTGCTTGGGGGCAAAATCAGGTCCTAGATAGTTTGCAGTCCCTGTCTTGCTGGATTTCACAGCCAACATTATTCCCTAAGCTTCCAGGACTTTCTCCCTCCTGGTTTTCTTCCGCTTGTTGCCTCTCTGTCTCCTTCATGGACTTTTCTTCCTCCATGACACAGCCGCAGGCTGGTCAGTTTTTAGTGCCTGTTCTAGACTCAACTCCAACCTCTTCTAGTTCCTTCATATTTCTGAAACTCATTGAGTTCGCTTCCCTCACCCTCAGATGGTGTGGTTCTCTTCCTCCATCAAACCTTCCCTTTGCTCTTAGGATAAAGACCCCCAGTCCTCCCTCAACATGGCAGCTGGTGCTGCCCATGTGGCTCTTGTCAGCCTTTTCAGGCAGCCCCTCACCCACTTGCCCCTTGGATCCTGGGCTCTGCTGCAGTGCTGGGTCCCTGTCCTCGCAGGCCCCTTGCACTGCACTTTCACTTGCTGTGACACCCCGCTGTCCCCACCATACCCTTCTGCTTGCATCTGGCTGCCCCCTGTACCTTTGCCAAGCCAAATTCTACTCTCCGTCTATGGCTTACCTCCACAGATACCACACGCCATGCGGATCCCCTGGTTATGTGTTTTTCATGACACCCGATCCCCCTCTTCCTAACACTAACCATAATTAGCTATCTGTATAACTGCTTATTTAATATTTTTGGAATAATGCCTCTCAAAATAGTCCCTGAATGTAGTCCGAGTTGGTTTTATTGCCCCTCCATCCCTGAGGGCTGTAACTGCTTAATTAATTCTGCTTGGCTAAATGAATGGGTCTGCACAGGTATTGCCCTGTGTCCTCCTCCTTGGCCAGTTACTGCTCTCTTCCCCTTCAGTCTTGAGCCATGTCCAATCCATCCTCCAGACTCCTGAGGTAGCTTCAAAACACAAACCTTGACTGTGTTGTCTTCTTGCCCACTGGCTTTGATGGCTTCACACTGCCCAAGACAAAGTTTAGACTTCATTCTTCTGTTCTCTCTCTTTTTTGTGGTGCTGGGGATGGAACCCAGGGCTTCACACATACTGAGCTATACCTCCAGCCTCTCCAGTCTCCCCCACCCTTTTATTTTTGTTTTTGTTTCTTTTTGGTGGGACTGGGGTTTTGTGCTTACAAAGCAGGCGCTCTATAGCTTGAGCCACACCTCCATCCATTTTGGAGATGGGGTCTTAAAAACTATTTTCCTGGACTGACCTTCAGCCATATTTCCTCCTGATCTCTGCCTCCCAAGTAAGGTAGGATTATAAGCATGAGCGACTGGCGCTTGGCTTCAGTCTCCTTTTAAAAGTAAACTTATCCTCCTGACTCTTGCGTTCTACCACATTTAACCAAGATGCTCCTTGTTCCTGGAACTGCTTACTGCCCCTGTCCTCTATCAGGTTTCTCAGATCATAGTTCTTGTGCCTTCTTTGCCTGGAATGAAAATACCAACTCACCTCCCACCACTGGTGTGGCTACTTGATCACCTGGCCTGATTGAGGTGCCCCTGCTGTGTACCCTAACACAATCCGGTGCTACCCCAGTCACAGGCCTTATCACTGAAGATGCTGGTGGCTGTCTGCTTATCTGTCTCCACTGGCTGGCCTGCAGGGCAGGGTCAAGAATGGCTCAGCACTGTACCCTGAAAGCCTGTTAACCCTGGTCCCCAAGCACACAGAGCAGATACTCAATTAATCTTGTTAAAGGAGACTTGGCTTCTGTGTACTGAACTGTGACTCACAAATTAGCCTGATGGAATAAATGGTCTGTTCTTTACAGAAATGCACTGGTTCCTCTAGAATGTGGAGGAACAGTCACTCCAAAGATAGCATGGGTGCTCTTTTGTTGTGTTGGTTGGTGGTGGGGTGCACAGAAGAGGAAGAAGACTCCAGGACACATCTCTCTAGCTCTTGTGTAATTTGTGTTGCTTCTTTTGCTAAGATACAATGAAATCTCTTTCTGCATTCTCTCTCTCCTCTTCTTATCTGCAGGGGCAGGTTGGAAGCATTTACTAGAAAAAGTGGTGAAATAGGCCATCTGCTATCCCAACATAGGAATTTAAGTTTGAGATGTTTTTGTCTTCTGTCCTAATTGGCAGGGAGAGCTGTATGAGAAGAATGCAACACTTTGGGACTGAATTACAGGCATCATGAACTGCTAACACCAAGGTGTCCCCAACTTCGCAAGTTCTGCCTCATCCCACTCACTATTTTTTATTTTTATTTTTTTGGTGAGACTAGGGTTTGATCTCACGGCTTCCTGCATGCAAAGTAGGTTCTCTACCTCTTGAGCCACACCTCCAGCTCCACTCACCTCTTGTGCTCAAATTCTCTAGATAATACAGCCCAGCTCCCTCCTCCCTAAAAAGTTCCCAGCCTGGTAGCTGGGCATAGTAGAACATTCCCATAGCATGGGAGGGTAAAGCAGGAAGATTGAGAGTTCAAGGCCAGCCTGGGCTACATAGCAAAACCCTGTCTCCAAAAAATCGAAAGAAAACACAAAATTGAGCTGGTCGCATAGCTCAAGGAGTGGAGTTATTTGGAGATGGCACCTGAGTGTAAACCACAAATTCACTTATGCTTCATATATACTCCATATGCATAGCCTGAAGGCAATTTTATAACAATATTTTGAGTGTGTTTTGACTGCGACCTGTCACATAAAGTCAGGTGTAGAATTTTCCATTTGTGACTCCATGTTAGGATCAAAAAGTTTCAGATTTAGTAGCTTTTAAGATTTCTCATTTTCAAATTAGGGACACTCTATCTGAAGTTACCAGTCCAGGCTGTAAGTTAGAATCAGTTGTGCCTGGGCCTTCCTTAAGTCACCTAAAAAGGGATTTCTGTGGTAGGTCTTGGGCCTGAGTGGTTCTGAAAACTTTCTGAGTGATTTTACTGTGCAGCAGTGTGTGGACAACCACCACCCAGGAACCCAGGCCTTCCTTACTTGGAGGGGGCTTTCTGTTCTATCAGGACCTCATCAAAGTGAACAGAAGGAAGGACTGAGGGAAAGACATAGTGCAAACCATCACAAAAAGCTGGGAGGAACAAGATGCTGAATGGATGGTGGCTTTGTGCAAAACGTAATTTCTGTGGGAAACAGTTTTTGCAAAGCCAAGATGAATGGGTGTGTTAGTACAGAGATTTTTTTTCCCTTGCCTTCTACAAATGATCAAGGAAAATGGATTTTTAAAATGTAAACATTCTCTTGTAGTATTTACAGCTTCTCTAATAGAAGAGGACAAAGGTCCCAGAGCTTAAAGGAAAGGAGCAGGAACAGGCAGATAACATTTCTTTTACAGTTTGATTGTAATCTAAATACAACAGGAAAATCGCTCTATACATAAAACACTGTGACAGATAAGGATCTGGAGGAGGTGATTATTGGGCCTTTTTTTTCCCCCCTTACTTTTTCTTTCTTACTAAGTTTTCTTTCTTTGAGAAAGGCCTTTGGAGATGAAGATAAATAGTGGTTGAATGAAAGGCTTTGCTGATCGAGGCTTTCGGGAAGACTGTTAGGGCAGAGAACTGCAAGCCCCCCGCCATCACTGGTTCAAACCTTCACCTTCCACACGAGAGTACTGGACCAAGGCAGGTGTACAGTTTGGAGGAGCACAGAGCTTCATCTCGTGGCATTTCGGCCGCTGTTCTTAGGATGATAGGTATTTTTCTACCAAGCTGATGGTCTAATGGAAAGCGTCATCAGAAAGAAAGTCTTATGTTACCATCATAATGACCTCTATTCTCCTTGGAAGCAAAGTCAGTCTCCATTAGGAAATTTGTTCAGGGAAAGTCATTATTGTCCAGGGTCTCTAGTTTATTGTTCAATGAATGTCAGCTAAGGTGGGTGTTACCCTATAGGTGGCCCTTGAGAGGTCTCTGTACCTTCAGATTTTGCTCCCTACTCCCCTAGTCACCTGTCTTTGGGTTTTGAGACTGGGTGGCTTTGAAACAACAGAAACTGGTTTCTCACAGTTGTGGAGACTGGAAGTCAGAGATCAGGGTGCCAGCATGGTTGGGATCTAGTGAGGTCTCAGACTGCCAACTCTACATTGTCTCCTTAAACACAGAAATAGGGCGAGCAAGCTCTCTGGGATTCCTTTGGTGAGAACACTAACCCCATTCATGAAGTCCCTACCCTCATGATCCTAATCACCTCTCAAAGGCCCCACCTCCTACTACTATTGCTTTGGGACTAGGATTTCAACATATGAGTTTGGGGGAAGATATGAGCATTTAGTCCATTGGATTCCCTCAAGTTCTCCCCCCATTTGGTGAGTGACATAGGAGGGTGGGGGTGCAGTGGGTCCCTGATGGCTTTGTGGGTTGTCTCTGAGCTAAGGGCACAGGGCTAGAGACTTGCGCTCAATGAGGCAACCTGACCTCTTCTCTGCCCCACTTGGCTCACCAGCTGCTGACAGCCTCTGGCTCTATCTGCTGGCACCAGCCCTGGGCCTCAGCGGTATTCAGCACTCTTGGGGTTTCTGCTCTATGATGAGGGGAAGCATTGATGGCCCAAAAAACCCAGTGGTGATGACTTCCTCAGCCTTGTCCTTCCTCTAGGGAGAGGCGGCCCTGACATTTTCCTACTCCTTGCCTGGATTTCATGTAGCAATTTTTCTCCCCCAGCTGCTTACTAATCTGCCTCCCCCAGAGAGCCCTTTAAGAGCAGTGACCACGTTTTTCTCATTTCTGCATCCATGGGTTTAACCCTCAGGTGGGCAGTTAATAGATATTGGTTCCATGAAGTGATGTTACATGGCCATTCAAGCCTAAAAAACAAAACACATGTCTTTCACTTCAATAATTTCTTAATGAAGCAGATTTTGATTCTATCCTATATATGGGTGCTACAGTAGTGCTGAAAATCTATTCTGTGGTCTCAGAGGACTTTCAGTTAACTACTATGACAAAAGGAACTGAATAAGTCAATCAAAATGTGCTTGCCCAATAAAAACACAAGCACTCACTATGACCTCCCGATGGGGACTAGACTCTCCTCTTTATCAGAGAGGTACCTGGGGAGAGGCAAGCCATCAAAGTCATTCTGGATGCTGTTGCCATTGATAAATTATAGTTGACGTTAGGTAGGTATAAGTGAAAAATAATGATTGATCTAGTGGTAACATTCAATTGTGTATATGCTGTGCATCTCAAAGTATTTTTCACTGCAGGGGAGAAAAAAACTTGAAGCTTTCAAACCAAGTAGCTTGGCACTTAGACACTCTTTCCAAAGCTGTATTTTTCTTCTTCTCCTCCTCTTCCTTTTTTTCCTCCTCCTTCCCCTCTCCTCCTCTTTCTTCCTCCTCTCTCTCTCTCTCTCTCTCTCTCTGGTGGTACCTGGGTCTGAACTCCAGGCTTCTTGTGCTCTACCACTTGAGCCATGCCCAGTTCTTCTCTTCTCTCTCTCTCTCTCTTTTTATGCGATACTGGGGCTTGAACTCAGGGCCTTCCCCTTGAGCCACTCCACTAGCCCAATTTTTTGTCTTAAGGTTTTTTGAACTTGAGAACTATTTGCCTGGGCTGGCTTTGAACTGCAATCCTCCTGATCTTGGCCTTCTGAGTAGCTAGGATCACAGGCATGAGCCACCAATGCCTGGCTAGTTCTTCTCTATTAATCTTCAAGACATTTTCTGAATAAGCCGGCATGGTGGCACAGGTCTGTAATCCCAGCACTCGGGAGACGAAAGCAGTTCAAAACCAGCCTGGGCTACATAGCAAGACCTTGCCTTGAAACAACAGCTACAGAAAAGCAATCTTATAAAATATGTCTTAGAAAATGCTCCCCACAGGCTTCTCACAATATTACCAAGTAGAGAGCAAATTCCGCCCATGCCTTGCCTGGTCTCGGGGAGGGAGACTGGGGGTGGGGGGGTCTGTTTGCTCAGCATCAACTGCGGGCTGTGCCTGTGACAGTCCAAAAGCTGCTGTGAATAACAAGCATATCACAAGGGTTCTCAAATATGAAAGTGGAGTTGGAACAAAGAGCAGGCACCAGCCAGACTTCCTCTGTTAAAGATTATCCAACGTGTCACCTGGGTGCCAACATTCCCATAAATTCTAGGAGGCACAAGCAGCTCTGTCATACCTACTGTAACTTAACGGCTTTGAAACCCTGCCCGGTACCTCACGGCATTCCACCAATCGACCTCATCACAGGGGAATGAACTTTATCTTCAAGACTGGGTGTTTGCTTTAAAGATGATTTACCCTGCTCAACAATGACCAAATTTCCTAAATTAAACCTGATCTCGAGGCATAATTCCATATCTTGCAATTTCATAAGAGGAGGATCTCAGCTAGGAAGGGCCAGTCTCCTGAGGTGGCCTGGTGCCGAGAGGGGAAGCTCCTCCAGCACTGCTTGAAATGTGTTCCCTCTGCGGTAATTGCTTCAGGGCAGTTACAGCCCAGTTAAAGGACCGGGTCTAATCCATGGAAAATATTTGAGTGAATATATAGTCTTCCCCTGGTATTTGCAGGGGATTGGTTCTGGGACCCTGTGGATACCAAAATCTGCTGAAGGTCAAGTCCCTTATATAAAATGGAGGCAGGCTGGGGTTGTAGCTCAGTGGTAGAATGCATGCTTAGCATGCGTGAAGCCCTGGGATCCATCCCCAGTGCTGCAAAAAGTAAATAAAATTAAAAAGGAATTAATTATATTTGCATACTATGCATACATAGCTTCCCACACACTTTAAATCACCTCTAGGTTACTTAGCACACCTAACACGATGTGAATACAGGAATGGAGTTACTCAGCACCATTTGGAGAACAAGTACAAGTTGTATAATGACGTCACATGTTTAGTACAGACATATCCCATCCCTGAATATTTTCATTCCAGGTAGGTTGAACTTGAAGTCCTCAAAACCTGTAGACATGTATAAGACAGAGGATTTGAAAAGATCTCAGGTGGTACCCTTTTGTGTTCCAAAAGGCTTTATGGAGAAGGTGATTCTTGGGCCCTCAAAGGTTGGGACAGGCAAGAAGAGGGCGTTCTAGGGGAGGCGAATGTCATACCACAGCAGAGGGCATGTCTGTGCTCCTTTGATAGAGGTTTATCCTTGGGCCTTTTGGTAGGAACATGTGGTGGAGCTAGGTTGGTTTCAAAGGTATAGTCAAAGCCCTGTGCTCTGGAATTGAGCAGCAGGTCTTGGGTAGGCCCTGGATGAAAGAATCATAGATACTGTCCAGTCCCAAGCATATGATACCTTCCACATAGGTGGACACAAGTGGACCCTACATGTCTGAGGGACATTCTGCCAGATTGAGCACACTCACCTTTTTTTCAGCTGACAAGGCTGCTTATCACAGGACCTGGTGAGCACTTCTGACACAGCTAAGAGGAAATTCTGACTCTCCTCCTATAAACTTGGATACGTGACCCACTTAAACCCTTTACAAACCCAGAATAATGATGCCCTTTTTCCAGAGTTAATCTTCAGGAAAATATGAGGTAATTCATACAATGCCAGGGGCTCCATAAATGCTAGTTTCCTTTTTTCTTCCTGTTTCGATCTTCTAGAGAGATCTCTCTCCTCCCCTGTTTAATTTCGCCTGGCTAGAACTTCCTTTCTCATCTCCCCCCACCCACCCCAAATTGTCCCTGGGCTCCGTTTGAAGGACCCAAGTGTGTGTACGGAAAGATTAAGCTGTCCTTTTTATAAAGAAGAAATGCATTCAAAATGGGACACATCAAAAGTAAATGTAGGTGACAAATGTTTATATTTGGAAAGTGCTTGTGCTTTGATCCTGGTTTCTATTTTTTGAGAGCTTGACAAATGTGCCTTGTGGGCCCTGGCTTCAAACATCTTCAGTCGGCAGAGCCCTTCACTTGACCTGAAACTCATTTGATCCTGCACTTGTCATTGCTCCCAGTCTGAGAGATCCGCAGTCACAGAAGAGGCCTCCTCTGTGTCCCTGTCAAGCTGCCCAGAGCCAGCGTGGCTGAGCAGGTGATGGTCACAATTGCCTCTCTATGTCTAACTCTCAGTACTGCAAGTGCTGAGGGCTGTCCCTGGCTCCTTTCTCTAAAGTAGACTTGGCCACCATGAATGACCCTCTGACGTCCTCTGTCTTCCTTCCTCCTCTGTGAGGCCACACCCAGCCTTTTCTGATCAACATCTAACCTAGCAACTTGGGGAGGTGCCAAAGGTGATTTCCCCAAGGGGACATTCTTCAGGGGACAGGGAACAGCCTTGGACTCTGGTGCTAGTCTCCACAGTTGGCTGCACAACAAATTTTTCCAGGGTTTTTTGAACTTCTTGGAAGAAAAAATCATGACAGGCTTAGAAAACTACATTAATCACCATGTCCTGTCCAATTCTGCAGACAGGTTAATAAAAGGTGTCCATGTGTGAAGTGACTCTGCGTGACCATGGTTCTCTGCAACCACACGCTGGTGCTCTACACGCCAGTCGTGAGGAAGCCGTGGCCAGCCGCGAAGCTGGGTTTCACTGGGAGACCTTCTTGTCCATAAAGTGATTCCTTCCATTCTGACCAATTTCTTCCCACGTGTGGACCTTTGCAGTGAAATCAGGGCCTAAGGTCACAGAGATAGTGCATCTTTTTCTGCCTGGGTCAGTGTCCAGAAAATGGATTCACTCTGAGTATTTCCAATAGAATGGAACCATGCCGGGTAGAAAAATGGCTAAGAAACCAAATAGGGCATGAGGCAGCCAAGAGGCCACCTACAGCAGGAAACCACTGGCACCCCAAGCTAGAGGGACAAAGGAGAAAGAGGTGTTACTTGAGGTGGGAGCTGGCAGAAGCTGAACCACTGTGGGGTCATCTTGTCAGAAAAGGAGCTCTGAAGGAGATGCAGCCTCCACCAGCAGAAAGGGGGACAAGTCCTCACCTCCTTCGCCCACCTGGTTCACTCCAGAACCTTCTGTTGCCTGTTGCTGAGCCCAGACGGAAGCCATCCACACAGATCCTGAGAAGGAGCCTGCAGGACCAGTCCGTCTCCGCACCATGGAGATGCACAGCAGAGCAGAGAGAGAAGCTGTCCGGTCCCCAGTGTTTAGAGGTCTGTGTGCGACAAGCCCCTTCTCTGCCAAACCAGGAAAAAAGTGGGAGGAGGGGACAGGCCAACATCCTGGAACTAGAATGGCATGAGAGGTAAACCTGTGGTCAAGACAGAGCCACACTCTTGGGGGACAATGCTCACAGACACCGATGTTCCCACAGAACTACTCATCCTTGCATAACTTTCTCTGCCCCCCTTGCCCCTCCAATGATGGTGGCCTGCTGCTGTTCTTAGAATTGTTGGCTTAGACAAGTGGCATTTCCAAGAATGTGCTAGGCTGGGATTAGCACCGGGAAACATGACTCCTACTTGCCTTGATAACTAAGAGACACCGTTGTTTGGCTCCTTATGGTAAATGCTGAGTTGGGGGTGACATTGGGGGATAAAGACGTGGTCGGTTCCAGGAATCTGAAGTCTACTGTTATGTGACTCTTCCTTCTTATCTTGAGTGATAGGAAAAATATATTTTTTGAGAGTTGGGAACTGGGGTCATGGGTTGCTAAGTAACTCTGGAAAGGGAGGGCTGCTGATTGTGTACTTCTGGATCACCTTGGGAAAGAAACATTGCTGCCCACGGCCTAGGATCTCTCTGGCAAATGGGAGTTACAGAAACTTTAACAATATGTTCTCTCAAACACTGGCTTTTGATGGTATTCAACAATAAAACATTTTTCTTATTTGTAAATATATGTCCATCAGAGATTTGGAGAACACAGAAATATGTAAGGAGGAAAACAAGAGCCAGGTGTGGTGGGGCATGCCTATTCCCTCAGCAGCAGGGAGGCTGAGGCAGGAGGATTGCAAGTTCAAGGCCACCCTGGGCTATGTAGAGACCCTGTCTCAAAAGAAGGATGAGGAGAAAATTGCTCATGATTCCATAACCCCAAAATAACCATTGCTAATAATTTTATAGTTACCTTCAGTTTTTTTTTCAATTGAAAATATATTTTAAATTGGGTTCATACATGCACATATATACTTACCCATCTAATATTAGGTGGACAGGTTTATGGTATCCTATTTTTATTTAAAATTTTTTATCAGTGGATAGCAATCTAGACAGATAAATCACTGTATTTGGCTTAGTTGTGTTTTTTTTTTCAGTACTGGGATTTGAACTCAGGGCTTCCCACTTGCAAGGCAGGTGCTCTACCACTTGAGCCATACCTCCAGTCCTAGTTATGCCTTCTTGTAGGATGTCTATACTGTTTCCAATTTTTTTTCTCTCTCTTTTTTTTTTTTTGGCAGTACTGGAGTTTGAACTCATGTCCTTATGCTTGCTAGGCAGGCGCTCTATCACTTGAGCCACTCTGCCAGACTTTTTCTGTTGGATATTTCTGAGATAGGGTCTCTGGAACTATTTGCCCAGGCTGGTTTAAAAGGGTCATCCTCCTGATCTTTGCCTCCTGAGTAGCTAGGATCACAGGGATGAGCCACTGGCACCAGGCCAATTTTTATTCTCTAAATACTCATTCCTACAAATTTAGAACCTACCTAAAAATATAAATACAGTTAAGAGGTGGTGAACCCCAAAAAAGAAAGTATTTATGAAAAAATGACAAAGGATCTTCTTAATATATGAAGAACTCTTTTGTTTTATTTAATTGATTAATTTATTTATTGGCAGTACTGGGGTTTGAACTCAGGGCCTCAGGTTTGCTTAGGCAGGCACTCTAACTGCTTAAGCCACTCAGCCAGCCGTGAAGAACACTTTTAAATTCACATGAAAATCATTATTGCCCACAGGAAAAATTGGACAGGGAAATAGAATTATCTAGAACCATTCTTGTTTAAAAGAACATTAAGATGACAATGTGATCACCCTTGTTTTTGCCTCTCAAGTTGGCAAAGATAAGCATTATTCAAAAAACACAAAATGTAATGATGAGTTGATGATGCAGAGGACACAGAAGTCATGTTTACAATATTCCCAGTATATTGAAGGGCTGGTGGTGTGGCTCAAGTGGTAAAGTGTCTGCTTTGTAAGCAGGAAACCCTGAGTTCAAACTCCAGTCTCACCGCTCGCCACAAAAGTACATTGCTTTGCTTTTAGTTTGTTTATTTGTTTATTTAATTAATAGCTGTAAGTTCCTATTGCTTTGAAACACATTTTTAAGTGTTAGGAGCAATAGAGAAACATATAGGATAGCTGAGCAGGCTAGTGTGTCTATAATTCCAGTAGAGGCAGGAGGATAGAGTTTGAGGCCAATCTGGGCTACACATGGAGACCCTGCCTCGAAAAAACAAAGTAAAACAAAGCGACATATAGCTATCATCCGCGAAGAGGTTTGGTCAAGTAAAATAACAGATACCCTTATAAAGACAGGGAACGATTAAATGGTTTGTCAGTAGGCGCACAGAACTTGCAATCTGCAAACTTGGGGTCTTACCTTGGCTTTGCTCTCTTTCTAGCTGTGTAACTTTGGAAAAACCACTTTATAACCTTGGGCTTTAATTTCTTCCCTTACAAAGCAGGTCCTTGCAGGATTATTTGAGACCAGCAGTTCCAAACTATTTTGTAAATTTCTCATGTTTTTCACATGTAAAACTGGCATTGCTGTGATTTTGAAGAAAAGAGTCATTCTTGTGGGGAGACCCTGAAAGGAGGATAAATTATCCTACATTGTAAGCACTGGGGGTTTGCAGTAGAAGACTGCAGAGAAACGCCATCCAGGCCAGGTCTCAAGACTTAATGAGAAGTCAGGCACTGGTGGCTCGCGCCTGTAATCCTAGCTACTCAGGAGGCAGAGATCAGGAGGATCGAGGTTTGAAGCCAGCTCAGGCAAATAGTTCATGAGATCCTATCTCGAAAAAACCAATCACAGAAAAAGGGCCGGTGGAGTGGCTCAAGGTGTAGACCCTGAGTTCAAGCCCCAGTACTGGAAAAAAAAAAGAATTAATGAGAAAAGTTGGGAAGGAGACAGTGGGGGGCATTCAGGACCCCGTGAGTATGAAGTACCTGGGAGTGTAAAGGCCCCATGAAGACTGGGCGGAGACCACTGGGGAAGGTGGGTTGGGAACAAGTAGTAAGGCCAGAGAACGTACACTTTGTTTTGTGAGCAATTAGAGCTACGGAGATTTTTGGTTTGCTGTGGCAGTGGGAATTGAACCTGGGACCTTTCACACACTCTAGGCAGGCGTAGAGCTACAGAGATTTTAAAGTAGAGAAGTTACTGAAAGTTAGGATTGGAAGCTTAGAATAGGAACGAAATGACAAATGATGTTGGTTTCTGAAGTCATTCTCTAGTAAAAGGAACCAGAACTCCCTGGAGGAAGGGCTGAGGCTATGATGGGGCAGGTAAAAACACGAGGTAAGCCCAAAGCATCTAGTATTGTCTCAAAGTTAGAAAGTGCTAAAAAGAAACACAAGACAACAAAAAAGGCAATGTATGAAAGAGCCAACCTGGAAGAGCTCCCTGGCTCAAGATGGAACGATGTGGGGAACAAAATAAATAATGCGGCCATGGATGATAACCCAGTATAAAATGAGTAACCACACGGGAATTGGTAAACTGGCAAATCTTTCTTGTTGAATTCAAAATTATTTGCATAGTTGCTCCCCCGACAGGAGGTAAAGGTGAGTTCCTGCCTCCACCCTTCCCCCACAGTGTGGGCTGTGGTTACAGATGTGCTTCCAAAGAATAGAATATGGAAGGGTGGAGGCGGGAAGTAACTTTACAGCTGAGAAACCTGGCCTGATGGCCAAAGTCAACATCAACTATAAGTCAGACTGACGGCGGGTGGCCTCGACGTGATTGGCAGAGAAATCACCTATGTGGTGTTCTGGCTCAGAATCCCAATCTCGTCATAAGAAATCTATTACACAGGCCCTGACAGGGAAATTATACAAAATTCCTGACCAATAATCCTCAAAACTTCAGTCGTTGACCAAAAATGGTAAAAGTCTGATAAAGTGTCACAGATTAGAGGAGACTAAAAAGTCCCAATGACAAAATGCACTGTGACATCCTGGATAGGATCCTGGAAAGAATGGGGATGTTAGTGAGAAAAATGAATGACATCAGAATGAGTTAAGGAGTAATATGCTGATAACGGTTTTGTTCTTGTGACAAAGGCTTCGGATAACACCGGACAATGACAGGGAAGACTGGATGAGGAATACACAGGAACTCTGAACCGCCTCTGCAACTTTTGGGTTATGTCTAAAACTATTTTATTTATTTTTTTGAGGGAACTGGAATTTGAATTCAGGGCTTCATGCTTGCAAAGCAGGTGCTCTACCACTTGAGCCACACCTCTAGTCCATTTTGCTCTGATTATATTGGAGATGGGTCTTGGGAATTATTTGTCCAGGCTGGCCTTGAACTACAATTCTCCTGCTGTCAGTTTCCCAAATAGCTAGAATTTCAGGCATGCTCCTGGCCTAAAACTTTTTTTTTTTTCTTTTTGGTAGCACTGGGGTTTGAACTCAAGGTTTCTTGCTTGCTAGGCAGGCACTCTACCACTTGAGCCACTCTGCCAGCCCTAAAACTATTTCAAAGTAAAAGTTTGTTTTAAAAAGTGTAAAACAATGAAATGAAAGTAAAATTCACTGTGATGGCCGTGGAGAATTTTATAGTGACTTGATAGAAACCCCTTGGTGGGAACAGGTGTAAGGCACGGGCTGCCTAGATAGAGTTTCCTCTCTGGGTCATCCAAAGATTTATTTTATTTTTCATTTGTTATTGAAAGCTGGGCTCTTTAGCCAAGAAGAAAAGACTTTCCCCTCAGTTTGCTTTTACAGGCACTTCCTGTTTACAGGTTGGCCCAATGATGAATGTTAACCCAGGTCTTGCTTCTTTTCAAAATGGTGTTTGGTAAGTACACTTTGATTCCCTCCTTCCATCTTCCCCTCCTTCCCTCTCTCCCTCTCTCCTTCCTTCCTTCTTTCCTTCCTTCCTTCCTTCCTTCCTCCCTCCCTTCCTTCCTTCTCTTTCTCTCTTCCCCTCCCTCCCTCTCTCTCTCATTGGGGATTGAATCTAAGGTCTCATACATGCTAGGCTTGTGCTCTACCACTTGAACAACAACCCCAGCCCTTTTTTTTTCTTTTTGAAACAGAGTCTTGCCAGTACCTTTTCCTGTGTGGGCCTCAAAATCAAGATCCTCTTCCTTCCACCTCCCAAGTAGCTGGGATTGCAGGCAGGTTTCATCGTGCTGGGCTTGTTCTTTTATTTTTTTGAGCCTGAGAGACAGGACTGGCCACATTAAATTATGTGGACCCAGTAGAAAATTATGAAGATATTCAAGACTATGACAGTAGAGGATGGAGCCAAGCATAGAAAGCTTTTAAGCAGTAGGTGGGCACAGGTCACACACCCACGAAGGGGACTTCACATAATAGAGTGTCCCAGTAAGCCCTTTCCACCTGCTTCCAGAAGAACTTTAAACCTCACTGTCTAGCATTCATTCAGAGAGGCTGAGGCCAGTTATAGTGGTTTACGCCTGTAATCCTAGCTACTCAGGGGGCAGAGATCAGGAGGATCCCAACTTGAAGGCAGTCCAGGAAAATGGTTCGTGAGACCCTATCTCAAAAAAAAACCCATCCCCAAAGAAAGAGGGCTGATGGCGTGGCTCAAGATGTAGGCCCTGAGTTCAAACCCCAGTCCCACCAAAAAAAAAAAAAAAAATGGCGAGGCTGTTAAGATTTGGAGATTCTAGAGTTGGGCTTCTCAAACCTAGGCGCCTCTGTCCAGCAGCTCAGCCTAATCATTGAGGTTAGGGAATCCTGGGACTGTTCAGGGTGGTGCACCCAGGAGACAGCATTTTCTTCACAACACCAGTACACCTCCCTGGCCACTAAGGCCTCTATCTGCTTCTCCAAAGAAAATGGACGTTGGGTTCCCACCTGAATGGCTGCTGGGACTGTCATGTACCCTATTGAGACTCTAACCTTTGTTCAATGAGCAGTTACTAGATACTTGGGACAGAGCTGGAAGTGAAGTGAACGAATCGATCCACCTTTCAGACAGGCCCTAGTACAGGGGCTGTATTGAGGCTTTCTTTGAACATATTGTAAGGTATCCAGTACACATATGCCTAATTAGTATGCGAGAGAGTCAATGAATTAGAATTCTTTCTTGTTTTTGTTTGTTTTGTAAGATAGGGTCTCACTATGTAGCCTAGCCTGGTATTGAACTCTCAATCCTCTTACTCCCTAGTGCTAGGATTACAGGCATGACCAGCTTTATGTTTATTTTTAAATTCACCAGTTGAGATGATTAAAGAGTTGATTGCCTTTTAAATAGCAAAGTAAAGAATCCCATGAGTATGTGCAAAAGAACTTTCCACGGGTCTCTCTTGCAACTTTACGTGATCTCTTATCACAACTCTTCCTCTGAAGCACAGTTTGATCTTCCATACATTTTTATAGGCTGGAGCTATAAAAAGGCTCTGGCATGATTCCGTGGCAATTGTTATAAATTCAGTTTGCTCACAAAGGTGTCTGCCTGGACTCACAACAGATCAGAAAAGCCATTCTGCCCATGTCTTCCCAATTCAAAACAGATAATAATCCTTCTTTATTTGATAGTCTTTGACAATGGTAAGTGCAGTCATGAGACGACAGTTCAGAGGATTTAAAACTAGGACCTTTGCTCACACACAGAACTTTTGCCTTTATACCTGGGTCATTTGAGAGAGTCACCTCTGTCCTCCTCTGAACGTGTCCTTGTGTATATTTTCTGACCTGATTGGTGTCCATTGGGTGACTCAGCAAGGCTGTCCAAGGTTCCAGGACCGCTATGCCTTATCCCTGTTTAAAGCAAGGTTCACCAGAGATGCTGAATGGGTGAATAAATGAATGGTCCCCGTGTCTCCTTGCTAGCATTCTTCCACTGATCTTACAATGACCTTGAGTTGTGGGTAGGTAGGAAGAAGAAGATCCATTTTTGCATGAAGAAACAAAGACCTCACTAAGAAAATGAATTACCTACTGTGGCTCATCAAACTGAGAGGGGAGCCCAGAACTGCAGACTCAATTCTTCTCCTCCTCCTCCTCCTCTTCCTCCTTCTCCTTCTTCTTCTCCTCTTCCTTCTCCATTTCTCTTTATAAAGAACCAAAGTAACAAATGTTGGCTATAAACTCCTGAAATTGACTAATTATGCAACTTGCTAACTAACAGGACATCAGAAGTATTTGACAATTTACTGCTAATCTTTCTTGGGCACACTTTTTTTTTGGAAGCAAGATGTTAAAATTCTCAATGAACTGCAGAAGAGAAATATCAGCTAATCTTCCATCTGTGCTTAGAGATTGCATATCCTTTTATACAAGCTCCTTCTCTTTTCTTTCTTTCTTTCTTTTTTTTTATAAACAACACATAAATGCCAGGAATAGTGTGTCCAGGATTAGTAACTCAATTTTCTTCGATTTAAGGAAAATTTCTGAAAACCTACACCTAGAAGACAGTTTGAGGAAATTAAAGCTTTAACCTCATGATGAAAGAGGTCAGCAGTAGTTCTGGGTCTTGCAAAGGGAACTAAAACATCCCTGTTATAAGGAAAAGAAAAAGGAGAACCAAGTGTGGCTGCACTCTGCAGGGAAGCAGGAAGGCCAGAGCTTACAAAAAGAATTAGCAGAAATGGAAAAAATGTACTGTGAGGAAAAGACAAAAGGGAAAGAAGGAAAGTGTGGTCCATAATATTTGTTTCCTAAAATGAAATTTGTAAGTACAGATCAAACATCCTTTATCCAGAATGTTTGGGATCAGAAGTGTTTCAGATTTTGGACTTTTACAAATTTCAGGATATTTGCATATGCATAATGATTTGCATATACATAATCTTGGAGAAAGGACCTTTGGGTCAAAATTCATTTATGTTTCACATACACCTTGTACACACATCTCAAAGGTAATTTTATACAATATATATAATATTTTAAATAATTTTGTAGCTGGGTGGTTCATGCCTATAATCCCAGTACTTCGGAGGCTGAGGTAGGAGGAAACAAGTTCAAGGCTACCTTGGGCTCCATAGACCCATAGACTCTGTCTCAAAAACAAAATAAAATAATAAGAAACAAATGCTTTTGTGAATGGTACAAAACCTCATAATGTGGAATTTTCCACTCATGACATCATGCCAGTGATCAAAAAATGTTAGGTTTTGTAGCATTTTGGATTTTGAAATTAGAGATGCTTGACCTTTACTACTACTATTACTGGAGCAATGAAATTGTTTGATGGCAGAAAAGTGGCCGTAAAAAGATGCACACATATGAATGTCTCAGCTTTAGAAAAGAATCCAGATCTGGCAAAGTGGCTCAAGTGGTAGCGTGCCTACCTAGAAAAGAATCCAGGTGCACCTTTGTCTCTGGTAGGTAACAGCTGTCTTCAGTTACCTCAAATGGCAGGGTTCATTAGGCCATTGGCAGTCTCAGCCTGATCTCGTCACAGTCCTAGGACTGGACCACACAATTCCAGAGAGAACAAGCAGCTGTATGACCTGGGGACTTCATCACTGTTCACTTTTCTGTTATCAGGTGGCATTATGGTCCCTATTTTGCTATTGGGATTGCTTTCTTTCTTTCTTTTTTTTTTTTTAGTGGTTGTTTTGGAAAAATATTTCATACCTTTTATAGGCAGGGCTGTGAAGTTAACTTTCAAAATGGGGGTAAACTTTGCTGTGTGGCTTGGAAGGCAAACTCTTCATTTCTGCCCTTAGTCTGCAGAATGGAAGCCCCTGGTCAGGCAGGTCATGGCCTGCTTCTCTGAGCCAGGAGGCATGGTTTGTAGAGGGCTCATGGTACCCGTCAAAGACAAGGAGGCCCAATGCTTCCCTGTTGGTCCTCTCACCTTGGAGGTGTGTTTGGTGTGGGGATGAATGCTTTTCGTAGTGGGGCTGTGTTGGGGTCCCCTCTCTGTCCTCCTGCCCTCTTCCCCACCACCCGTTTGCTAACAGAAGACTCCATGAGCAGCATGGTTCGCTAAGCCTGTGTTTCACAACTTGGGTTTTTTTTTAATTATTGTTTTTTGGTACTGGGGTTTGAACTCAGAGCCTCATGCTTGCTAGGCAGACTCTCTACCACTTGAGCCACTCCCCCAGCCCATGTTTCACAACTAAGATGTAGTTCCATTTAACTCTAAACCAAGCATCACAAGAACACACTCATGAACCTCATTCTTTGACACTGAAGGCTGGGGTCCCCTTGGAGTAATTGTGTTGGAGATAGCAGTCTGATCCAGAGTTCTGCGTTCTCTTTGAGTGTCATGGCACACCAGGAGTGGGCCATGGAGACGTGTGCTGAAGTGCAGTCATGATGGAGCAAGAGGGGTTGAGGAGCTTCTTACAGAAAATCCTAATAAGGAGGTCAGGCCAGGCGCCAGGGCTAACAACTGAAATCCTAGCTACTCAGGAGGCAAGAGGATTGCTGTTCGAAGCCATCCTGGGCAAACAGTTCATGAGACCCTATCTTAAAAAACACCTTTCACAAAAAGAGCTGGTGGAGTGGCTTAAGGTGTACACCCTGATTTCAAGCCCCAGTACCACCAAAAAAAAAGGAGGTCAGCCCTTTCTTATGGAATGGAGGAGAAGTAAAATAATAGAAAAAGAGTACTGATCTCCCCAGGATGCTTAACTTGGCCTTTTGGAATTAACTTGTTATTGGGTTGAAGTTCTAACCTGACATCTAAGTCTTCTTCAATAAGATGGGTGGTTTGGGGATGGGTGGGGTGGGAGGGACATTAACCCTAAGATTCAGCAATCAGGAAAGCTCAGAATTGGGCAGGGAACAAAATGTGGCTCTGAATGTAAGTATCTTCTGCTATCTGTCCGATTGACATTCTGTCTTTCCATTGTTCTCCTTTGGAGATTACATAAACCTACACACACACCCCCATTGCCCTCTAAGTTTCTCTCTTTTAAATTCCTCTGGGAATAAGACTTCCAGCAGGGCCGGCAGGCAGCTACCACATCTCTGCAGCCTGCCTTCACGTTCTCTTAGCCAGAAGGTGGTAGAGATAAGAGCAGTGGCCACCCGCCCAGCCCTGCCCTGGTGGAGCCAACCCCACTTTGTTGGCTGAGGGGACAGCTGGCCGGTGTCTGGCAAGGACAATAAGGAAAAGGGACTGCAGAGATAGATCAATCAGGTCGTGCAAGCTCTGGCCAGCAGTGTTCTTTGCAAATTGCTTAACTCTTCCCTTTCTTCCGATCAAGGGACAAAAAGGTCAGGCATTTCTTTACAGGATTCCCCTCCAGTGGGCCCTGCCCCCAAGTCCCCAGACTGCAGTTGTAGTGCTCAGGGGATGTCCATCTAGTTTTCAGATTCTGACTTTGTCTGGGACTGTTAGGATTGCATCCTCTGTGGGCCAGTCTGGTACCCATGCCTCATGCAGGGGAGGGGTACAGATATCAGGGCCAGAAAGAGCCCCTCCTCCCAGGGCGACCGTGGGAAGCAGGGAGGCAGGGCTGGGGCAAGGCAAGAACCCTTGCTCGGACACTTGTGAAGGGTCTGCGCATTTGCCAGCAGAAGGGTACAATGTGTAAAGGGATTTCATTTTAGGCAGAGTCGTCATTTGGAGGAAGAGGAGATATTATGCCAATTAAGTCAAAACAGTGACATCTTGTTCCCCTCACAGTAAGCCCTGATGAAATTGCCTGTCCAGGGTAAGGAAAGTATGGCATTATTGCACCTCTGAAAAAGAATAATCCCGTCTGTATTTTCTTGGGGCGGGGTGGGGGGGCAGGGGGGGATGTCCTTTGTTCTTATGACTGACCCACAACCTCCTCTCACATTCAGTTTTGGGGCGAGAACTTGAACTTGGTAGTTTGTTTGTTTGTTTAAGAGTGTGATTAAGTGATGGAACTGTGAGATACAGAAGAACCAATCTCAGGGATTCTGTAATCAGTAAACCAGGGGCGATACTGTGCTGACCTCACAGCATCCTTACCCCTAGTTCTGAATGCTCCCTGCTTTGGGGGGATTTCTGGGTGGGCCCTTCATGGACTCCTGCAGGGCTGGCATAGTGACCACAGGTAGAGGAGAACGTTTACATTTAGGAGGCCACCAGCTATCATGCTGGTGGCCCCACTGCACGGGAAGTAACTGCTTTCACAGAGTCACAAAGCCTAGAAGCCAGCAAGGATCTGGGAGCTCTTCCAGTCCACTGTGTCCATTTCACAGCTGAGGACACTGAGGCTGCAGCTGCCTGCACTCCATCCCCTGTGGATCTACAAGTCAACTGATGGTCCTTACATTCTTCACAGCACACCGTGGTGCACCTCCCCCGAACACACGCACACGATGGACCGCAGAAAGGTCGAAAAACAAAAGGGGAAATGAGAAAGGCTGCCTGATGCAATTCCTCAAGTCGTGGTAGTCGGGAATTTTCCAGTAACCTTCCATCAGCCTTCAGAGTTGTTTTCAGCAGGAAGAATCTCTCACTGTGGACTGGATGAGAGCCTTCCCAGGCACTAATGAGGAATGCCTATTCTTTTTTTTTTTTTAGGTTTTTTGAGATGGGGTCTCATTTATGTAGATCAGGCTGCCCTCCAACTTGCCATCCTCTTGCCGCCACCTCTCAAGTGCTGGAATTACAGATTTATATTACTGAGCCACCTGAGAACTCATTTTTTTAGTGTCCACCTTCTCCCAGGTAACCTTTTCTTTCAGGTGAAATGCAAAGACCTTGTCCTTTCTTGGAAGACTCAATGACTGTCTTTTCCCAACTTTGGTTTTCACCTTGTTATGGTCCCAACTTCAAAGGAATAGCACTCCCTCCTGGGCCATACTTCCCTCAGGAAATCTGAGGTAGGAAGTGGGCAGACCAGCAAGAGCTGCTGGGTCTCCATGAACGAGTGGACTCTTGAGGAGAAAGCTGCCCTTATCCCAAGATAGAGGGGGATCCTTTCTGGGAGCACACTGGCTATCTTTTGGGTAGGGACGCTGGCTCATCGCTATTTTCCTGGGGGCATGGCTTTCCTGGGGACCTGATCTTAGCCATTGGTGGTCCAGAAAGGCCAGTTTTGAGTGAGCACTAGATTGAGAAAACTTAACAATGGCAGTGAGTATGCAGTGTGAGGTAGAGGATGGCGGGGGGTGGGGGTGGGGGTGCGGAATACTGACCTGGTCCTAGACTAAATCTTTTGAGAAGGAAATTTATTAGAAATGATAGTGGAATGGGGATAGAGCTTGTAGAATTACTTTTTCTCCCTTTTTTTTGAAATACAAACTCAAGACCTCATGCTTACTAGGCAGGTGCTCTGCCACTCGAGCCACTCCACCAGTCCTATTCATGTTGGGTATTTTTGAGATAGGCTCTTGAGAACTGTTTCCCCAGGGTTGGCTTCAAACCATGATCCTCCTGATCTCTGCCTCCTGAGATAGGATTATAGGTGTGAGCCTTAACAGAGCCTTAAAAAAAAAAAAAGGTGGTGGGGGAGAGGGGATTGTTAAACTATCAGTACCAGAAACCAGTTTTACTTTTTTTTTTTTTTTTTGTGGTACTGGGGCTTGAACTCAAGGCCTTCACCTTGAGCCCCTTTGCCAGCCCTATTTTTGTGATGGGTTTTTTTGAGATAGGGTCTCAGGAACTATTTGCCCAGACTGGCTTTGAACCATGATCCTACTGATCTCTGCCTCCTGAGTAGCTAGGATCACAGGCGTGAGCCACTGGCACCCGGCCCAGTTTTACTTTTATTTGGTGTTACAATGACTTTGATATTTTTGATACCAGGATAATAAAGGATGAAAGATGGAGAAGTCTTTCCTGCCTAGTGATTCCCTGACTCCCTTTACAACTCAGAAGTGGTGATGCAAGGTTCCAGAGCCAAGAACTGTGTGAGCGTGTGCTAGCCTACCAGGCAGCAAGGATGGTCATCAGCCCGCACTGGTCCTTGCCACTGTGTTTCTCAGACTTTTTTCAGAATCAGGAGTGGGGAGGGGCTGAAGGGTGAGGCTGGGGAAGGGGTTAGGTGTTAGGGCTGTTTCTCCGTGCTTCTGTCACAGAAATGTCAAGGTCAGCACACGGCTCTAAGTCATAGACAGTGTTGCTACTCTCTTTAGAGGCCCAAGGAAGTCTCCAGACAGCCTGACCAGGTGGATCGCTTCACCTGCTGGCCTTAACCCACCAGAGAAAGCTGTTTTAACACACTGGGTGTGGTGGTACATGCCTGTAATCCCAGCACACAGGAGGCTGAGGAAGGCAATTGTGAATTCGAGGTCAGCCTGGGCTCCACAGCAAGACTGTGTCTCAAAAAAAAGAAGAGAAAGCCAAAAGAAAATGGTCCTACCACATCTATGCAGCACTCTGTCCCTCGAGTCGCCTTGATCCCTACACCCTACTCTTAAGAGTGAGAGATCAGCCTTTTATTATTTGTCAAAGCACTCAGCAACCCAGAAATAAACATGATGCTGCTGCGAATTTGAGAACTAAAGGACACCTTTCAAGTCTAGTAAGTGTGACAAAATAAACAACATCCCTTCAGAGAGGTAATGGAGCACAGCTCTGTTTATCTTGAGTCGTGTACTTGAGGTTACCCCATTGGAAGAAAACACTGGATTAATGTAGGGAGTCTATTTTGTAATCTACTGTGGCTAGAAAAATAGTTTTCTACTTCCTGTCGTACCCTTTTTTCTGCCTCTCTGAGGAAGTTATTACTTCACCATAATGAAAATGAGCAGTGTCTAATGAGAAAGCCAACAGATTTCCAGGCTGTAGCCACTTTTGTATTCAGTAGTGAGTTTTGGAGGATTCTGTGTCCTTTTCTTCCACTTTGAGGCTGAAGACTGTTTACTTTCAGTATTAGAACACCTGAGATAATAATGACAAACTCATGCCAAATGCATCTAGCAGTTATTGATTCTCTTATTCATTTTACTTATTTTTTGACTGGAGGTATGGTTCAAATGGAGTACCTGGTTTGTAAGTGCGATGCCTTGAGTTCAAATCACAGTTCCACCAAGAAAAAAATTGTATATGTGTGTGTATATATACACATGTATATGAAAATAAATATATATATATTAAATAGATAGACACATTTTTTTTTCTTATTTTGGCAGTACTGGGTCTGAACTCAAGGCCTGGCAATTGCTAGGCAAGCCCTCTACTACTTCAGCCACTCTGCCAACCCCGTGTTGTTTTGGGAATTTTTGAGATAGGGTCTTGAGAACTATCCTGGGCTGGCTTTGAACTGTGATCCTCCTGATCTCTGCCTCCCAAGAAGCTAGGATTACAGTAGTGAGCCACCAGCGTCCAGCTCAAGAGCAGTTTTGTCTGACTCTCATTTTCACTCACACGAATGTCACCGCATGAAGGTATTCACGTGATGATCAAGGCACCTACTGAATGCAGGGCATTGTTTTAAACACTGGACATCCTGGAAAAAGCAGACAAAACCCTGCCCCCATGGAGCACATTCTAATAAGGTGTGTGAGGTGAGCTATAAAATCAAAAGAAAGCTGAACCTATAACCACACTCAAGAGGGGGAGGTAGGAGGGTTGGGAGTTCGAGGCCAACCTGGCCCTGTCTCAAAAATCAAAATAAAAAATAAAATCAACAAAAGAAGTGTTCATTTACATAGTGGTTAAATGATGACATACTATATGGAGAAAAATTAATCAAGAAACGGATATAGAAATTTTGAGAACAGGGGTGCAGTTTTAGATAGGCCAGTGGCTAAGGCCTTGTTAAGCAGATGAAAAACTGCTGAAGAAGACGAGGAAGTAGTAAAGTGACTACCTGGGAGGAGAACCATCCTGTGCCAAGGCCCTGAGGAAGGTCTGTGCTTAGCATGTCTGAGAAGACCAATGTGGCTGCAGAAACACTGAGCCAGGGGAGGACGGGAGAGGAGAAGAGCACATGGACACTGAATTGTGCCTTCTACGCCTTAGAGGGGCTGCATCCCCTTCTCAGAATGAGCTGGGAACTGTTGGAGGCTTTTCTGTAGACAATGACATCTGACTTATTTAAAAGTACCCCTTTAGGGTGGCAGTAAACCAGGTGGGAGATGGTGGAGGCTTGGATGGGCGCAGTGACACGGAGGGGTGAGGAGTGCTGAGAGATTGTGGGATATGAGATGAAGGGAAGGACTGCGATGCCCTGACTTCTGGTGACTCCTGTGAGAGGAGTTTTACAGCAGTCACTAAAATCAAACTGTAGAAGACACCAGTGAGAGGCTCAAAAAAAGGCGCCTGGTGCTGGTGGCTCACATCTGTAATCCTAGTTACGCAGGAGGCAGTGATCAGGAGGATTGAGGTTCGAAGCCAGTCTGGGCAAATAGTTCCAGAGACCCTATCTCAAATACATCTTTCACAAAAAAGAGCTGGTGGAGTGGCTCAAGGCGAAGGCCCTGAGTTCAAACCCCAGACCCACAAAAAAAGAAAATCAAGGGTTCTGTGACCAACTTGTCAGCTCAGTGACAGCAGGGGACACTGACAGGATCTTCTAAGAGTACACAGTCACCCATGGACTTGTTCCTTGGATATCAAAACTTAGGGATACTCAAGTTACTTATATAAAATGGCATAGCATTTGCTTATAACCTACACTTGTATACTTTAAGTCTCTAGATGACTTAAAATACCTGATACCATGTTCTCCTGAGTTGTTTGGGAATCATGACAAGAAGAACAAGTCTGGACATGTTTTTAAATCTGTGATTGGTTGGACCCACAGATGGGGAACTAGTAGATCCGGTACTTGCTAGATGTAAATTGTCTACATTTTATCCTGTGTGATAGAAAATTCTGCAAAGATAAGACCCTTTTCTGCTCTATTTTCTTCCAGAGAAAATCTTTTCTAAGCTAGCCTGAGGGAAGAATGTTTGTCACAAGACATCATTGTCCAGGAACCTAGCATTGTGACTGAATGAGGACAGGTCAGCCTGTGGATTATAAACTGAATATTCTGAGGAGGAGGGTGGGTCCTGATATGCAAAACCTGACTGCCAATGGAGATGGCTTATCAGACCGGAATCTTCCCAGGGGAAGTAGGGAATAGGAGGTAGAGGATGGTTTCCTAGTAGCTCAAGAGGAACAGAAAGGGGAAGACCCTGGTCTAGAAAGCAACTAGCTCAGGTGGCTCACACCTGCTGAGATAGAGAGGATCATGGTTCGAGGTTAGCCCAGGCAAGTCCCCATCTCCAAAATAACCAGAGCAAAATGGAGTGGAGGTGTGGCTCAAGCAGAAGACTGCCTGCTTTGCAAGCATGCAAATGTCAGGCCCATAAAAGAAACAAACAAAAACAAATCCCAGTTCCACCAAATAATGATAATAATAATAATAAAATAAGGCTAGAAACCAAGGGATGGAGTGAGAAAGGAAGGGAAGCCATCACCATGGGCTAAGACAGTTTGAGAATTACGTTAGTCATGAACGTCACAATGAAACCCCCTTGTACAACTAATATATGCTAATAAAATTGTTTAAAAATTTTAAAAATAAACTTTTAGAAAGAAAAAAGAAAGGAAAGAAAGAAAGAAAACTTAAGTCATGGCAGAATTTCCAGGAAATGGTCTAGCCCCAACCCCACCCTCACCTACTAAAGTGCTCCAAACTGTGATATCAACTTTAAAATTAAACTGATTTCTTTGAGGGTATTGGGACATTTTCTTGGCACTTCGATGGGATAATTGCAAAGTTCTGGGAAGCCAGTGGTGTAGGGTGTACTGACAATGGGAATGGCCCTGTATGGGACACTCCTTGCAGGTTGGCCCTCAGATAACTGCACAGCAGTTCTCGTTTCCTGTCATAGTAGACAAGTCTCATTATTGCCCATATTTTGCAGTTAAAGAGAGATGTGGCGAGTCGGGTAATTTGCCCATTCTCATTGAGCTAGAGAGGCAGATCCAAGAGCCTGATCTCCATCCAGTCAGCTTCCCAAACTGTCCTCCCCTCTGGGACTGGGGTCAGGCAGGGCACACAAAAAGGGGGAACAAGAATTTCTTTGCCTTACCTTCTTGGAGTTGAACCTCAAAAGGCCAAAAGCCAGTTAACCTTGATTTTTAAATTAAGGAGTCCTTCATTTTCTCAACATTTGACTCAGAAACACCTAGATGGGCACCATGGCTCCTGTTTGTAATTCCAGCTACTAGGGCAGTGAAGATCAGCCCAGGCAAAAAGTTAGTAAGATCCCATCTCCACCCACAAGCAGGGCATGGACCACATGCCTGTGATCCAAGCTACATAGAAGATGTAGCTAGAAGTCTGAGGTCAAGAGCAAAAGCTCTACCCTATCTGAAAAACAATTAATAACTAATGAAGAGCTGGGCATAATTCAAGAGGTAGAGTGCTTGCTTTGCAATTTTAAGGTCCTGAGTTCAAACCCCAGCACTTCTTCCCATGAAAAGAAACACCTACCTTCTCTTTTCTTGTAGTAACTTCATTTTCACATTCTACTTGAAGGGATATCCTCTATTTACCTAATGCTTTCCTGTCCAGTCTTTCCGGACTATGAATCTTGTATATTTTATATACACAAAGGTGACTTTTCCTTCCTTTAATGACCAGCGCTTATCAGCTCAAGCAACCCATACTGAGCTCATAAATAAGTCACTGGGAGTTCAGTGTCTAAGTGGCAATCTTGCGTGACATTTGTTCTCCCCTTACTTTTTGTCACCCCATGCAGACTGCAGTTGTGCCCCAGAAGCATCTGGACTATGCCTTGGTTTCTCTCTCCATAGGCAAAAGTGTAAATAAATGAGTGAGCGGTGCTTACACACCAAAATCACTGCAGACCACAGACAACACAGCCCATGGAGCCTTCCAGCTCCAGTCAAATACTTCCTGTAAGTCGGTGCCAACTGTGCATCTTGTAATCTCCAGCATGGTGACTCTAACTAATAAGACCATAGTGCATTGAAGTCACAGGAACCCTGTTGCCTTAAAGACCTGCTTCCTGTTTGACAAGACTTTACTGGCTTTACCAGTAAGAGCCCAGTAAGCCCCCTCAGCAGCAAAAGTCCCTGTGAGAGGGTCAGATGTGCAAAGGTAGCAGTTTCCTCTGTAGGGCGCCCAGCCCACGGGCAGGGCCTCTTTGACTTGTAGATTTCTCTCTTCAGGTAGTCTTTGAACTTTACAAGCCTAACCCTAAGGGCCCTGAGATTTCTTACGTTACAGGAAATATTGCTTATCTCTGCATTTGTAGATCCTAGGTGTGCTAGCTTGTAAACTTGCAAAAGCTCTCTGAGTCCATCCTGTCGATAGCACCTCCATTGTACAGATGAGAAAACAAAGGCTCAGTGTTCATTTCATTTTGAGTTTTGTCTGCAGAGCAGTAGATGGTAGGGACCAGCTACTGGGCCTCTTGTGTGCTGACTTTGCACAAGTTGCTGAAACAATTACTTATCTTACATCCCCAATTCACAAAATGGGGAGAATGCCAACACACATTTGACACCACAGATATGAGATACCTTGAAAGTGGTATAAGAAAGTCACTATATTGTGGCTGGCAGAGTGGCTCAAGTGGTAGTGCCTGCTTAGCAAGCGTGAGGCCCTGAGTTCAAACTCCAGTTATGACAAAAAAAAAAAATCACAAATCATAGTGCATCCTTGAAATCTGCTAGGAGAGTAAATCTTAAATGTTCTCACCACAAAACAAAAACCAAAAACTATGTGTGGCGTGAATACCTTAGTTAGCTTCCTTGTGGTGATCATATCACGATGTATGCATACAACAAAACGTCACTTGCACCCTTTAAATGTATACAATTGTTACTTGACATTGAGGTATAATTATCTCATTGTGGAAAAAAATGGCACTATAGTAATCAAAAATAAGTATATAATTAAAGTATCATTATCACTTTTTTTAAAATCAATGTTCTCTTAGGACCGAAAGTCTAGATTCAAGGGTTCTGCAGCTCCTGATTCAACCAACCATGGATTGAAAATATCCAGAAAAAACTGCATCTGCACTGAACATGTGCAGGCTTTTTCCTGGTCATTATTCCCTGAACAATTCCTTAGAACAACTGTGAGCACAGCATTTATGTTGTATCAGGTCCTGTAAGTCATCTAGAGGTGATTTCACGTATACAGGAGGATGTGTGCAGGTTATGTACAGATTCGACACCATTTTATATCAGGGTCTTGAGCTGTGCACATTTTGAAATCCTTGGGGGTCCTGAAGCCAATGTCCATGGATAGCAAGGAGGAGGTGTACACTGGCCCTAGGCTGTCAGCGTTTTTTCCAGCCATGATCTCCTCGTCCCCATCCCCATCCCCATCACACGCACATGGCACATGTACGCGCCCCACACCCCACTTTTGAACTTTTCTATCTGGATGTTTGTCCACACAGACCCTCTGCCTGGATATTCGGCCCTCGTCCTCCCTGCTTGGCCTCACCACCTCCCTGAGGCCATCCCTTGAGGATTAAGCTGGTGTAACCAGAGTTGAAAGGCCAGCACTGGAAGCCTAGTGTACTGGCAGTGGATTCGGCCAAGTGACTCAGCCCTCTGAGCTGTACACAGCATGCACATCTGTAAATTGGGTTAATAATCCCTGGAGAAAATGTGGCCCAGGAAAAGCCCTGCCGCCCATCCCCTCCATGTCATCCCTGGTCTCTTCCTTGCAGGATGGACTTCCTTCCTTGTGGATGGACTTTTAGGAACTTCTGCTGCAACATTCACCAAACTCCAGCTCGTGTCATGGTGCCTATGTGTCTCTGCTGCCCACACCTAACTGAGTGTACAGGTTTCCTTTCATGAGCCAGGAAAATGCCGATTTATTTTGTCCTTGCCTCACGGCGAGTGCTCAGTGCTTTTGACAAAACTCCAAGAATGTTATCAGCTGATTCTCCTGGACCTGATTGCCTTGTGAGCTGGCCTGTGATTAATCCTCAGTGACTGATTTGTGGCAGATGAGCTGTAGCCTGGCTGAGGGAGTCACCAACAGGGCCCAGCATTCCAGAACTCATTCCACAGCTCTGCCCCCAAACTGCCTTCTTTTCTGCTTTGCACAAAATTAATCAAGTGTACTATTGCATGACCAAGTGAGTACCACTGGAGAAAGTGTGTTGAACATTCACTTAACAAATGCCTGACACTAATTGTACTCAAGCACAGGTCCCACGTGATAGGCAGCTTGCTAGGCCTCTTCCTCATATGACACCAACTTCACAAACATCCTGAGAGTTGGTATCTTACAGCAAAATGATGCTTAAACAGTACTATGCAGTGCTAGGTTCTGGAAAGTTCTGGAAGTTTCCATCAGCCAATCCCACGCTCCTGGTTTCTAAGATCCTAGTGTGGTAGGCATTTCAGTAGGTGCACTGTGAGGCACAGACACTAAATTAAGTGGGGCTGAAGGGAGAGAATAATTCACATGATTGAGAAGGAGACAGAGAAAGTATTCTCTCTGGGAAAGAGAAAATATTTGAACAGAATCCTGAGGGCTGAGCATTCGGTGGCAGATAAAGAGAAAGGGCAGTTCTAGAAACAGGGAGGAGCATTTCCAGGGTTAGGGAGGAAAGGGCAGCCCTGCTGCAGCTTTGGTAAGAAGAAGAGGTAAAGCTTAGGCTGCCATGCCAAACAGCGTGGCTTTGTTTTCTGTAGGCCATTGAGGGTAGGGAGGCACTGAGAGTTCTACTCGAGGATTTACAGTGGTGTTTTTGGACAACCACTTTGGTGGCCTTGGAGTGGCAGAAAGCAATGAAGATGCCCTGATTGTGTTAGCTGTCAATTTATGTCAATGTTAAGACTTATTATCATTATTTCTCACCGTGTTGGGAATCGAGCCCAGGGTCTTGTGCATACTAGGCACTGGGGAGCGCCATCCCCAGTCCTTGTTTTTTTGTAACAGGATCTCACTACGTAGACCAGGCTGCCCTCAAATTCGCAGTCCTCCTGTCTCAGCCTTCCAAGTGCTGGGATTATAAGCAGGTGCCACGATGCCAAGCTAGCATTTGTTCTAATGAATATATGGATGAGTTATATTCATCCTTGGATATTTGTAAAATTAAACTTCTTCCATTCCAATATTTATTACTTCTTTGGATAAAATTGGGAGGAGATATGCTGTCTAGCCAGAACATTTCCCTTCAGTAGCAAAGGATCTCAGAGAAAGTTCATTTTGCAGGATGTTTTGACCCTTCCTGTGGTAACCATCTTTTTTTTCTGGTGGGTCTGAGATTTGAACTCAGGGCTTCATGCTTTCAAAGCAGGCACTCTACCACTTGAGCCACACCTCCAATCCATTCTGCTCTGGTTATTTTGGAGATGGGGGTTCTAGTAAACTCTTTGCCTGGGTTGGCCTGGAACCACAATCCTCCCGATCTCAGCCTCCAAGTAGCTAGGCTTACAGGCGTGTACCACCAGTGTCAGCCTGGAACTGTTCATTTTTTGAAGAACTATTTCTTTCATTAGTGGAAATAAGGTTTGTCTGAGATACAATACCTGGACAGTGTCTCTCAGGACACTTTCCCAACATTTCTCTGCTCATGGCTGTCTGTCCTCAAAGGCTGCAGAGAGTGTGCTTTCTCCAGACATCTGGTCCAGCCCTGCTTGCCCAAACAAATGGATCTTCAGAACATAACTTCGCATGCAGCATGTAGGCTGTACGTATGTATTTAAATGCTTTTTCTTTGTTTGTGTTTGCAGCACTGGGGTTTGAACTCAGGGTCTATACCTTGAGCCACTCTCCAGTCCTATTCGGTGATGGGTTTTTTTTGAGATAGGATCTCATGAACTATTTGCCCAGGCTGACTTCGAACCTCAATCCTCTTGAGCTTTGCCTCCTGAGTAGCTAGGATTATAGGCGTGAGCCAAAGGCACCTGGCTACACATTTTTGAAGCAGAAGTAGGAAAAACCGTGAGGGCCCTGGGAAAAGCTAATCTAAGAACTTGAATTGAACTCAATGTTTCCAAAGACATATTTGGAGCTAGCCCACTTAACTCCTGTCTAGACAAAGCCCGGACTGCAGAAGCTCCTGGAGTGCTGGGCCTTTACTCATTGGACAGTAATCTCCTGTACCTCTCTGTTTGGCCTTCTAGAGGGAGGACCAGGGTTCCTGGTTCCCCTGTGGAAATGTCCTTGACAAGCTTTGTAAAGGGCCATCTGACTGATGGCATGAGAAATGCCCCTAATGACTCTGCTTGCTTTCAGACATTGCTGCTGGGAAGACATCCCCATCTCCCCTGTCCAAACTGCCCCCCTTGCTCCCTGAAGGGCTGGCGCCTCCTGTCTTTCCACGCCAGGCTTAGAATTCTCCTTTAGTTTTGAAGCTATTGAATTTTTGACCATTTTTGTCCTCTTGTGGCAGGCCTGAACAGGAAGCCATCTTCTGTAATAGGGCAGGAGCTCCCTGGAAAGGGGACTTTCCAGGGTCACTTTGGTAGGCTTGCTTTCTCTCTCCACCCCTATTCCCTGCTTTCCCCATGTATGACCTGAGCAGACTACCATATAGTTCCAGAAGTTTCCTCTCAGAATTCAAGGCCTTGACTTTGGCCTTGAAGCTTCCAGAACTTCAGAATTCTCCTCCTTGTCCTGGTGTTAAGAACTTCTCCATTTTATAGTAGTTGGTGAGCAATGTAGGGTGGCTGACCACTTAGGCAGATGTCCTCCCAGTGTGGTTCCTTAGAGGTGGGACTGGGGCTCACATCAGGTGGCGAAGAATCCTCATGGTTGCTTGGATCTGGATCTTGAGATGTCTGGAGGAATCTTACTTTCCCCAGAGGTGCAAAATGAAAAAGCCCCAGGGTGTTGAGGCACAGGCTTCTTGGCTTTACACCAAGAAGCCATACACTATCTTCCTCAACTTACTTTTTCCCCACCCACCTTTTCCATCAGAAATTACCTAGAGAAGCCAGGCTCTGGTGGCTCACACCTGTAATCTTAAGCTACTCAGGAGGCAGAGACCAGGAGGGTCGAGGATCTAGGACAGCCTGGGCAAATAGTTTGCAAGACCTATCTTGAAAAAATCTTCACAAAAAAGAGGTGGTGGAGTGGCTCAAGGAGTAGGCCCTGAGTCAAACCCCAGTACCACAAAAAAAAAAAAAAAGGAAAAGAAAGAAAAAAATTACCCAGGGACAGGAAGGAAAGGAAGAAGTACAAGTGTGCCATTGTACTGGGCTCTGAGACCCCAGAAGAAGTACAGAGATAGGCAAAAGAAGTGACTAGAATAGTAGCCTGAGCCTGGGCTCCATATCCTGGGTGTAGGCAGCTTCAAGGGTGTGATGCTAGGGTTTGTGTCAGGCAGGCAGAGCTGGAATTCCAGCTCTTCTACTCAAAACCCATGGCCCTGACAGGTTAGACAAGCTCTGTGAGCCTCAGTGCTCTTATCTGCACAGTGAGGGTTACAGTATTTTCCTCCATTGATGTGTAGTAAAGATTAAATGCTGAAGCAGGAGGATCGTGAGTTCAAAGTCAGTCCTTGTCTAAACAAACAAATGATGAAATGGAATGGTGGATATAAAGCCTCAGGCTTATTTCTTCCTCTTCTAGTCCAGACTCCAGGAAAACCTTGCTCAAAGTCAGTGAGAGCTTTGTTGTTTTTTTTTTTTCAAATATGGAACTCTTCATGAATTTGCTTGTCATCCTGGCACAGGGGCCATGCATGCTAGTCTTTTCTGTTTGTTCCAGTTTAGTGTGTGTGCTGTCAAAGTGTGCACCAGCCAGAGATTTTGAGGGTGTGACTCAAGTCTGGGGAAGAGAGCCTAAGAGATTAGCAGGAGGAGGCCGAAAGGAGTTCAAGGTCATCTGGTAAGCTCCCTGCATCCAGCAAACCACTCAAGTGACCTTCGAAGGGAAGGCATGGGCCTGTGAGAAAGGGAGTCAGAGAGCATTTGGCGGTGAGGACTGGGTGGAGTAGGACCATAGAGCCACAGTGAGGCTTTTGCTGAGACATGTAGAGCTTTCCCTGTGAGCGGTAGGTCCTGGGTAAAGGGACACTGTTTACCCTCCTCTCTAGACTGCAGCATGACTACTCCTTCTTCTGCTGGCTTCCTTCCTTCAAGTCCTCTTAATCAGTCCTGGTACCCTCTTTTGTATGGCATATCTTAAGCTTTTAGACATCTGAAAATCTTTGAAATATCAAAGTATGATGAAATGACAGGCATGAATGTGTGTATAAATTCAAGTATCTTTTAGCTAGAAACATTAAGTCTGATGGAAACTAGGGGAAACACTCAATATTGCATTAGACAACTCATCTCATGTCTTCAAAGCTGTATTTGCTCAAGAGCACAACCTTAATGATGTTCTGTTTTTTGGTGGTACCTGGGTTTGAACTCAGGGCCTTGCATTTGCTAGGTAGGTGCTCTACCACTTGAGCCACACTGAAGCCCCTCCAAGATCTGATTTTCCCTTTTTAAACAAAATTTAGGTCAGGCACTGGTGGCTCACACCTGTAATCCTAGCTACTCAGGAGGCAGAGATCAAGAGGATCGTGGCTCAAAGCCAGCGCAGACAAATAGTTTGTGAGACCCTATCTCAAAAATACCCAACACAGAAAAGGGGTATGGAGTAGCTCAAAGTATAGGCCATGAGTTCAAGCCCCTGTACCACAATTAAAAAAATAAAATAAATTAAATTTAGTGTTTTGTTTTTTTTTTTCTGATGCTGGGGATTGAATCCAAGGCCTTGCCTATACTAAGCAAGTGTTCTACCACTGAGCTGTACCCCTACCCAACTCCAAATGTTCACCTTTTTTTTTTTGGTGGTAGTGGGTTTTTCAGGGCTGATGCTTG
Organism: Castor canadensis; assembly: GCF_047511655.1. Taxonomy (NCBI): domain Eukaryota; kingdom Metazoa; phylum Chordata; class Mammalia; order Rodentia; family Castoridae; genus Castor; species Castor canadensis. The sequence continues at coordinate 51,318,265 of NC_133389.1, forward strand.
CTAGGACAAAGCTCTACCATTTGAGTTATCTTCACTTTAGAATAGAAAGTATTTAAATTATAAGCTGATGAGCTGTACAAATACAATGCTCTAAATGTATGTGAAGATCATATATGAAAGGTGACTTAAATACATTCACAATCTGACACAAGAAACCTTCGGGGATAAGATGGGCCCTAGAGCCATGTCTCACACCTGTAATCACTGCTACCTTGGAGAGCACCTGCCTAGCAAGCATGAGGCCCTGAGTTCAAACCCCAGTGCCACCAGATGAAACAAAACCCCAAAAAAGTATTTATGAGGTGCTTACAGAACCCATTGGGTAAAACATCCAAAGGATAGTAAGGTTAAAAAATAAACAGGAAGGAAAATAAGAAAGTCAGATTGCTTGAGCACTTAGTTAGCACTTACGATGTGTCAAGCACTGTAAATAGTCAGAGTTAAGCCTTACAACAACCCTGAAATGTAGACGTTCTCATCTCCATTTTACAGATGAGGAGTCCAGCACTCAGAGTTTTTAAGTAGCTTGAGTGACAATGGTAAGCTGCAAAGCAGGATTTAAATTCAGGCCTGCCCTGGTCTGAGGACTGCTCCTCCCTCGTGCTGCTGTGTTTACAAGACAAAAGCTAAGGGTTAGGTGGGAGCATATGGGAACACAGGCATTCTTCTGGTCCTCAAAGAGGTTGAACTGAATACACCTTCAACTGTTTCCTACACTATTGCCTCTGTAATTCCTCAATAAATGTTGACTGACCCATAGTGTAACAGCCAAAATTACATAATCAACAGCAATTGAGACGGCATAGCCCAGCGAGGGAAAGGAAATAATATAATATTATGACTACATCAACTGGCATTTAAAGTGTCCATCTAAGCAGGGCTCTGGTGGCTCATGCCTGTAATCCTAGCTACTTGGGAGGCAGAGATCAGAAGGATCCTGGTTCAAAGCCAGGTTGGGTGAATAGTTCATGAGACCTTATCTTGAAAAAAACCCAACACAAAAGAATACAGGGCTAGAGGAGTGGCTTAAGTGGTAGCAAGCCTGCCTTGAAAGCCTGAGGTCCTGACTTCAAGTCCCAGTATTGCCAATAAATAAATAAAGTGTCCATCTATGTGGATCTTAGCTGTAAATTGCTCAATTTTGATATACATTTGGTCATTTAAAAAATACATTGTGCCAGGCGCTGGTGGCTAACACCTGAAATTCTATCTACTTGGGAAGCAGAGATCAGGACATGGTTTGAGACCAGGAGCAAATAAGTGTGCGAGATCCCATCTCCAAACTAACCAGAGCAAATTTGACTGGAGGTATGGTGCTCAAATGGTAGAGCACCTGCTTTGCAAATGTGAAGCCCTAAGTTCAAACCCCAGTCCCACCAAAAAAATTAATCAAGTAAGATTAAAAAAATACATTTTTACAAAAATAGACTTATAACATTTTTCTATAAACAAACATGGATGGCTCTTTGTTATACTTTTGAATACATATCGGGGATTGACTGTAAATTGGCTATAAATCTAATTGATTTCTCCTTGGGTGTGTATTTTCAATGGCTGCTGTTTCTCCTGGGAAATTAAAAGGTCCCTAGGCTGGCTGGGAGTATAGCTCAGTGGTAAAACACTTGTCTAGCATGAGCAAGGCCCTGGTTTCCATCACCATCACTTTAAAAAGAAAAGAGTTCCCTAGGCTAGTGTTAGCCTGACATTTAATGTTGAATGTGAGTGTGCACCTGCTTAGAAACATGTCGGGAGTCGCCCACATGTCTGAGATAGTTGGCTCTCTGTGAGAAATTTTCCTCCATTGTTCTGTGGTTTATTTCATATGAGCTACATGTATTTTATCTGGAGTTATCTGGAACAGTTGGCCTCCTTGATTTATGTGAGTGAATAAAGGAGAACCATTAATATAGCTAAACGATAAAAGGATAGCAGGTGAGATAGCTGAGCCTGACAGTGAAGAGACCAGATGCCTGAAAGAGTTTCCTGCCTGCCATGGATACCCTGGAGGTGGCCCTGTGCCAGGATGACCTGCATTGTACCTGTGTCTGCTTTGCGTGCAGCCTGAGGTTGGGGAACCCGCTTCCAGCAGGGAAGTGTGTGGCTTCATTCATGTGATGTGGTGGTTCACTCTCCCTCTAGAGATAGGGAGCATCTGGCTGCCTTGAGGTCTATCTAGCCTTTTGTCATTAAGCTCAAGATGCGTGTGTGTGTGTGTGTGCGTGCGCGTGCGTGCGCGTGTGTGCGCGTGTGTGCGTGCGCGTGTGTGTAGCGCTTGGATTACCAAAGACAGTGGAAGTGAGATCCTGAGACTTCTCTTCTTGTATCTAAATTCCCACCTAGGGAGTAGAGGAGACAGAGAAAAGTATGTGCTTTCACTAATAGGTTCTCCGTAAAAGGCCTAACACCTGTATCTACAGAGGCATCCCATAGTAATCAGCCCCTAGACCAGGGGCCAGGAGCAAGAGGCCTGCTCCCCACCCACCGCCCCCCTCCCCAGCCTCTCTGCTTAGTGTGGTTTTCTGAGACATCCTTCCTTCTTTCTGCTGGGCATTCACTCTTAATGGAGTTTGCCTGTAATGAGCATGAATGAGGGAGAAGGAGAGAATGGGTGGTCAGTGCCACTCCAGGGACAGCTGCTTCTTGTCCGGTGTCTTCAGGGTTAGGAGTGGGTTTCTAGAGAGCAGCTTTTTGAACAAATCAATGCATATGGACTTAACCTAGTGCTGTTTCGCAAATATCTTTAAAAGCTTTGTTAGTAAATAGAATGGCTGGGTGCTGGTGGCTCATGCCTGTGATCCTAGCTACACAGGAGGCAGAGATGAGGAGGATCACAGTTCGAAGCCAGCCTGGGCAAATAGTTCATGAGACCCTATCTCAAAAAACCCTTCACAAACAGGGCTGGTGGAGTGGCTCAAGGTGTAGGCCCTGAGTTCAAACCCCAGTACTGCAAAAAAAAAAAAAAATCAATAAATAGAATGATCCTTATTTGGTGAGCATAAACCAATGCTTCTTAAATGGTGACTGTCCATTAGAATAACTGTAGAATTCACAGCACAGGAATTTCATACTTTCTTGGATGAACTGGAAACAAAAAAAGGTGATCCTAACAGACTGTTTTTGAAACCAATCTCCAGTACTTTGTTTGCCCTTCATGATTTTATTGCAGTGGACACAAATTAAAAGTGCATCTCATCTCCCCCCCTTCCCTACCTACCACCCGCCGAGTAAGGAAGGTGAAGGTGTTTGGAAGCAGAATGAGTGTCACCTGTGTCACCTAAAGCCATTGTGGGTGCTGATGGTTGAAGTGAGAGCAGTGAGCACTTCCCTTGGCACTGGGGTTCTTACCTCAGTGTCCTCAATCCAGCAATTCTAACCCGTCCCTTCTCCCTGTCTGCATACCTGCTGCTGCTCACTTCATCAAAGAGGTCAAGAGCAGGGGAATGGGTCCGTCCTCTTGCTCAGGGCGTCTTAGTGACTGAAGTGGGACTGACTAGGAGCCATTCTGTTACTTAGCAACAAAAATCAACAAACAGGCAAAATCTTTGATTATTCCAAGGAAGAAGGGCATGCTTCTTGGTGATACAGACCACAGCATCTTAGCTGCAAAGGGCTCTCAGGGTGCATGACTGGAGAATCAGAAGGCTCATTTTTCATGCTCTCTTTGGTTGATTTTAAGTTTAATGTTCTAGAAGGTTTGTGTTTTAGTAGAGTAAGACATAAGGAAAAAAAAGGGTTTGAGAAATTAGATTTGAGAAAAGTAGACACACTCAAGCAATTACTTTTCTGTTGTTGACATTACAGGTTGTTTCTTTTATTGTTGGTCCATAAAAGAAGATAGGGAAACAGAGGTCCTGGTGGCTCGTGCCTGTAATCCTAGCTACTCAGGAGGCAGAGATCAGAAGGATAGTGGTTCGAAGTCAGCCTGGGCAAACAGTATGCAAGACCCTATCTTGAAAATACATAATACCAAAGAGGGTTAGTGGAGTGACTCAAGTGATAGAGCCCCTGCCTAGCAAGTGTGAGGACCTGAGGTCAAACCCCAGTATCACAAAAACCAAACACAAATAAAGTAAGAGAGGGGAATGGGAACCCTTGCACCTCTGTTTTACTGAACAGCCTTGCTTAGGTAGAGTGTGCATTAGTGCCTGGGAAGGCAGGGCCCAGAGAGATTGCACAGGGACCCTCTTTTGGATGACCTTAGCTGTGTTTTTTTTCACATCACAACATATCTGTTGTTGTCCTCTAAGTAAATATAGCTTGATGGATGTTTTGGTGGTAATGTCATAAAGGAAAAACTAAGAGACAAACTGCTTGGTGTAACTGCTGCCAGAATGCACATTTGCTTCAGTGTAGGACACTTGGGAAAAATCTTGGTTTAAGTCAAAAGTAAAAGAGAACAGTATAACCTGTCTTCTAATGCTAAATGGGATTATTGACAAGATTTGATCTCCAACCAGTTATATATTGTTTTAAAAAATCAAAATAAGAGCTGGTGGTATGTCTCAAGTGGTAGGGCGCCTGCCTAACAAGTGTGAGGACCTGAGTTCACCTAGTACTGCCAAAAAAAAGAAAGAAAAAAATCAAAACAAACAAAAACAAAAACAAACGGCAGAGTGGTCTCCGTGTCTCCGTGTGGAGCATGTAAAGGGTTGCAGAGGCACTAATGCTTGTGTGTCTTTGCAGCTTCCCAAGTCTGTGCTTTGTGTATTTGGGTAGGAAGGAAGGGTCTGGTCAGGCTGAAGCGGAGAAAAGAAGAAAGGGCTCGGGAGGTTGTGCTCCTGAACCTGGGGCCATGAGATGGGAGCCTGACAGCAGCTCCTATGCTGAGGCAGGAGCAAGTGCAGGGTATGAGTTCCTGAAGCACCTGTACAGCAGCCTGGTGGTGCAGTCATTCTGTTAACTTGACAGGGTCAGAGTTGTGTTAGGCCATAGGCAAGGCCTTGGCCCCTTCAGCCTGCCAGGGCATCCTGGATCTGTTTCAGACATTTTCCAAGTTCAAAAATGAGTCCTTTCAAGGATGCATCCACACACTTGGAGAGCAAAATTGAATTTTGCTTGATCTTTTTAACATGGAAATTTTAAGAACTGTATCTCTGTGATCATTGATGCATGGGGGAGATAGCCACGTGGGCCCGGAGTGTAGCTCAGTGTAAGGTGCTGGCCTGGCATACAAAGCTGCCTCTTGCTCTTTGCTTTATGGCTTAAAAGTATAGATTTTTTTTTTTTCAGTACTGGTGTTGAACTCAGGGCCTATACCTTGAGCCACTCTGCCAGCCTACTTTTTGTGATGGGTTTTTCGAGATAGGGTCTTGTGAACTTTTTGCCCAGGCTGGCTTCGAACCATGATCCTACTGATCTCCGCCTCCTGAGTAGCTAGGATTTCAGGCATGAGCCACCTGCACCCACAGGTTTTTTTGTTTTTGTTTTTTGAGATAGTTTCTCTTCTCTTTATGTAGCCCAGTCTGGCCTTGAACTCAAGATCGTCCTGCCTCAGCCTCCCAAGTGCTGTAATTACAGGTGTGCACCACCACACCTTGCTCCTTGATAGCTTCTTTACTTTCTGATATGACAGGGTGGTCATTCTAGGTTGCAGACATGGAAAATACTCAAGAGGGCTCTTAGAATTGGAATACAGTCCCTGAACTGGAGTCCCCCAAATACTTCCATCACTGGCAGCTTCCTGTAGGAGGTAAAATAGCTAACCACTGGAATTATACTACCTTCATCCAGTAATAAGTTCCAGGAATGCTGGGTACCTGTGATCCTAGCTACTTAGGAGTATGAGATCAAGAGATCGATGTTGGAGGCCAAGAACCCCGTTTCCAAAATAACCAGAGCAAAATGTACTGAATGTGTGGCTGAAGTGGTAGAGCATCTGCTTTGCAAGCACAAAGCCCTGAGTTCAAACCTCAGACCCACCAGGAAAAAAAAAAGTTCCAAAATCGTGGCTTTTGTAAGTAATTTACACCCCTTCTTGATTAGTCATAGACATTTTGTGCGTCTCCTCCTTGCCTTTTTTTCTGAGAACAAAAGTCTTATTTCATTCTTCTTTGTCTAAGTAGTACAGTGCTGGTCACTTAGTAAGTACTAAAGAAATGTATTTCTCAGATTGGTAGACTGGCTCAGGGGTAGAGTGCCTGCCTAGGAAGCATGAGGTCCTGTGTTCAAACCCCAGTACTGACCCCCCAGAAAAGACAGATTCAAAGTACATTTCTTTCACTTTTGTCTTCAGCATTAATGTAAGAAAACTGAGAGCTATATAATGTAGGTAAGCAAAAGAAAATGAAATAAGCCCTGAAATTCCCAGAACCATTCATAATCCCTCCTGTTCTGCACATATGATCACAACATACATTTAGGGTCAGGGCTAATAGAGCATGTACTTTACACAATAATGTCTACGTAAAGATCTAGATAGTTATTTTGAGTCCTAAAATACTTTTATACTTATTATGGTTTAAAAATCCTCCAAAAGGCGTAATATAAGTATAACTGAGGAGTTTTTCTAAGTTGGGAGTTAAGGACTAGAAAAAAAAATGAGAAAGAAAGAGAAAAAGAAGGAAGAAGGAAAGAAAGAAAGAGGGAAATAAGAGAAAAAAGAAAGAAAGAAAGAGGGAGGGAGGGAGGGAGGGAAGGAAGGAAGGAAGGAAGGAAGGAAGGAAGGAAGGAATAGCAAAAGAAAAAGATTTGACTGAGGTGGTGAGGACTGCCACAACACCTAGGTGCGTGGTTCTGGGAGAAGACCTTGAGTGATCTTGTCAAATCTGGCCCTGTGGCCTCCAGGCATTTCGCCCAAAGCCTGGGGTGAAAATGCCGGGTTTACCATTGGCCCTTATCAGTAGCATCTGAATGTCTTGGGGGTTCCAGGACAGAGCCACTGGCCTAACCCCTTTAGGGCACTGTTAACATTAAGAAAGTACACTAGAAAGGAACAAAAATATCGTTCTTTTAAGGAGCTAAATGTCCACCTTCCAACATTATTTTATTTGTCTTTTCTTTTTGGTACTGGGATCAAACCCAGGGCCTTGAGTATGCTAGACAAGCACTCTACTACTGAGCTACATTCCAGCCCTCAACACCATTCTAGAACTCAAATGACTTAGTTTACCACATATTAAATTATTTAGAGAAAGTTGTATGAAAGGCACAGTTTTGGAGAAAGACCTGGTTTCCAATTCTGGTTCTTCAGCTTATTGGCTCCTGGGGTTCCAGCTTCCTTCTGTGTGTGATGAGGATGACACTCACAGGAGTAGGATAGCACTAAACACAGATAGAGCGCAATAAATACCACATGCTAGCATTCCTATTACTGCTTTAGCACACTTTGGGCTCTTAGATCAATAGACAATAGCTAATCATTGCATTAAGGAAGATCTCTCAAGGTAGTGTTCTGATTCCTCCAGGGCATCTCTGTGGCTGTTGACATCAAACCAAGCAAGGCCAGTATTTCAGGGAGGGAATTCTAGTAGGAATTTGCTGAGGTGTGGTAAGGGTCAGGTCAGCATGAGACAAGGTCACACTTTAACATTCAGCAAGAGAACAGGAGGTTGAATCCAGGGCTAAGGATTTCTGAGGTGTCACCCAAAATATACTGTGAATTCTTTCTCTTTCTTTCTTTCCTTCTTTCTTTCTTTCCTTCCTTTCTTCTTTTCTTCCTTCCTTCTTTTCTTCCTTCCTTCCTTCCTTTGTCTCTCTTTTTTTTCTTTCCTCCCTCCCTTCCCTTTCTTTTCTTTCTTTTTGTGGTGCTGGGGATCAAACCCAGGTCCTTGTACTTGGCAGGGAAGTGTTACCAGTGAGTTACATCTCAGTCCTTACTGTGAATTTCTTTTTCTTTTTTTTTTTTTTGGCTGTACTGGGACTTGAACTCAGGGCTTCACACTTGCTAGGGCAGGCACTCTTGCTGCTTAAGCCACTTTTTTTTGAGATAGGGTCTTGTGGAACTATTTGCCTGGAGCTGACTTCGAATCTCGACCCTCCTGATCTCTGCCTCCTGAGTAGCTAGGATTACAGGCATGAGCCACCAGCTCCCCACGAGCCCTTACTTGAGCTTCCTAATTTCTCCAATGACAATTCAAGTGCTCCAGTCTCCAGAAGGGGTCCAAGTGGTGGTGGTAAAGGATGGTCAGATCGAGGCTTTCAGGGGATCAGAGGTTTTGACTGCCATGAGTGGGCAAAGCATGGTGGGCACGGGGCCTGAACCTGAGGAAGTTGTGATTCCTAGATCCCTGTAGTGCTCCACCCTTGGAGCCAGTAGCCACAGCCCAGGGCGGGATTTCCCTACCTGCTAGCCAGGTACTCATTCTAGAGCTTAGATTTTCATTCTCCGGTATCCTTGCTCAGGTACACTGAGCAGACCTGAGGCCTGGGAGAGATTCCAGCTAGGATGTTATGCCCAGCAATCATGCAGCCCTTCCCACATCACAGAGTGACATCTTTCAGCTCCTGACAGGACTGCTGTCCTTTGGGAAGGACTAAATGCATCTGATTCATCCTAGGCACTGTGACCAGAAAGCTAAGGTTTTTCTGTCAATCAATCTTTTTGTCCTCAACCTTTTTCTTGAAAATTTGCAAGTCTCTATCACCACACCGGACATAATGGTGCCCTTCACCTGAACGCATCAATTCTTTCTACGGACATTTTCTTTTTAAGATAGCGTCTCACTATGTAGCCCAGGCTGGCCCTGACCTCTCAATTCTCCTGCCTCCACCACCCAAGTGCTGAGATTACAGGCACATGTCACCATGCCCATCTTCAAGAGACATTTCTTTTTTTGGTACTAGGGCTTGAACTCAGGGCCTTCATCTTGAGTCACTCCACCAGCCCAATTTTTTGTGAAGGGTTTTTCAAGATGGGGGTCTCTCGAACCATTTGCCAGGGTGACTTCGAAATGAGATCCTCCTGACCTCTGCCTCCTGAGTAGCTAGGATTGCAGGTGTCAGCCACTGGTGCGTGGCAACAGACATTTCTTGAACAGCCAGTATGTGCAGGTGAATGACAGCCTTTACATACACAAAAGGCCATGTTTATCTGCAAAGGGAGACCATAAAACAAAAACAAAAACAAAACAAAACGAAATAAAAACTGTAATATGCACTGATAGTGTTTTATTGCTGACAGGCAAGATGTTCTGCAGGAACAGATGGAGAGGAGTTTTCTGACAGGACATCAGAACTTGCCTCTAGTGACAGTGGAATTCCAGGGAATTAGATTTTGGGCAAAGCTCTTCTCTCAAGTGGGCATTCAGCAGGACCACCGTGGGTCTCAGCTGGAGTGCAGGACATGTGACCAGGCAGGACCCGTTCCCGCTGGCGGAGTGCTCAAGTGAAAGAGCACCTGCCTAGCAAGCAGGAAGCCCTGAGTTCAAACCCCACCAACAACAAAAAAATCCATTCTCAATAAAACTGACTAAAAAATTTTTTTTCTTTGGCAGGCTGGGATTTGAACTCAGGGCCTCAGGCTTGCTAGGCAGGAGCTCTACCACTTGATCCACTCCAACAGTCCTTTTTTTGTGCTGAGTATTTTCTTTTTTTTTTTCTGGGATTGAGATTCGAATTCAAGGCCCACATCTTGACCCACTCCACCAGCCCTTTTTTGTGATTTTTTTTTTTTTTTGAGATAGGGTCTCACCTTTTATCCAGGCGGCTTTGAACCACAACCTTCGTGACCTCTGCCTTCTGAGCAGTTAGGATTACAGGCATGAGCCACTGGTGCCTGGCTCCAAAAACTTTTTTTGAAATCAGTAAGGGTTTGTCTATGCTGCAGGAAAGAAAAATGAAGTGCTTGCTAGGTTGGTGGCGGTCTTGCCAGAAGTTTAAAGTTGTTGAGTTACTCAAGGTAATTCAAAGGTTGTATAGTTAGAGTCATTCTGCAGGCTTTTTACTCCTGACACTGTGATATACACGCAGGGCACCAGATTTTAGTGAGCTCTTGGGTTCCCTGTCTCCCAGCAGTGACTGGTTTTTCCCCTCTCTGGAATCCATCAGCACTGGGCCTGAATGTTTATAGCCATGTATAAGGGGATGAGCTCGCTGTACTTGAGAAGACTGCAAGAGACAGGTGAAATGTAGGGAAGATGTTTAAAAGAATGAAGGACTCATTTCTCCTGCCTAGACATGGTGTTCTCAAGTGGTTCTTGGTGACTGAGGACTCAGGACAGTCAGAGCTGTGACTATTTTTCATTTGGGGAGGATTAAAACCACTTCTCTGATATCCTAGTCAGGGGACTAAGTTCTTTCTCGCACAACTATATTTGCTTTAGCTTCTTCATATATCACTTAAGAAAACAACTCAGAAGGCTGAAAAGCTGTGAGCTCCATGACCTTTCTTTGGATAGCTAAATGTTATAATCTTATTGTTGAAAGGGGCTGGGTTAGCCTGCTTAATTTGTTTAAATATGCTATCGACCTTTCTCCGTGTCCTTCAGGCAAGAAGGTGTGGTGGTCTCACTGTAGGTTGTGGTAAAGAGTGGGGTAAGGTTGTGGGTAGAACCTCCATGCTTTCTACTTCCGGGGTCATGGAGAAATTCACTTGTGCAGACCTTGTTTGATAAGATCCTTTCTCCACCTCTAAAATGTACAAGCCAAGCTGGGGGCCTCACAAGCCCCGGAGGGGTATCTGTGTCCGTTAGGTACAGTGGATTTATTGGTCAATGGTCATGGCCCCCAACTACAGGGAGGGGCTGCTTAGTGTTAGAGTGCTCTTTTAGCATTAGAATGCTGGCTGAGAGCCAGAAGTTTCTCTCCCAGTAGCCTGGCTCAGGGTTCCAGAGGGAATATAGGCTTCACCTACCTTAAGACTCGCTAACAGATCAAAACATGGATTGTTCCTTTGTCTTCTGTTCCCTGACTCTGGCACTGCAGTACCTTGAAAAAGTTGAAGTTGGCCCATCCTGGGTGGCTCACACCTGCAATCCAACTTGGGAGACTGAGATCTGGAAGATCAAAGATCGAGGTTCGAAGCCAGCCTGGGAAAACTGTTCATGAGACCCATCTCCAAGATAACCAGAGCAAAATGGACTGGAGGTGTGGTTCAAGCAGTAGAGCGCCTGCTTTCCAAGTGTGGAACCCTGAGTTCGAACCTTAGTCCCATCCAAAAAAAAAAAAAGTTGAAGTTGTTCTTTGGTTCAAGCAGTAGAGCGCCTGCTTTCCAAGTGTGGAACCCTGAGTTCGAACCTTAGTCCCATCCAAAAAAAAAAAAAGTTGAACCTTAGTCCCATCCAAAAAAAAAAATCAAGAGAAAACAAATGTATTTCCATGCTTTCATGGCTAGTATATTCATATGGCACTGGACAATTCCAAGCAGGTTTGGGAGCAAAGAATTAAATCATTGACTTTTTTTTCGTCGGTTCTATGGGAATAACAGACATTTAAATATGAATGATTTCTAGACATGGTTGGAGCTCCTGCAGCCCCAGCACTAAGGAGGCTGAGGCTGGAGAATCCCTTGAGACCATGAGTTCAAGACACACCTGGGCAACATAGGGAGGAGACCTCAGCCTAAAAACATAAACAAACACAAACACAAATGCAAACACCACAAAACAAAAGACCCCAGCAGGTTCCTGAGTTACAAAAGTCAGAAGTGATGCAGCAGGTGCTGAAATTCTCAATGGTGACATCAGAGACAGAAATCTAAGGAAACCTTGGAGATCTGAGCAGGTTTTATTTAATTTTATTTTTCAGTACTGGGGCTTGAAGTCAGGGCCTACATCTTGAGTTACTCCAGTGCTTTTTTGTGATGGGTTTTTTTTGAGATAGGGTCTCAAGAACTATTTCCCCAGGCTGGCTTAGAACCTTGATCCTCCTGATCTCTGCTTCCTGAGTAGCTAGGATTACAGGCATGAGCCACTGGCGCCCGGCCTGAGTAGGCTTTAAATCAGGCAAATAAGACTGGGGCTGTAGCTCAATGGTAGAGCACAAAGTCCCGGGTACCATCTCCAGCACCAAAACCCAATCAAACAAACAAGTTTAGCAAATATTATAAACTGCGTGCAAGGGAATCTGAAGACATACACTAAGTGTTTCATTCTGGGGAGAGACTGGGGTTGAGAGTGGAAAACATTAGATAGGTCAGTTGACTTTGACCATAAAGGAGTCCCTATTACAGCTTTTCTCAGTTTCCATGGTGTAATTGCTCCTACCATGACTGATTTCAAGAAAGCAATGGAAGGTCAGTAGCTCACCCATTCTTGGAAATTTAACAACCCAAGCACTTATTATAGGCCATGCTCCAAGTCAACTCCGAGAAAGGCGAAGGAAAGGGTGTGGCTAGTTGTTGTCTGCCAGGCAATAGGAACGTAATGGGGGAGCTAAAGAAGACTTGGAGGAAGGGGCAAAGGATGGGGAAAGGGAGGGAATCAGAGACGGTTCCCTAAAAGATGGGTTCAAGGCATAGAAGTATATGATAGATTTGCTTTCTTTGCAGAAGATTTTTGGCACAAAAGTGTGGATGAGGCCAGAAAAGAGGGTTAGGACAGTTTGTCAAAGGGGAGTGGACTTTGCTTTGCAGTCATATAGGTACTCACAGTTGGGGTCAGTGGCATTCACTCTAGTGAGTGTGGGGAGACAAAACCGAGCCCCAGACATGTAAAGGAGACCATGTAATGTTTTTATGGGATTTTTTGGTTTTATTTTGGCATGAGTGGGTTTGAACTCAGAGCCTCATGCTGCTCTTACCACTTGAGCCCCTCTACCAGCCCTTTTTTTATGATGGATTTTTTCAAGATAGGGTCTTGAGAACTATTTGCTTGGGGCTGGCTTTGAACCATGATCTTCCTGATCTCTGCCTCCTGAATAGCTAGAATTATAGGCTTGAGCCACTGGCACTGGGCTCCAAGTAATGTTTTAAGGGCTTCAGTTGAAGTGATGCCATGGGGATGGACTTGGGGCAGAATGAAGAAGCACAGAGGGAGGACAAGTTGACAGGCCAGCACCTGAGTTGACAAATGGGAGTGGGGAACAGGCTGATCACCCTGCCTTTTGTGGGAATAAATGGCTTCATCAGCAAAGAAACAAAGCATTTGTCAGAACTGTGTTGGGACTGTGGAAAGACAGAACATTTAAGACATGAGGTGGTGTTGAAGATGGTTGGTTTCACAATTTGATTTGTGGGTCTTGATTCCATGTGGTGATGTTACTAACATGATGGACTTTTGGGTTAGGATGGAGACATCTCAAAGAATTGGGAAGTAATCATTAACCCAGGAGTTCACTGGATAAGTAAGTCTTCATGGAGCTTGAAAAGAGAAAGGAAAAGGGAGGAACATAGCCAGCTAAGTCTGTGGATTTAGTCATTTTGGAAAGTAATAGACACAATGGAGAAAGAATAAGGTAGCAGGAGGGGCCTGGTGATTCACAAGGGAAAAAGTTAGGAAGAGGCCAGAAACAATGCTGAGGGCTTCAGAGGTCCATGGACAAACACACAGGGCAGAGGAACAAGCAAAGTAAACTTGGGATTGTAACGTCAATTGGGAAACATGACAATCTCATTGAAACCTTGAGGGATGGGACCTGAGACTGACATTGAGTTTGAAATCTATATCCTGTTTAAAAGAAGCATACCCATGAGGTGGAGAAGGTGTGTGTTGGAGTCAAGTGGAAACCCACACAAGAGCTGAAAGATGAATATTTAGATGGAGAAGATCAGAATATTAGAGCAATTACTCTGTACCATTTGGCCAGAGGATAATAGGAAGATATTAAGGATAAAATTGATATAAAACATCCCAAGTAAAATCCTCTCAAAAATGTTCATGAGAAGTATGTTTGCTTTCATGAATATGACATTTTGTATCCTTTTTTTTTTTTTTTTTACTTAAAATAGCTTTATATAGTTCCTAACCAAGACTTTATAAAAATGATCTCTTAAAATTCTTCAGGGAACTGGAAGCATACCAAGTTCAAAACCCTGAGTTCAAACACCAGTACTTCCAAAAACAAAATTTTCATTAGACATCATCAATTAAAAAATATTCAAGCCAGTGCCAGAGGCTCATGCCTTTTATCCTAGCGATTTGGGAGGCTTAAATCCAGAGGATCATGGTTTGAAGCTAGCCCTGGAAAATAGCCCTCAAGATCCCATCTCCAAAAAAACAACCACTGCAAAATGGACTGAAGGGTTTTTTTTTTTTTTCAGGTCTGGGGTTTGAACTCAGGGCCTCCACCTTGAGCCACTACACCAGCCCTTTTGTGATGTTTTGTTTTGTTTTGTTTTTTGAGATAGGGTCTTGGGAATTATTTGCCTGGGCTGGCTTTGAACTGTGATCCTTCTGATCTCTGCCTCTGAGTAACTAGGATTACAAACGTGAGCCACCAGTGCCTGGCTGCAAACAGATTCTTTATGATGGAGAAGGACCTTTGTGTCTTATCTGCAGGACTGGTCTACCAGCCAGATTAATTACCTCCTACACCTAAGGATCATGAGTCTGTACAAAGGAATCTGATTTTAAAAATTGGACAGGAATCTGTAGGAATTGTCAAGCAAGAGATGTATTGATGTGCTCAGACGGTCTACCTCTCTTGGAGCAATACTCCCTTGTACCTGAGGCTGTGGATTCATATGTTCACCTGCAGGCAAATTCACTGTCTCGGAGCTACACCCTCAGCTCAGTCTGTTTCTTTTAATTGAAGTGTTTAGACCATTTACATTTAACATGATTGTTGATGTGGCTGCATTTAAATCTTCTACACTTAACATTTTTAAAAAAATTTTTTCATCTGTTATTCATTCCATTTCCCTCTTGA